>NW_019154086.1:56383432-56761760 GCF_002288905.1 Enhydra lutris kenyoni | reverse complement strand
CTATGAACATTGGGGTACAGTTGGCCCTTCTTTTCACTACATCTGTACCTTTGGGGTAAATACCCAGTAGTGTAATTGCTGGGTCATAGGGTAACTCTATTTTTAATTTCTTAAGGAATCTCCACACTGTTTTCCAAAGTGGCTGCACCAACTTGCATTCCCACCAACAGTGTAAGAGGGTTCCCCTTTCTTCACATCCTCTCCAACACTTGTTTCCTGTCCTGTTAATTTTGGCCATTCTAACTGTTGTAAGATGGTATCTCATACAGTAATTCAGTAATGTGGCTGGATACAAAATCAATGCACAGAAATCAGTTGCTTTCTTATACACTAATAATAAAAATACAGGAAGGGAAACTAGAGAGTCAATTACATTTATTACAGCACCAATAACCATAAGATACCTGGGAATAAACCTAACCAAAGAGGTAAAGGATCTGTACTCGAAATTGAAGAAGACACAAAAAGATGTAAAAGCATTCCATACTCATGGATCAGAAAAATAAACATTGTTAAAATGTCTATACTGCCTGGAGCAATCTGTACTTTCAATGCCATCCCAATCAAAATTCTACCGGCATTTTTCAAAGTGCTGGAACAAACAATCCTAAAATTTGTATGGAACCAGAAGAGACCCCAAATTGCTAAGGAAATGTTGGAAAAGAAAAACAAAACCCAGGGCATCACATGCCTGATTTCAAGCTTTCCTACAAAGCTGTGATCATCAAGGCAGCATGGTACGGGCTCAAAAACAGACACGTAGACCAGTGGAACAGAGTAGAGAACCCAGATATGGACCCTCAACTCTCTGGTCAAATAATCTTTGACAAAGCAGGGGAAAATATACCATAGAAAAAAGACAGTCTTTTCAATAAATGGTGCTGGGAAAATTGGACAGCTATGTATAGAAGAATGAAACTCGACCATTCTCTTACACCATACACAAAGATAAACTCAAAATGGATAAAAGACCTCAACGTGAAGCAGGAATCTATCAAATTTCTAGAGAAGAACATAGGCAGTAACCTTTTTGACATTGGCCACAGCAACTTCTTCCAAGACATATCTCCAAAGGAAAGGAAATAAAAGTAAAAATGAACTTTTGGGACTTCATCAAGACCAAAAGTTTCTGCACAGCAAAGGAAACAGTCAACAAAACAAAGAGGCAACCCACGGAATGGGAGAAGATATTCGCAAATGACACTACAAAGGGCTGATATCCAAGGTCTATAAATAACTCCTCAAACTCAACACTCAAAAAACAGATAATCACATCAAAAAGTGGACAGAAGACATGAACAGACCCTTCTTCAAAGAAGACATACAAATGGCTAACAGACACATGAAAAAATGTTCATCATCATTAGCCATCAGGGAGATTCAAATCAAAACAACATTGAAATTCCAGAATTATTTAAAGATGTGTTTATTTATTTTAGAGAGAGAGAGAGAGCACACATGAGTAGGAAAGTAACAGATGGAGAGGAAGAAGATGACAATCTCCCACAGACTCTCTGCAGAGTGCAGAACCTAAAGTGGGGCTCAATCCCAGGACCCTGAGATCATAACCTGAGCCTAAACCAAGAGTCGGACATTTAACCGACTGAAACCCCCAGGCGCCCTAGAAATTCCAGATATTTTATCCAAATAATTAACTAGCTATTTTAACTCTATTGACTCCCTGTTCTCATCAGTGATTTCACCTAGCACATTCATCATTAAAAGAAGATCTTCTTTATCGACTTTATATCTATTGATTTCTCTGGATATAAGTCTGTCTCTAGGATTAGATTATTCACATTACTGTAATTTATTAAGTTTTAATATGGATTTTATGAATTTACATTCACTGACTTCTGGCTACATATTTCCTCTATTAAATTATTTCCATAGAGATTCATAAGTTTCCATATCAGATAGAACTGATCCTTATCAACCTGCATGCATTTTTCTTTTAAAAAATCCCTGGATATTGGCATAGACTGACTTTTCCAAATGAATTTTGCTTATAATCAAAATGTATAGATTAATTTATGAAAATCTATACCTTTTCTATATAAGTTGTATTATCAAAGAACATAGTGTTTCCATTTACATTAGACTTCCCTTAACATTCCTGTGCAAAAATCAATGCACTTTATATGTGTGTATTTCTGGACTCTATTCTAGTCTATTGATTTATACATCCATTCTTCTTTTAAAACCACATTGTATTTGCTGAAGATGCAGAATAAATCTTGAAACCACATGATGTAAGTCCTCCAGGATAGCTCTCCTTTAAAGTTGTTTTGTCTGTTCTATATATTTTACATTTTCATATATATTTGAGAAATAGCTTGATAGTTCTTAAATAAATAAATAAATAAATAAATGCCTGCTAGAATTTTGATAGAGGCTGTTGAATCCATAGAACAACTTGGGAGAACTGCCATCTTAACAATGTCGAGCCTTCTAGTCTCTGAGCACAGTATTCTCTCCACTTATTAGGTCTTCATTTATTTCTCTCAGCAACATTTTTTAGCTTTCGGTGAATATAGGTCATGGAAAGTTTATCAGATTTATCCCTTAGAATTTCATATTTTTATTTACATTGGTTTATTAGTTTTTTTCATTTTCTGATTTTTCTTTGCTAATGTATGTTGATGTATTGTTGAATACACTCAGAAAGTGAGATTTTACTTTAAAATATGAGTGTTTCGGTATATTATACAATAAGAGTGTATGCATTGTAACCACAATAAAGTGAAATATAAAAATCAAGATATTACATATATTGACAACACATAATAGACACACACTCAGGTTTTAGAAAGGGATCATGAGATTGAATACAGATTTGCCTAATAATCTTTATTTTTGCTTTTTTAAACATTGTTTTTATTTTTAAATACTATCTTAACCATTTTTAAGTATACAGTTCAATACTGTTAAGGATATTCACAATATTGTGAAATATTACTAGATTACTAGATTATGAAATACTACTAAAAATTACTAGAATGTTTTCATCTTGGAAATCTGAAACTATTTTTCACTAAATAACTCCCTTCCTCACCCAACCTCCAGTTCTTAGCAATCACCATTCTACTTTCTGTTTATGTGAGCTTGAATATTTTAGATACCTCAAATACGTGGAATTATACAATATTTGTCTTTTTGTGACTGTCTTACTTAGCATAATGTCCTCCAAGTTCATCCATGTTGTAGCATATGTCAGAATTTCCTTCCTTTTTAAGACTAATAGTCCATGGCTTTTATTTACCATGTTTTGTTTACTCATTCATCTGTTAATGGATATTTGAGTTGCTTCCACCTGTTGGCTACTGTGAATGATGCTGGTATGAACATGTGTGTGCCACCTCTTTAAAAAACCATTACAATAAACCTAGCTCCGTACAATAGAGCTATGTCCACTTCTTTGCCATGCTTCTGCTGGATGGCCATAAATTTTGCATTTATAATATTTCGTAGATACACTAAGTGATTCTCCACCAAAGATGGTTCTTATTCCTTAGGATATTTGGATTCCTGAGGGGACGTTTTTGTTTTCACAATGATTAGAAAACACTACAGGCGTTCACTGGGCAGGGCTGGGATTACAAAGCATCCTGCAATGCAAAACAGTCCCACTGAAGGAGGACTGAAGAGACCCACCTAGAGCTCTAAGGGCTTCCCTTGAGATATACTAGCCATTAATTACGTGGGCGTAAGCTTATTACACTAAACAACGTGGAACATTTTACTATGCCTGATTGTTCTGTTGGTAGGTTTTCCAAATGGCTTATTTTTTTTAATAGAATAAATATAATTTCCTTTGCTGGAGCACAGGCTGCTAGCTGCAGAGATGATTCTTCTGAGTAGCAGAACCATTTCTTTGAGAATGGGTCCTATTTGGATTACAAGAAGAGGGAAAGTATGGGACCCTAACTTACTGCGTGTTGTTGTAAAGAATAATTCTGGCAAAGAAATTAACAGCAAAGTCAGTCTTAATAACTAAATCTGGAGCATGAATTGAATATGAATTACTTAGAGGTAGTAATTGTAGCTTCCTTAAGGAAAAAAGATCATTGTATACCTAGAGCCTAGCAGACAGAAGATGTTCAAAAAATACTAAATGTTGAATGACCAGACATTAAAAAAAAAAAAAAAAAAAAAAGGAGAAAGAATGGAATAAATAGCACACTGAAGGAATTAGAAGTAAAAGATAGTCTAGTTAATAAGTGATGCATTCTGGTGTCTGCCCTAGGTCCTTTAGAAACATTGATGGAGGAAGGATGGAAGTGAGATCTACAGGCCTCCAGTCTAAGTGCTTAAGAGCCTAGAGAAGGAGATCTGACCCAAGCCTGTGATGGAGCCCGGCATGACCTCCAGGAATTTCATATGCCGAGGGCTGAGAGGTCCAATGACGCCAGATCAGGTTTCCTTTGGCCTTAGAAATGAGGGTACTTGTGAAGAGTTCACAATACTGGTCTTAGGAGGACAGTTCAGGTTCCAAAGATGTAAATGTAAAAGCACTGTGAGTATAATACTGTGGCGAGAATTCAGAGTTTGCAGATGAGGGGAATAAGAATAACCTCCCTGGGCTGTGGGTGATAGGACATTGATATGGTTACTGGGTATTAGTTAAGACATGAATTTTATACCTCAATCACCTAGATTCAGAAACTGCAAAGCCCAAAGATTGCAACTGAATTGGGGTGTTACCCAGGCATCTATAATTTTTGGAGCTCCCCAGATGATTCTAACGTGCAGCCAAGGATAGAAAGTGACCTAAAAGCAAAGACTGAGGAGTCTTTAGGCTAGGTTCTCTGGTGAAGCCTTAGAAACAGTGCATTGCCAGTTATGAGGTCCGTGGCTTGACCTAAGAGCATTGCGGAAGTATCTAGGGTTTGGGGGTTCAAATATTTGGAAAAAAGTAGCTGGATAAAGGAAAAGATGGGTCATTTTGCATACTTACATGAATTATATTTCAACTTCAGTTATTTATGACCTCCACTAGAGGCTGGTAGATTCACTGAGAAAGCATAGATCCTGTGAATTTAAGTTCAGTTGCATCTACCCACCAACTGACTGACTTGACCTCTCTCCACCTGACTTCTACCATCTATAAAGCAGAAATGGTAATTTTAAAAGCCAAAGAGTCACTGGGAAGGGAGGCATCCTTGGGATGTTGGTGTTAATGCTGCTTCTTAATCCATTCTGAAAGGCCTTCCCAAGGTGGAGTCATTTTCAATTTAGGGAGTTTGTTCACAAATTCGGTTTTAAAGTGACAGTGGAGATGGGCAAGAAGACAGTGATGATGAGAGAGCAGAAACAAAGCAACTGGAGGCAGGTGTCTGAAGCGGGGTCCCTATGGGTCCAGGCTGAGGAGCCAGAGAGGAGACAACAGTTGAGTTTGGTCCAAAGGGAGCAGGAGGCTGAAAAGAGTAACATGACCTCTTTTGAGGCAGTTTAAAGATTAGATAAATGGAAGCCACAGAGACTAGAAGAACTGAATCCGCCAACAGCTGGATTTTTCCTATCCCCAGAGTACCTCTCAGGGCACCCTTCTCATGCACCTCCCAGCTGTGCCCAAGGCTGCACACTCATATCCCAAGGCCCTATGTGGGTTGTTGTAAAAAGACAAAGGAACCAGCCTTTTCATTATTGTTTCATGAGGGGAAAAAAATTTTCTAGACAGGATGGCCAGAAATTTAAATTGCAACAAGAGACTCCAGAAAATAAACAAAGAAAATGTAACATTGCCCTAATGCCTAAGAAGCACCCCAGTGGAGAACGAAAGCAGTTCTTATTTTCCGAGGTTTGCGTTGCCAGCTTGGCTACCGTAAAAACAGGACACTGTGTCTGTGACATTGAAAATAAAAACAGGCACCCTCTAAAAACATATTATGGTCTATTTATTTCAGACTTCTCCTTTGCACTGAAGCATTTGGTTGAAATTAATTTGAGCTTCCATCTGTGAAATTACTGTTTTCCGTAGCTTTGGTCATATGACTATTCAATGGTGGTGTTAGTTTTGTCATTTTCTTTATTATAGTTTAATATGAGTGTTTTATTATCTAGGTAGAAAGTAGGACTGAGAACCGTAACCACATTCACTTCATCTCTTCCGTGAGAAACCACAATGAGCCTCACATGAAATTCCACCTTAAGAAAGTGTCACAGTTAAAACTAGACTTCGAATATGTAAAATTTCCCACCTAAAAACAAAGCCAGGGTCACTCTGAGCATTGCTCCTGAGGCTGTATTAGCAGGAGTGTTCCCCAGGACCCCCACCTGCCCCATCTTCTCGGGTCCACTCACTGCTCACAGCTCCCACTGCTTGGTCAACCAATCAAAATACACGAGTAGATGGAAAAAGGAGATTTGCATTTGGAAACGCACCCTGTGGCAACACTTGCCTCCTTACTTACTACCTGTCCTCTACTTCCTGACAGTTCAAGCAAGCTCTTGAGCTTAAAAAAATGTTAGATGAAGGTGCTTCTGTACATCACCTTTAAAATCTTTTGTAAGAGGTGAGGCATTTCAGGAATGTTCTAGGACACACATCGTCTTTATCTCCACTTGGCTAGAGGAAACCAAAAGATATAAAATGAATTTGAAGGAAAGAAAAGGAAGGGAAATAATACCACTTAAGCGGGGAGGCCTGGCTGGCTCAGTCATTAAGCATCTGCCTTGAGCTCAGGTCATGATCCCAGGGGTCTGGGATGGAGCCCCACATTGGGCTCCCCGCCTGGTGGGGAGCCTGCTTCTCCTTCTCCCTCCACCTGCCTCTCTGTCTACTTGTGCTCTCTCTCTCTCTCTATCAAACAAATAAAATCTTTAAAAACTAATAATAATAATACCACTTAAGCAGATTTCAGGTGGGATATCTGTCTAGTCTCCCACAACAGACACCATCCAGACCCGGCGGGTACACGGAGCCGGGGAGCTAGCCGGGGTGCTGGCTACCAACACAGCTTTCACCAACTCTAATGTCAACCTGCAAAATAGGTCAGACTCTGAGGCACACAAGTAGCATGCATATAATCATTGTGAGAAATTTATGATTTATTTACTCAGCAAGCTGGAAAATATCAAAGGATGAATTTGGCTCCTATTAGCATGAAGCCTTTAAAATGAAACTCAGGAAATTCTTTTCTGCTCTTTTATTTGCAATTCATCTCCTGAGCACCTTTGTACCACATCTTGAAATTACGGAACCACCCACAAATTTCATCCTCTTCTTCTAGACAAATATTGAACTTACCCACCCTTCTAAGCTCAAGTATTTTGGATGGGATGGAAATGAATGTCACATTCTTCTTTCAGCTGGCTGTAAGTACTTAATAATGAGATGCCCTGGGGTGCTGCGGCACTAGCCGGGAGTGGGTCAGGAATTTCAGAAGGCAGGGCTCTGACGCAGGGAGGAACTCGATTGTTTTTAAGCTCTTACTTGAAAACTCAGGCTCGGCCTGTGATGTGGCATGACGGCTAGGAATGCTGTCACATTGCCGAGAGCCAGCCTTTCTCAAGGGCTTCAGAATGAATTCTGGAGAGTGGGCCACGTCACAGGGACTTGGGCTCCTCTGAAGAGGTTCTTCACGAACTCTGTTTTGGGCCAATCCCCAGGCATGTGAGCTGGTTGGCTCAGAACTGGAATGAGCCTTCCTGAGGGCTCCCAATAGTGGAGCCCATTCTTCTGAGACACCTGTACCACCTCTCCTCTCATCCATGGAAGCCAGGAGAGGGGAGGACCCCCATTCTCCAGGAATTCAATTGGAGGTGTCAGAACTAAACTCTTCTTTCGGGAGTTAGAGAGAATGCTCAGCATTGCTGAGCAATTGCTCAACAATGCTGGAGTGGAAATGGGCACAGAAAGGAGAAAATACGAAAGTGAGCTAAATAAAAATACTGCAAAGCTAAATAGAAGAAAAAGACTCAAACCTTGCCTGGCAAGGCAATTGCATAGAAGGATTTGAGCCATCATGGAGGCACAAAAAGCCTCTGGAGTTCTCGTGTGACTTTAAGACCAGTTTCATCTTCCACAAGTCAGTTAGCTTCCCTAGGTTTTCTGTGTCCCTTGATAACATTTAAGGCGTGCTTTAGAGTTAACACGGAATGTTTTTATACACATTTTATCTTGTAATCTTCACTATAAAGCTATGGAGCGAAGATGAGAAGGAGGAGAAACACCTCCCAGCTGCTACTATCCACCAGGTTCTGTTTTAAGTGAGTTACATGTATTCACTTAATCTTTCACCAAACCCATGAAATAGCGACTATTATTCAACCCATTTTATAGAAATGTAGGCAAAAGAGGTTACCTAATATGCTCAATAACACTCTCTCAGTGAGTTTTAAAAGACGGAATTCAAACAGACCCAATCTGGTTTCAGAACCCAAAACCAAACGTATTATTACTGCCGCTTTCACAGGACAATAACAAAAATATGATGACAGAAGTGCACTACAGAAAGACTTCTGCAGAGACTAAATGATATTTTCTCAGACTCCAAACTGCCTTCCTCCGGTAAGCAAGACACTGTTGAGAGCTACACGAACTCAGAGGCATTGTTGAGAGCTACATGAACTCACGTCAGTGAATCCCCATAACCAGAGGCATCCAAGAATTCATGCACTTTCCAAAAGTATTTCTCACCGTTGGTATTATTCTGATTAAACTGAGTCAGCTGAGGCTTCCTATTTCCTATTCACACAAGTATAACAAATGGGGTAGACAGTTGTAATGCAACCAAATCTTGTTGACAGCAAAACGCAATATAACGTTCCACAAACTCTTTTGGCCCAGTTGGATCCAGAATTTCCCTCCTATTTTACTCTCTGGAAATTCAACTTTCAGGAGTCATTAGAACTCTTCCAGAATACTCTTGATTCCCCCTTTTCTCTCACATGATAGGCTTGCCCTTCCCTATCCCCTGAATTAGGCAGAGCCACGTGACTTGTCTTTGCCGAATAAGAACATAAGCGACATTGTCATTTCTAAATTTTAAGAGTCAGTGTGAGATTTTCCACGTTCTCCTTTTTCTCTTAGGTCAGGGAGATCAGCAATACTTTGCAGATGGGTGCTTTCTCAGAGCTGGACCCTAAGAAAGAAATGGAACACTACGTGCAGACCTGCTTTAGATGCTTTGTGTGAAGGAGAAATCATCCTTTACCATGTTAAGTCACTGAGATGTGGGACTGTTGTTACTGTGGTATAATCTAATCCTCCCCCATTGCTTTGCAACCCTATAACTGTATTAGAGTTCAACGCAAGAACCGGAAATTACTCTGCATATCATTTTGGCAGAAGCATTATTAACAAAGTGATTTAGGTGCTCCAAAATCATTAGAAAGCTTAAAGGAGAGGGTATGAGCCACAGGGTAACCAACTATGGCCCGTAGACCAAATTATTCCTTGCCGCCTATCTCTGTAAATAAAGTTTTATTGGAACACGACCATGCCAATCTACTTACATGTTGTGTGTGGCTATTTGTGAGCTATAGCAGAGGTGATTGCAACAACTATGGTCTGCAAAGCCTAACATGCTTACTTTGTTCTTTATAGAACAATTTTCCTATTCCTGGTTTAAGCTTTCAGGAATGATTTCCAATAAGATCTAGAACAAACCAACGTAGGAAGCAACTCCCTCTGAGGTTACAGCTAGAGCTATGACAGACAAAATAAGGCGAGTCTGCTCCTGTGCTGTTTTCTCAGAAACAGAGAGGAAGCTGAAGAACAGACACAGGAAAGCTGATGCATTAAAACTATACATTTCTGGAACACTGGTTGACAGCACTGGAGAGGATAGCATTGCTTCACTTCTGCCTCTCAAATCTTGTGCAAATAAACCTAACTGGAAGAACCTATTTCTCATCTAGAATTTTAGCTTTTCGGCTGCAAGAAAGACAGGGTGTAGTTTTTAGTTTTTGGGTTTTTTTTTTGTTTTGTTTTTTTGTTTTTTTGTTTTCTGGAAGTATAATGCAAGAGGGATTGAATGAACCATTCCAGAGTATTTGGTTTACAGGCACTGTTTACTGTTCTCATATTTCTGGGACAATCTATCCTCTTTATGACTTCACATGAATCTTTGCAATACATATTGTTATTGAAACTAATTTGAGTGCATCCCTTATGATCATTAGAAAATAACTTGAAATAAAGTTACAAAAAATATGAACATTATTTTGATTTTTGAAAAAATATATATGTATATTTTACATATTAATTTCTGAAACAGTCACAGCAGCTACCAGCTAACAATAAGTGGTTAAAGAATGTTACCTTAAATTGTCAAAGCCCTTCTCAGCCTAATCATTTCCCTCTCCATCGAATAACATTCTCTCCATTGGGGATTAAAGACAGTCTAGCCCTATTCTATCTAACTATGGAGCTATCAACTCTTAAGTAAGTTTCCTGTTCTGGTCAGGCTGGTCTGGTTGCTTAGTGCCCATAAACACATCAGATTAACACCTACCTCAGTGTCTTCCCCATTGCTATCCTCCCTTTTCCCTTTCCTTTCTTTCCAGCCTGTAGCAGAGCTTCCAAGCCAACGTCTTGGAGCAGTTGTCTATGCTTGTTGTCGCAATTCCACCCTGCCAGTCATTCCATGAACCCAAGCAATAGCAAAATCATCCATGTCACCCATCAGTGGACATTCTAGTCCTCGCATTGCTTGACTTGTCAGCCACATTTGAAGCTGTCGACTACACCTTCCTTGTGAAAATACTCTTTGCCCTTAGTTTCTGTGACACACTCTTGCCTGTGTGCACTTCTCTCCTCTCCTATACTAGCCAGCTTCCTGTCTTAGTTAGATGGGACTGCCACAACAAAATCCTCAGACTGGCTTCCTTAGACAACAGAAGACAGAAATTGACTTTCTCATAGTTCTAGAGGCTAGAAAACCACAGTCAAGGTGCCAGGAGATTCTGTTTCTTTTCTTTTTTTTTTTTTTTTTTTTAAAGATTTTATTTATTTATTTGTTAGAGAGAGAGAGAGAGAGAGCATGAGCACAGGCAGACAGAGTGGCAGGCAGAGGCAGAGGGAGAAGCAGGCTCCCCGCTGAGCAAGGAGCCCGATGCGGGACTCGATCCCAGGACGCTGGGATCATGACCCAAGCCGAAGGCAGCCACTTAACCAACTGAGCCACCCAGGCGTCCCGGAGATTCTGTTTCTGATGAGAGCTCTCTTCCGGACTTGCAGATGGCTTCATATTTGCTGTGTCTTCACAGGGCCTTTCCATTGGGTGTTTGTGGAGAGAGAGCTCTGATGTTTCATTCTCTTCTTATGAGGACACCAGTCCTATCAACTTTATGACCTCTTTTAACTTTAATTGTCTCTTTAAAGACCCCATCTTTAAGTACAGAACATTAGGATTTAGGGATTCAACATCTGGATAGAGGCAGGGGAAATGACATAATTTAGTCTGTTACACTATCTTCCAGGTACAGGTGGCTTCTCAATCTTCTGACCAAGGCTCAGCCTTCTTTATATTCTCTTCCTAGGTGAGTTTGTCCAAGACCATAGAATCAAATACCATCCTCACACTGATGATTCATTGTGGCTTATGTTCTAGATATGAAGGACGTAATTCTCACTCCTTTTGTTTTCTTCCATAATGGAGGATGTCCATTAGTACACTCCCATCTTCCCTATAAAGCTTTCTTGTTCCTCCCAAAGGAAGGAGAGATTATTTTTAAAATGCTAATTTTGAGAAGAATTAACCAGGAATACTTAGGTCAACACTTTGCTCTCGCTCTCTCGCTCTCTATTTCTTTAGAAACCAAACAAAAGAGTGTATATTCTTTCTCTTCTGTAAGTTTCCAAACATGGAATCCACCCATGAGGGTGATAGCAATGCCTGTGACAGGCTGAGGGGTCTGTCAATTTGTGGGGTTCACTATTAGCAAACAGTGCCCTCAGTCAAAAGCCATGGTTAGCAATATCAGTCTTGCCACTACTGAAAGTAATGTCAGTCATATCAGTGATAAAAACAGGTTCATCTCCATCTTATCCGTAGTTTTTTTTATCACTTACATTTGTAACTGACTAGGGAAAGTCGCACTCAAAATAAATCTTATAAAAAAGTCTCATAAAATTGTTCACACACAATAAGTTTCATAAAACTGAGCCCAGAAATTTTTACTGAAACATGTCCAGACACTATGGACCTGGACATGGACATGTAATGAAAATACATACATATATTCTCAATGGCAAGACAGCTAGTTCTTCTTCCTTATTTGTTCACTCATTTCATCAACAATTATTTACCAAACATCTGCTCTATGTGCTTGACATATATAAATTATGGTGATCAAACAGAAAAAGGTGCAGGTATTTAAGGAACTTTTTCTTATTAAGGGAAGATAAACAATAAATATAACAAGTAAACAAATTTCATGGTATGTTCATAAATGAAATCTTTGAAAAAAAAAGATCAGGATAGTAGACATGGTGTTGTGATTTTTTTTAAGATTTTATTTATTTATTTGACAAAGAGAGAGAGAGATCACAAGTAGGCAGAGAGGCGGGCAAAGAGAGAGAGAGAGAGAGAGAAGCAGGCTCCCTGCCAAGCAGAGAGTCCGATGCAGGGCTCGATCCCAGGACCCTGGGATCATAACCTGAGCCGAAGGCCGAGGCTTTAACCCACGGAGCCACCCAAGTGCCCCGGGGTTGTAATTTTTAATAGGTTGATCAAACTAAGTCTCACTGAGTGGTTAAGGTGTGAGCAAACTCAGAAGGGGATAAGGAATTAGCCTTGTAAACATCTGTGGAAACTGTATTTAGATAGAATGGCCAGTGCAAAGGCACTGAGCATGAGTATGTCTGGTGTGCTGTAAAGACTGTCGGGGGCCTGTGTGGCTGAAGGAGAAGAAACAAAAGGGAGAAATATAGGAATTGTAGGTAGACACAAGCCCTGAAGCCAGAGCCTGTTGTACCTCATAGACCACTGTAAGACCTTTAGTATATAATAGCATCACTGGCTTCTGTGCTAAGAATGACTCACTGAAAGCAAGGACAGAATCTGGGACACCACTTAGGTGGCTTTTGCTAAGAGAGGATAGTGAGGCGGGTAACAGTGGAGGTGGCAAAAAATAGACTCTGACTATAGTTTGTAGGTAAATCCAGCAGGATCCCCTAACAACTGGATATGAGGTGCCAGAGAAAGAGAGAAGCCATAGGTGAAGTCAAAGCTGCTTTTGTTTTTGGTTTTATTTTTTAATTTTTGGTGTCCCATTTTATTTTCTCTTCTGGCTTTTTCACTATAATTCTTTGTATTAATTATCATTTTATTTGTTTCTTTAGGGATTATAATATGTATCCTTTGCTTACCATAGTGTATTTAGAATTACAGTTGTATCACTTAACCTGAAATATAAGAACCTTTCAACAATATAATTTTATTTACATCCCATCCTTTGCACTACTGATATATTTTTCTTGTATCTATGTTATAAATTCCACAAGAAAATATTCTGTTTTTGCTTTAAGCCATTAGTTGTCCATTAAGGAAATTACAAGAAAAAATCAGATTGTCCTTTAAACTCACCTATGTATTTATATTACTTCCTAAACTCCTTATTCCTTCCTACAATACGATTTCCATCTGGTGCTATTTGCCTTCTACCTGAAGACTTCCTTCAGCATTCCTCATGGTACAGGTCTTTTGGCAACAAATTTTGCCAGCTTTTCTTTATCTCAGAATGTTTTCATTTTATCCTCATTTGTGAAGGTTGTCTTCAGTGAATATAGAATCTAAGTTGACAATATATCTTTTTTTTTTCAGCACATTATAGATGTTGTTTTTATCACTGTTCCCCTGTATGTAAAGTCACTCTGGCTATTTTTATGATTTCAAAAGTTTTTGAAAACCTCTGCTTTGCAACAGTATATGATATGCATTGGTGTAGCTTTCTTTTTGTGTCCACCTTGGGGTTTGCTGAATGTCTTACATCCATAGGTTAATGTTTTTACCAAATTTAGGGGAAGTTTAGTCAAATTATTTCTTATATTTTTCTCTCTTTTGTTCTTCTTCTTCTGGGACTCTTGTTACGTGTATATTGTAGTTCCTGATATTCCATAGTAATAGTGTGAAATAGGTCACCGGGGCTCTATTTCATTCTGTTGTTGTTGATGACGATCTTTTTTCCTCTCTCTACTACTCTATCACTTTATATTATGATCTCCTATAAATGCTTAAAATTTTTCCCACATATACATCACTTTTAACAATCTATCCCAGTAGTCAAGCATTCCCTAGTTTCCATATTGGTATGGAGAAAAGATTTCTAAGAAAATCACCTAGAAACTTTTATGGCTGCTTTTAGAAGAAGGTAATTATCTCTCTCTCTCTGCCAACAGTGGACTAAATTAAAGTCTACTGTGAGAATTTTGGCAAATATGTGAAACTTTGTTGCTATGGATTTGGAGGATGCTTCATATAGCAAATTGAAAGACATTTTTGTGTTGGGTATTCTGTCCAAAGTGTGGCTCAATTAGTCACAGAACTGCATTCAATGATATTTTATTTATTTTGCCAGGATTTGAGGTAAATAGTCATTAATTTGTAGTCTATCATTATAGTTATAAAAATTTCAAAACATTTTCAGTGGGCACATTCTGATAAATAAAACAACCAACATTCATTAAAAAGAAAAATATTTACTTCCTACCCTCTACCACCTCCTTTCAATCTCCCAAACTGCTTCTCATGAAAGGAGTTTTTGTTGCTAGTTGTTGCAGTGATCCAGGCTTGCTGCCTAATTCCCTTTGCTGTTTCTCACTCGATTCTCAATCACAGCACTGAACCATGGTGCTGAAAGACAAGTCCAAAGCTGCCATGTTTCTGATGCATTAGAGTCTGTACTTGGTCTAAATGGGGAGACTGCCTCTCTGAACATTATATATCAACAAGGCCCTAATAACATCATCTTGAATTTCACCTGATTTTAGCAAAGTGTTGATTTGTTGCTAAAATCACAAGAAAGGATTATAGATATGGCAATATCCAAGGGGTGAGAAATGAGAGCGGAAATCTTCTTCAGAGTATGGGAATCAGGTTGTTAGCTCACTGAGTGATTATTGCAAATCCAAAGTATGTGAGATTCAACAGAGAGCTGCTGAATCTATTAAAGAAGACAAGGCATATGCAGATGGAAAAAAGACAATGGAAGCTATGTACAAAATCAAGGATAAAAAAACTTAACTGGAAAAAATAGATTAAAATTCTAGAAGAATTTGTTTTGTGATATTAAAATTATAATTGATGTTTTTAGCCTGTCTTCCAAATTATGAGTAATCTCTTGTATGACAGAAATAATATACTTATCAACAAGATTAAAAGAACTTGTGAACTAGTGTATTAGCAAGCATAAATTTGCATACTAGAAATCCATTAGCAGGTGTCTATTGCATGTCTACTATGTGCTGGTATGTGCTAGACACTGTGAGAAACAGGAGCAGAAGGCACAATCTCTGTACTCAGAGTTTACCCTTCTATGGGTGAAATAAAACTAGACATCCCAGAACAATGAAACATCTTGAGGGTCAAACTATTAGTCATAGGGATAGAAAACCCATTGGTTGATTACTTTCTCAATAAACATTATAACACTAAGTATCCATTATGGTTATAAAAAATAAGATGGTTATAAAACAGTGGCAAAAGGGGCACCTGGGTGGCTCAGTGGGTTAAGCCGCTGCCTTCGGCTCAGGTCATGATCCCAGTGTCCTGGGATCGAGTCCCACATCGGGCTCCTTGCTCAGCGGGGAGCCTGCTTCTCTCTCTGCCTCTCCCTGCCACTTCACCTACTTGTGCTCTCTCTCTCTCTCTCTGACAAATAAATAAAATAAAAAAAAATAATAAAAAAAAAACAGTGGCAAAGGAATTGGTCCTGGTATTTCTGGAGCTCAGTCAGGTAGGTATAAATTGATGTTGACCAATTAACCATAATAGGTGCATGTAAGATCCACTTCTTCCCTTGATTCCAGAATAAAACTCTCTCTTAGTGTTTTTCCTTACCTCACTGATCACTCATTTTCAATTTCCTTTCCTAGATCTGGAGCCTCTTTTCTTTTTAAAAAATACATACTTCGTTCCTGCTATGGGTTGCATTATGTCCCCCCAAATCCATGTTCAAGTTCTAATCCCCAGTACCTCAGAATGTGACATTATTTGGAAATAGGGTTGTTGTAGATGTAATTAGTGGAGATGAGGTCATGCTGGAAGAGGGTGGGGCCATAATCCAATATGGCTGATTCCTTATACAAAATAGAAATTTGGAGACAGACACATATATACACAGGGAGAACATGACATGAGCATGAAGTCAGCAAACAGGATGATGCACTACAAGCTGAGGAACACTGATGATTGCCAGCAGACACCAGAAGCTGGGAGGCATGGGATATATTCTTCTTTACAAGCCTCAGAGGAACCAACTTGGCTGACACCTGATCTTTGGATTTCCAGCCTCCAGAATTGTGAGACAATAAATTTCTGTTGTGTGAGACACCCGTTTGTGATACTTTGTGCTTGCAGCCCTGACAAACTAACACAGTCTCTAAGTAGTCTGATAGTAATAGTTTTAAATGCCATCTCTATGTCAGCATCTCCCATATTTACACCTTTACCCAAAACTTTTTTCCATCCTCCAGATTCATCTGTACAATTCCCTACAGAATTTTCTCCTTGCAGGTCTTAAAAACATCTCAAATTCAACAGGTCTAAAACTGAACTCTTAATCTCTCCCCACAAAACATATTCCCCTACAGCCTTCCTGTTAGGATATATTTCCATTCTCTTGGTTTTCAGGACACAAATTCTGGTGTTGCCTGCTATGGATTGAATTTTTTCTTTCAGAAATTTGTATGTTGATGTCCTAACTCTCAGGGTGATAGCATTTGGGAGATCAAGCTTTTGGGAGGTGACTAGGTTTAGATGAGGTCATGAGGATGGCGCCCTCATGGTGGGATTAGTGCCTTTTTGAGAAAAGACAACAAAGGGCTTGCTTGTTCTCTCTTCCCACCACGTGAGGACACAGCAAGAAGACAGCTGTCTGCAAGCCACAGCCGACCGTGCTGGCAAGCCGATATCAGACTTCTAGCTCCAGAACTGTGAGAAAATAGATCTCTGTTGTTGAAACCACCAATCTATAATATTTCATAAAGGCAACCCAACTGAAGACATTATCCTTGACATATTTGATATTCAGTCTTCTCAAAAGTCTTCTTGGTTCCACCTCTAAAATATTTCCAAAATCTATTCTTCTGCCCAGTGCCCCCATGGCTATAACCCTGAATGGAGCTATCATCTCTCTCCCCTGGATTCCTACAATAGCTCTCTAACATCATAATCTCCTGCTTTTACCTTTAACCACCTTTGGTCCATTCAATCCTCAGTAATCTTTAAAATACAATTAACATAGTTTTAATCCTCTGCTCAAGGTCTGCAGTGGCCCCCCATTTTTCCCCCCATTAGAAATGTCAAAGCATTCACAATAGCCTAAGCCAGGTAGCCCAACACCCAAAGTTTTTCGCTCTGGCATATTTTCCAATACACTGATTGGACAACTGATTAAAATATTTCAGATTCTAGTTGTTTTGAGTTATAATTAATTACACAGATGGAATTGTGTGTGAGCCTGCATTTCTTCCCCTACAAAATGAAGAGGTTTTGATAATCTGTAGGAATCCTTTCAGCTCTAACACTTATAATTTTTTATTAGCAGGAGAATTCAGTATGCTATGTATGGTGCCAACACGGTGTTGAAGGAATCCCAAATGAAGCAACTATTTGTAATTATAGAGTTGATCTAATCATTGCAGACAGTACACTAGGTAATTTAATCCCTGTAGTGAATTTTATTCAGTTTAGCTGTCTACATTCACACAAATTAGATAATTAGATAGCCTCAGCCACTATGCAAGAAGCTAGTATCTTTAGACAAGTGGCATGCTCTCGAGGGGCTGATACACATGTCAGGAGGAGCACACATTTGTAAAAATACACAGGTGTTTCTGCTTTTATGTCAAGGATGTACATGTTGGAGTGCACAGAGAGACAAAATGGTGAGAGAAACTTGATTCAGACCTTTTAAGATGTGACATTTTTTTAGAAGTCTATTAGCATTAAATTAAAAACAAGCTGATAAAATCCTTTTTAATTTGCAAAAAATACTTTTTCATTGATGTATTTGTTTTAAAATTTTATTTTATCAATTTAAAGACTGTTTTTAATATTTAAGCATTTCTTTATTTGTGAACTTGAACAATTGCTGCCAAGAAAATGTATTCTTGAGGCACCTGGGTGGCTCAGTGGGTTAAAACCTCTGCCTTCAGCTCAGGTCATGATCTCAGGATCCTGGGATAGAGCCCCGCATCGGGCTCTCCGCTCAGTGGGGAGCCTGCTTCCCTTCCTCTCTCTCTGCCAGCCTCTCTGCCTACTTGGGATCTCTGTCTGTCAAAGAAATAAATAAAATCTTAAAAGAAAAAAAAAAAAGGTATACTACTGCTTTTTGTTCCTGGAGCACATCAGGCACACACACCCAGCAGGACCTTCTTGTTGGTGGTCTTCTTAGCTTGGAACACTCTTCCTTCAGACTCATATATGGGCCTCTCCTTCACTGCCTGATGGTTTTGCTCAAATGTTGCTTTCTGAGCCATATCTTCCTTTTAATCTACATTCATGATTATACTTATTTTCTTCCATTTTTGTACCCATAGCATGAAACACTGCATAACATACAATATAATTTTTACATTTTTTGTGTTCTTATTTTAGTTCTCCCTGCCCTAGAGTGTTAGTCCTGTAAGGTATAGACCTTTGTTATCATTTAAAGATGCCTCCCAAATGCCTAGAATAGTGCCTGGAATTTAATCCGTGCTCAACAAATAACAATTAAGTGAATGAATCTGACAATATTCTTATGTATATAAATTCATATGACTAATAAAGTCTTCGAAAATAGCCAAGTACTAGAAACAAATAAATCAGTTTGTGATAGAATGATATTAAGATTGTAATAATATATACTAATAGCATACATATGTATTTAATTGTCCTCTTAATTCAGAATTCCTAATAACCTTCCAACTTCCAGTGTGGAATCTTGAGTATTATTGCCTCATGCAAAGAAAGGGCAAATATTTGACTTTTATAATAGATAGGCTTGCAAACTGTCTTGGAAAATGAGATAATCTTTCTAAATTTCACTAGCATATTTAGCCAAGCATATTCAGACCACAAAGGAAGGCTAAGCCAAGAGTTTTAATGCCCTAAAGTAGAAGAAAGAACCTTCTCCATGCTTGACAACAGTAATTATTTTAGATAAGGTAGGACACACTGAGAGCAACGACTACTCACTTATGAATCTAGAATAATAGCACGACAAAGAGCACCAACACAGAAGGTCACTGCATTGTTAAGAGGAGAGACAATAGAATGGGCAAAGAGAGGGTCCAGGTGGTCCTCCTGAAGTACATTCCATTTCTGTGTGCTACCTTTGATGTAATGAGAGGAGGTAGATCACCTGCTAGGACCACAGTGACCCTCACATTCAAGTAAATCATCCATGTTTTGCTAGCACCTGTTCCAATTCAGAGATGAAGTTCTCTGTGAAGATCTCTCATGTGTGTTGATGGATCATCTACTCCTGTCCTTTCCTCATGGCTCCCATACTGATGATCATGTCTTGCTAAGACTCTTGACGAGACGAGATTATCACTGCCACTTCTGCCAGGAACCAGCAAGGGGAATTCCAAGGATACTTTTTCCTGATGTTCCCAAAGTGCCCAACCCTCAATCTCCTAAAGCCTCTTCACTGACCTAAGCCATTAGCACTCCATCATCCCCACCCTTCTTATAAACCTCAAATTACTGAAATGACTCAGAGTCATACCCAAATGATGGAAACTGAAGCAATCATAAGATTTGTAGTTAGCATTCATTCCCACATGTGCCAGGAGTGTGCTGGGATGACTGGAGTATTCATATATGCATGGCTTTAATCCAGAAAGGGAACAAGAAGGAGTGAGTTTTGAGACAAATTCTTAAGGAAGATCGGGAGGCAAGAAGTTTGAGCACTCCAGCCAACGGTAATAAAACAGTGCAAGCCAGGGGCCAGTTAGCTGAGATGTATAAAACCACACATTTGTTTTTCTGAAGTAGAAACTCCATGTCAGGGACATGAGACATGGAGCTATTACACAGTAAAACCTGAAGGCAGCTGTGAAGAAACTGTGGGATATAACTTCCTTAAGAGCAAATCTCCCTACCTCGAAAGAAGGGTATTTCACACTTCAGAAGCAAAATTACATCCAGTATTACCCCTCAGCTGAAATTATATATAGAAGCATGTTTATTTTTTTTTCAATGTACCCCTTAGAGTATTATTAAAACTACCGTCATAATGAAACCACTTGACAACTGTAGCTACATTTGTAATGCTTGAGTAGTGCTTAGCTGAGGTACCATGACACCAAAAAAACACAACAAATCGTTTGGATGGACAAGGACTGTCCTCTATACTTAGCAACACTGTGTCTGCAGATATCACGGGTGGAAAGGCTTCCTGAGACAAGCTTTGAATAACAAGAAATTTGATTCTCCTTTGCTAAAATCTCTGATAAAGAGGCTGAGTTTGACTGTAAGTTTACGATAGCCAGTATATGAGGACTAAAATATTGGAGATGTGTGTGCGCATAGAATTTATCATATAAATACTATTTTTTATAAATATTATATTTTATATTGTACTAAATACAGATTATACTTATAATATAAATATAGAATTACACACAGACTGCATATATGCACATATTTATGGGATGAGAACTCACTTTTGTTCAAGAACATATCTTGGACAACAGCGACCTCATTGACTTTGGATCAAAGAATATTTACTTAAAAATCTATATATTATCTGTGTTTCATGAAGTGCAGGCTTGAAACACTATCTCAGACCCACAGGGAGAGATAATCTGTCTTCCCCTTGAGCAGCAAGGCAGAAGACAAAGGATGGAACTTGGACCCGACACCTGTCTAGATCACTGTGCAGCCCAAAATTCATAGGGCTTGACAAGAGGCAGCATGTTCTAGGCAACTGTGAGTACTTTACTGCCAAGAGAAGGTCATAAGTTTCCAATAAGTATGCACTTTTCCTCCTACAAAATCCAAGGCAGAAATGCTCATGGTTTGCCTTCAGTAATGGAGGTTTATTCCAGGATGTAAAAATATTAAGCTACAAGAAATTCACCCCACCAACCTAATAACCATTCTGAGATTCAGATGTCTAGGACATCCAGGAAGCCCATAGAAACCCAAAAAACATGTTCAGCTTCTGGTAGAGGACATCCTGAATAGTGAGACACTCTCAGAAGTTCTACATCTCAAAATAAAAGTGCAATTAGGCTGATTCACCATCATTCTCTCAAGTGCACCCACTGGGCAGAATTTACCCCCAAGCCACCTTGGGCCCTGAACATCCTCATGTGCACCCTTCCATTTACCTCATGCTGCCTCTCTAACTCAATGTTCTCTGGCTAGCACACTAGAACTGCTTTCACTTAAAAAACCATACTTTAGGGTTCAAGAGTACCCTGAAGGAAAGAACAGTCTCCGGCCACTTCTCTTTTCAAAGGCAGTTGTATATAAACAAGTCTTTGAGGCTACGACATCTCCACAGTCTGCAATACCAGAGCACACGGTCTGAGGGGCCAGGAAGAGCCCGTGCGTGTGTTCCAGCACCAGCAGGTCAGGCAGGCAGATGCCTGCGATGGGTGACCTCCTCAGGCAAGGAAACTGAAAGGAATAGGTATCACCTATCAGAAACTGAACCAGAAACCTAGTCCTGGAGAATCAGAATGTCAAAGCAGAGGTCCTCAGTGGAGCCCAGAGCTGGGTCAGTTTGTCAGCAATGTCTTGGGTAGGGTCCAGTTAAATCTTCAGGCAGAAAGGATGCATGGACTTAGCTGAAGGGCTGGGGTGATACTAGTGAAGGAAAAGATAAAGTTAAAAGAAGACCAATGGAGAAACAATAAAAACGCATGAGAGACTAAATAACATTATAGGCAATAAACCATGAGTCATGGCACCTAGGTGGCACTCTGGGTGCTGCCATGGCTGTCATGCTAGGAACCGCCTTCACAGGGGAGAAGATGCTTCAGCTCCATCATGAACGAATAGGCACTCATCAGGCAGTGAGGGGAAAAGTCAATGTGACTCCAGCGTAAGGGGAGGGCATAGGGATCAACCTCATACTAAAAAAAAAAAAAAAGATGAAAGTAACCACGCCATGGGAATAGACTTCCTTAAAGTTTGCCACAGCCATAGGAGGCCCGGATGAGAAGCTTTCGCTCATGCCCATGTTTATTTGCATATTCAGAAAGAATATCCAGAAGAAATCTCACAAACATGTTATATTCTTCACACTGAACTTAAAACACAAAAAATACAAGACTCTCCAGATGTAGTCTGCGTTAAGGCTGCCTTAATGAGGCAGGACATAGTCTGTCAACTGGTTCTGAAATGGAGGCCTCCCCACCAGCCAAGCATGTCAGGAAAACACCGCGTTAGATGTCTCAGTTCATCAATCTAATAAACGAGTTCTCAAATGTCATTTTCCCTCCATATGAGCAAACATTTTTCTATTATTTAGTAATGCCGTTTTAATTGGATTAACTCTCAGTGCACCAGCACGGTTCCATCTGTGAGAGCCGCTTATGTCACTGAACAGAGAGAAGGAAGCTGCCAGAGGAAGAGGATGACCATTCAGAGTGACGTGTGGTACATCCTTGTCAGGACAGAAAATACCATGTGAAACTCATGTGTCTCAATTAAAACTCATACATCAGCTGAGGCTATGCCTTTTAGTTTATGAAGAGAAACATTAGCCATCTTGAATATCCTTTAAAGCAAAATAAGTATTTTGATTAAGTGCTATGAACAGGGGATACTCTCCTGGTCTATTGGTCATATGGAACAAGTGTAATGGAGTCACCGACTGCATCTGAGAAAAGAACACAAGTGGTATCAGTAGGTTTTTAACCTGGGTGAAATCTCTAGCATCCCTACAAATCAGCACAGGGTAGCAGAATATGCCACCTCCAAAATATGCTACTTTGGCATATTGCTTATCTTGAGCTGAAAATTTTTGAGAAAAAAATAGATATAAGAAAAGCTTGCTGCCTGAAAGTGGGACATAAATTTGGAAAAATATTCTTCCTCGCCTTCTCTTGCAAGAGGAGAGAAGTTAATCAGTGGAGAGAACTCTCCACCCTGATTAGCCTAAGTGAATCTATGTAACAAACTTTGCTAAAACCAGCCTTTATTTACCATTAGTTTCCCCATATATTTTCTTCCTCAAATTCGCTGAACCTGAAAGTTCTAAGTCCTTTTCCTTGTCTTCTCACTGCTCTATAAAATTACTGTTCTTCATTAAAATGCTACATAAGCCCGAGTTATGACCAGCCCTTTGAGTTACTGATCACAGAGCGCTTCCACGTGTATTCATGATGTATGTGTTACTAAACCTCTGCTTGCTTTTCTCTTGTTAATCTGTTTGGTCTTTTGGTTTTGGTTTTGGTTTTTTTCTTTTCCCAGTCTAATTTCTGGGCAATGGCCCATGAAGCTAAGATGGTAGTGGGAAAATAAGTTTATTCCTCCCCCCAGAAAAACTCTTCTTGGGCAGCAAAAATCCTGGATGAACACTTAAAATAGTAATGTGTTTAATTATTTAAATATTTTGCTAGTTTCGAAGTGGTTATTAGGAATTAAGTTTTGATGGTAAAATAAAAAATATTTATGGAAAGAAATTTTGCCAAGCCCTAAAATGTTGTATTAACTTTTTAAACAATATTAAACTAACTGTTTTACATAATTTTCCTTTGTAAGTGTCTGAAACAGGTTTTCCCAGCACTTGGTGACTAATGTATATATAAGCTTAATATACACATGGTCTTCACGTATATAAGCATCAAGTGTGGTGATCCTTGCGAAATGTGGGTCACTACATTCAGAATCTACAACTGGACGGCAGATTGCCGACTCCTCACATAGAGGCATGGCTACCTAATCACACAATGTATATGATTAACTATAAAAGGCCAAACTGAATAGAATTCACTTCAGGGACAACATCATCTCGTTTGGCTTTCTGTCTTGTCAGATTTACTGTATTATCATAAAATATCAATTTTAATTTGTGTCAGGTCCACATAGCATACGGCATATTTCCTTGTTCTGAAAGAATTATAAAATTTTTGAGCTAGAGGAACCTTAGAGATTAACCCCTTATTTAACATATGAAGAGACAGAGGACTTAAGATGGACCCAATTCAATCAGTGTAGCTAAATCAGAAGCAAAACACTTTTTGGAATCGAATCATCTCAACTGAATTTTTTAAAACTAGTATAGTAAAGTAGCATGCCAGGCCACCTGGATTCTAATCTTGAAACTATTGCTAGTAAACTGTGGGGATTGGGGCTAGATTCTTCAAAACAAGATGGCATATATGGGTGAAGAAATTGATCCTTTAGGCCCTAGCATGCCTGAAAGGAGCTGTACTCTTGAGTGTGTCACCACCAAACATGAAGACTTATCTAAGAGTGCCACACAAATGCTCTCATCTTCTATTAGTGCAGTTATATGAAGGTACTGGAAAGAACTTGATCTTTAGTACTTTAGGCAATTAAATCTAACCTGGCAATACCTCAGACACCTCCTGTGTAAAGTTATGAGCTTGGACCATATTACATGCACAAATACTTACCAACCCATTCATTCATTTATCACATTATCCTAGAACCTTGGAAGGATACAGCTGTAAGGCACAGCAGAATTACATCAGTCAGAATAGTCCAGGCTATGCTATAATCTCAGGGACCTAACCCAACTCAAACCAAAGTAAGTAGAGTTACCCTCCTCCATTTTATTGTTATGCCTTCCATAATATGTGTCATCTGGGATTATGACAGTGGAGAAAAGGAAAATGCAGGAGACATAACAACTCTAAACTGCTTTACCCAGAAGTGATACACTTAATGCTGCCCTCATTTCATTGGCTCAAATTAATTACAGATTCCTATCCTAATTGCTAGACTGTTAGAAAAATAGGAAATCATATAGATACTTGGTGACCACTAAATCCTCTGCTTTATTCATGAATAAAAAGATATATAAATAAATTTTATTTTATACCAGCTTTATTCTAAGATGCCAGGCTTCCATGTTTTCTTATATAGCTCTTAATGGGCATATTTGTTGGCCAAATGAACGCTGGTTAAGTCGCAAATACATAGCAGCTGAGGGGACGCCTAACATTAAAAACCCAGTCTTTTTACTCAGATGAAATATGACACTAGTAATAATAATGGCTCACATCATTAAAGCTCTTTTTAAAAATGATTTCATACATATGAAAATAACACCCATCTTGTATGAATGATTATGCAAAAATTAAATTTTCAAACATATTTAAAACACTTAGCATGGTACCTACACAGAAGAGCTAAATTAAGTATTAGATATTATTGTCACTGTGACATCATTATTGTTTTGTTGTTAGTTCTCACTTGATTTTCTACAAGCCATGTTTAGCCTTACTGAGGGAAGATAGATTCAAAAGGCTAAGTCATTTGCCAAAAATATGCAGTTTCAAGTATGAGAGTCTAACCACTTAAGCACCAAGTCCAGTCACCTGGGCACTTTTTAACAGGAAGAAGTAAAACAATTGTTCTTTTGCAGCCCCAGTTTACCTTTAATTTCTGGACCATCTTCTAGTTGCACAAGACAGTGAGTTAAGTAGGAGATAGTTTGAGCCCCTTTCCTATTCTAAAATTTTAGAAATACCCAATTATTTTATAACTATATGACTAACAGCACAAAAATTTAAATAACTTTAAATGTAGAAGGATAACTGTGATTTGGAAAGGTCATAATTCTTATGCTATCCCCTGCCTAGCCTGATGTCTCTAAAAGTCCCTCTCAATCCTAAAATTTGATGATTTGGCATTAATCAGGGGCACCAGAGAAATCTCCTCTTTGCTTCTAGTACTGTTTATGCAACTCTCACACTCACTGTGAATAAAAGTGTTTGCTTAAGCTCTGGTAATGAAAGATATTTGTTACCTTTTTAATGGGACAACTATGCAGGATTCAAGCACTGCCACCTCTTTACAACTTTCAAGACCTATTAAATTCATCCTTTAAACATAAGTAAATTTCTTAAACTTATCTAAGTATTTTATCCCTTCAGTGTTGATCAGTACTTCTCATCTAGATCTTTCTAGTTTAATAGTCACTAACAGTCCGCTATCATTTTATATATTGGAAGACAAAGTTAAACCAATAAAAGATTAATGTTCTTTTTTTCTTCTTTATTTAAGAATGGTCTTGTATGTCTTTGGGATCAAGATACCAGAAGACCAGAGAGTAAAAGTCCTCCTCACCATCCTCCATCCTTAAGAAACAGAATTGGCCAAGACAGTTAAATGTAGGAACCAAATGAATTTTCAATAAATTTCCATATGAACAGCAATCTTAGCAGTCAGTTCTTGGTGATTTTGTAGTTCAGTCAGTCCAAAACATTGAATTGTCTCTTTATTTTCTCACAGGTGCTTTTAATACATAGGAAGATTTTAGAGAATATGGAGGAGCCAAACTCCTTCCTGTGTATCCTATGGCACAAAGAAAAATGCATGTAATGACATCCTATTCAATCTTTGCATCAGTGACTAAGGTGATTATGTAGAAGGTATATCCATTCTATAGGTGATACCAAGTGGGGAAAGTTAGTTTTTTTAAGATTGATTGATTGATTGATTGATTGATTGATTTAAGAGAGAGCACAAGCAGGGAGAGAAGGAGAGGAAGAAACAGACTCCCCACTGAGCAGGAGACAAAGGGGCAGTGTGTGGGTGGGGAGGTGCTCAATCCTAGGACCCCAAAATCATGACCTGAGCCAAAGGCAAACACTTAACCCACGAAGCTACCCAGTCACCTTGGGAATGTTAGTTTTTATGATGAAAGACAGAATCAAATTCAGAATTATTTCAATAGGTTGGAACAGCATACAAACACCAACAAGAAGAAAGGTAAAAGATACCCATTATTTGTTTATTCATCTACTAGATATTTATAGAGCATACTTACATATTATGTTCTCTGGGTCAGGAGTAGGGCAATAATAAAAAGACATGTTTCCAATCTCAAGAAATTATAATCATGGGGTATTTGTACCATATCTCCAATATTATAGATAAAGAAAGTTTGTATGATTTGTCCAACCTAAGATGGCAAGTCAGTGAAAGTGCCTAAACCAGATCTAACATCAGGAGAAATTTCCCATCATGCCACATAACTAGGTAAGAAAAGACAGGTATAAAAGAAGTACTCTAAAAAGAACAATAAGAAAATGTCTCTTCCACCTCACCTGCTCTTTACCCCCATACCTGTGGAATAAGATATGATTAGGATAACTGTCTGGCACACAAGGGAAAATGGCCAAGCAGCGGTGGCATAAGATTGTTGGGGCAGTGTTCATTGGGAAATATTCACGAAGGCAGGGATTGCCCTTTTTTTTTTTTTTTTCCTGGGGTAGTAGACAGAGTCCTTGACTATGCAAGATTAAATGCATGATTATGGATGTGTCAGTCCCTCCCTGGTGTGATCAAGAACTACAATACAATATCACTGTAATGACAGAGGATCCCTGCCAGAGGACCCCATAGAAAGAGGTCTCCTTCTATGACTAGGAAACAACGTTGTTAGTCATGGTTAGCCTGTCCTCAGCGACCACAGTGACGTACAGATAGTTGTCCTATTACACTTTCCAGCTAGATACCTCCAGGACTATTCAGATTAATAGCCCTTTCCATTCTGCCTTAGATAAACACAAAGTGCTCTTGGCAGTAGTTATTCATTCATTCCTATTGTGTCAACCACAGTGATGCTGTCACTAGCCACACAACTCCTACAGGTTAAAATGGTAGATTATACTGCCTAAAGGCCACTTCTTCATTTGGAGAAAGATGGAAGAGCTGAGTAAAAGGTAAATTTGACTGATCTGAAAAAAAGCTAGTCTCATAAAAAGTGCTGATCTCTTGCAAAGCTCCATGGAAACTAGCTATTACCCAATGATTAAGGCAGTTAATCTTGATCAACTGCAATGCCAGGACCTAGGCCCTGAACAAGTTGGGGGAAGGGCTAAAGTATATCCAACCTATAACTCACAGAAGTGGTAGAATAAGGCTGTAGAACCATGTGCTGCCATGTCATATAGCTTTGGTATGTCAGCCTCTGATCACACAGATCTGATCATGCAGCTTAGAAATCCACAACCATAGGGACCATGGTCCCTCTCATGGAGTCTGATGAAGAACTCAGATTTTTGTGCACCGCCCAAAAAACAACGGATGTGGGAGGGGCACAGCCCACACATCTGCTACTGATCCTGCACTAATGAATTTTCCAGAACACTAATCTGGTAGGCCTTGTGTGAGGGCTGGTTTGCAATTCATCTTTATTTGTAAAACAGAGACATTACAATTTATCACTGAAACAAGAACACTGTAAGAGTAAAAGAGAGCACTGTTATTATTTACACCTGGACAACTCTAGTATCCGTGGAAATCCAGGCATGTGGTCACCCTAGGTAAATTCTTCTAGGGAAAAAAAAAATCAATCCATGAAAGGCCAAGATCCTGGAAATCATATGAGCACATAGTCAAACTGATAGTTTGAGGCCATGTGTGTGTATTTGTGTGTATTGAAGGCCAGTGGAGGGCAACATAAACTTACTCAAAGGGCCAGCATGTAGCAGAGTGAAAGGCTTATTCTCTCCTGCTCCAAAAAGCAGATTCAAGTACAATATCGAAAAGAGCTTCTCATTAGAGCTGCTCAAAAACAGAAGAGGTTGCCTTGCCATAGTACTCTTCTCATACTCTGGAAGCATTCAAGCTGATGAAGGATGTGTACAGTGAGATTTTTCCACAATGAGTGAGAAATTTTATATATGGCTCCTAAGAGTCTTAGAAGATTATAACTTACAAATGGCTATTATGAAAAAATTATGATTTCTTGTTGGTTTTGTAATACCAAGAATCTCATTCATTAGTAAGTAGTCTACACTCAAACCAAGGCAGAGAGATAACCTAATGCAGGAAAGAAAACTTAGAAATTGTCCAGTGTGTCATCCAAGATGGGCCGAGAAAGATAATACAATTCCATGCTTGATTTGCATGCATGAAGGAAAATCAGAGCAATATATTGTTACTAAAGATGTAATTAACTGATATTACCTGAAAAATATGGAAAGTTCAGAATTTCACTCATAACTTCTATTTACTTACATGAAGTTAAAAGATTTAAGCACTAATTGAACAATGGTGAAATTTTATTAGCTCTTGAATCCTTTGGCTAAATGGCATAAGCGTGTATATCAATTCTTTTGAAATTGGGTTGAACTTTCACTAAATTATGAAGGGTAAAATTTGTCTTCAAATAAACTGCACCTCCTTTTTCTCCACTGTCTTATCAGAAATAGGGCAACACTTTTTCATGGTTAAACTCCCTACTGTTTGCTACCTCTCCTCTTTTCTCTTTTATTCTCAGGAAAGGGTCAAATTGAATCAGGTTTCTTATAACTACGATGAAGAAAAGGGGCATCTATCATCTGCCAACTATTTTATATACGTTTGAGAGATCTTAATTCAGTGTGATAAAATTCTATTCATGGAATTCCAGGAATCAGTCTTATCCATTAAGAATTGTTTAGAGGAGCATTATTGGCTCCTGAATTTTTGGTATATAGAAAGCTACCAATTCTTCACACTAGTCATCTTGTTCTATATTTGTCTGCTCTAGCAATACCCAAGTAAGACTGGTATGGTCTTTATGTATTACTAATAATAGCTGGGTGTGTATTCAGGATTCTATGTGCTAAGCACTGCACTGATCATTTTACATATATTATCTTATCTTTTATTTATTTTTTTAAAGATTTTATTTATCTATTTGACAGAGAGAGAGAGAGAGCATAAGCAGGGAGAGCAGCAGAGGGAGAAACAGGCTCCCCACTGAGCAGGGAGCCCGATCCTAGGACCCTGGGATCATGACCTGAGCCGAAGGCAGGCACTTAACTGACTGAACCACCCAAGCGCCCTTTATCTCATCTTTCAATCTTTGCAACAACAATATAAATTATATATTATTGTCACAGCACAAAAGATTTTTAAAAATTTAGGTGCAAAAGGTTAACAAATTTGTTTAAAATTATATGAGAAGGTGGGCGTGCTGAATTCCCAAGCCTGGGCTCTCAACTGGCAGGTGTTATTCCACATTAGCTTGCTGAAACTAACTCCACAAGTATTTCACATGTGCACACTGAGAAAATGCATAGAAAACAAAGTACCCTTTCTTTATAACTTGTCCAATGTCTCGTATCCTGTTTTCTTCCATTGATACTTATGCCTGTGGCAAATTTAATCAGAACTTACCCAAATATTTCAGCACCAATTAGAGACTATTAAGCTCCTCTCAAGCTTCAGTGCCTTCTCCTTCCTACCTCTTTTTATTTTTTTTTCAGAAATACATGTCTCCTTTTTGATTAAATTATTTTAGGCAAAAGTGATTTCTTCCTCCTGGAAACTGAAGCTTAAGATTTCTTTCTTTCCACTGGTCACTTTAAACAGAAGTTGGGTGATTTAACAGGGGAACAGGGTCAATTATCTCCATATTAAATCGTAGGGGAAGGTAGTTGAAATGGAAAATTTCTAACTGATCACTATGAAATATCTAATCAAATTGTACAGTCAACTAGGCATTAAATGGTCCTCCATTTTATGTCCTGTTAATGAAGATAAATTGGAGAGATGGTTGCAGATAGACGACAAGAAAGTAGGTTCAAAGACAGCTGCCCATGGTGGAGGAGGGAGACCTCCTGGTCAGTCTCAAAGTCAACGTCAGGTCTATCCTGCTGTAACAACTAGTAGTAAGATCCATTCTGGTAAGTGTAATATTGTGTCCCCTGTGAGACAGGTTTCAGGGAAACACATCTATACTGAACATGAAAGAAGGGAAAATTGCAACCACTGTAGAAAGAAAGCAGGCAAATTGTTGGGACCTTGGCTGGTTCAATTGGGAACTGAGACAGGGAAACACACAATGCTTAAGAAAGAATGGCAACAGCTGGGCAGTGTATAGCTCAGCCCCTCCCACAGTCTAGTATGGGAATCTTAGATCTGGATAAATGTTTGCTGTCATCGCTGCTGCCTTGGAAAACAACCCTAGTCCTATGTTGAAATTACATGAGTATTTAAGAGCTGTTACCTTGGTGATGTGGCAGTGGAGTACTCCAGAATAACGTGTGCTCCATTATAAAAATTGCCTCGTAAGAGTAAAGACCAAGTCAGAGAGAAGGCATAAATCCTTCCAAATAGAAATCAACGTGGCTGTAGTTGTTAAGGGGTCTCCAAACTGACTTTGAAGGTATCGGTTATGATGGCCTTGCTATTTGAGATTGGATTTTGATTAGATCAAAACATTGAAAGTTCATTTAGTTGAGCTATGAGCATATGCTGTACCACTCAAAATGGAAAGTAAATATGACCCGTTTATTGAAGCTGTGTCACCGTCTCCCTGCAAGGCCCCTGATCCTTTCTCCTCCAAGCCAACTTCAACTGTTTTAAAGAAAAAACCAGTTAGGGGTGGAGCCAAAGTCTCCAAGGAGCACCAGATGCCATATGCACCTGCCCAAGAATGCTGAGAAACTATGGAGAGGGAAGGACTCAAACTTTGAAGGCTCTGTTGAATACAAGAGGATAAGTCACCATTCTACCCCATCCCAAGAGGGGAGGAAATGCCCAGATTCAGTTCAGGGGGTTTAGGCCACATTTACAGTGAGGAAGGGAAGCTAACCCAACCGAGTAGGTGGGGCCCTTTGGGACAGTTCAATGTACTGCTATTGTGGTTTACATTGATAAATGTATAATTGGTGTTGATTTTTGACATGCCTGTATTGTGAATGGTTATAAGCACCAGAAGGGATTCTCCCGTTCAGGAACTACTTACTGCATGTAGAGAAACCCTGGAGAGACATGTGACTTCATCATCAGTGAATCCAGTAGCTGCTCTCCTAGCCCTGGCTGTTGCAGACATTGTGACTAGAACCAACCCTATTGCATAGACTGATGGTACCAGGAATGCTGCTTGGATGTCACCAGTGCCTTATTCCTGGCCGCTGGTACCTGATTACCAGGACCAATTCTCATTCATGTAGAGATCCACCAGAGCTACCTAAACTCCACTGTTATTTGCCACCAATGAGTGAGTGGGTCAGGACTTAGCGTAAGTACCTCTATCTCATTTGTCCAAAGGTTTCACTCTATACTTGATGTCCTGTGGGTTAGCAAAACAAAAGCCTCAGTCTCAACGTCCCTGACTGCATTGTTATCATACCTCCACCAGTAGGGGTAGCTGATAAACACCACGGACATTCAAGAGCTTAGTCACCAAGTAAACTTTCTCAGGATTAAGTGAACAGATTCTCAACATTCAGTCTGTCTGGCAGTCAAGGAAAATTGTTGTCTCTTTACCTCTCCTCTCCCCCTACAATAGAAGGCTCTGCACTTCATGATACTCTGAACACTGGAGACAGCATGTGCCTCACTTGTCTGATTTATCTGCCAATCTGCAACCAAGTATCCTTTGAATGGGGAACAACCAATAGGCTGACTTGGAATCCTGTACACCAGGCTGGAGCCCATTCTCTACTTTAAGGGCCCCCAAATAATAATGACTACTTTGAGATACATTTCTCTCTTTACTGGTGATTTTACTGATTGGAGCCTCTGGCAAAGGGCATCTTTAAAACCATGGCTGGTTATCTTGTTAACTTGCAAGTGGAAGAAAATTTTAGGTCCTTCACAGTTTATGACCCCCAACTGATCTTGAATCCTCTTATTAAAAATTTGTAAAAATATACAGTTTTGCAGGAAGCATTGCTTTTTTGGGCAGAACATTCAAATACACATGTTTTTTGTTGTTGTTATTGTTGTTGTTTTTGTTTTTTTCCAAAGCAACATTAACACAGTCACTGAATTACTCAATTTAAATAAAGCTTCCAACTCCAGTCTCCTCTGGTAGAAATAAAAGTTTATGTGTCAGAATAAATTGAGGAAGATGCAGAAATGGGCATTGAGAAGAGACAAACATTTCATCTTATTCTATTTTTTAGAAAGCATTACTGAAATTAAATGATTAAATATTTTATAGAAATTACCATTTTAATTTAGATGCAGACTAGAGAATTTAGTATATGAAAAGGGAACTATGGATGCTTACAATCCTTCAAAATATCAGAATTTAAAGCTATTAGTTTTCATATTATCTTTTGATCCATCTATTAAGTTCCTAGCTGAAAATTAAAATATATTAGTAAGAAAACAAAATAACAAATCCTTTCATTCAGTGAATAACGACAGATTATAGAGCTGAGAATACACTAAGTTATTACATGAAACAGTGACAAGGATCCAGATGAATTTCTCTTTTATTTTTATTTTCCAAACAGTAAAACTCACTTTTTTTTTATGTACAGTTCTGTGATATTTTAACATGTATGATTTCTTTAACCATGACCACAGAGAGGATGCAGAGCAGTGCTAACACCCCAAAGAGCTCCCCTGAAGCGTCTCTTGTGTTCTGACCCTCCTCACTCCAAAGCCCCAGAAAACACCGATTTGTTTTCTATTCCTTTTTTTTTTTTTTTTTTTTTTTGCAAGGGGAAAGGGCATTTCCAAAATGTTATATTAATGAAATCATAAAATATGTAAACTTTTGAGTTCTTTGACTCAGCATAACCCTCAGGAGAGTCATCCAAGTTCTAGTTTGTATCAGCTTATTCCTTTCTATTGGTAAATATGTTTCCCTACTTGGATTACCGTGGTGTGTTTCTGCATTCATGCACTGAAGGATATCTGCGATGCTTCTTGTTCTGGGTGATCATTAAAGCTCCCATAAACATTTATGCACAGGTTTTCATGTGAACATAAACTTTCCATTTTTAAATATATATACCTAAAGGTGGGATTGCTAGGTCATAGAGTAAGTGTATGCCTAACTCTGAGAAACTGCCAAGCTGTTTCCCAGAGCAGCTGGACCATTTTGCACTCCTATCAGCAACGTATGACAGTCTCTGCTGCTCACCGTCCTCATCAGTCCTGGGTTTCATTAGTAGTTTTTATTTTAGACAAGATAATTGATGTAAATGCTATTTCATGGCAGTTTTAATTTCCATTTCCTTAGTGACTAATGATGGAAAACATAGTTTCATGTGCTTATTTGCCATCTGTATATCTTTTTTGGTTAAGTACCCATTTAAATCTTTTGCCCGTTTCAAAAATTGTGTTATTTTCTAATTTCCTTTTAATTTGGAGAGTTCTTTGCATATTCTGATACAATCCTTTGTTTGATATGTGATTTGAAAAAAAATTTTTCCCCAGTCTGTGGGTTGTCTATCTATTCTCTCTCTTTCTCTCTCCCCTTATCCTTCTATTTTCTTAATAATGCCAGGCGTTGAACAAAAGTTTTTGATAAAGTCCAATTTGTCAGTTACTTGTTATGGATTGTACATTTAGTATTGTATCTAAGAACTCTTTTGAAACTGAATGTCAGAAAGATTTTCGCCTATACCATATGGAAGTGTTGTATCACTATATCGTACACCTGAAACTACTATAACATTGTGTGTTAACTACGCTGCAATTAAAATTTTAAAAATAATTTTTTTAAAAAAGATTTTTCCCTGTGTTTTCTTCTAAGTGTTTATAGTTTCACATTTTCATTTACATCTCTGATGTATTTTGAGTTAAGTTCTTTTGGATTAAATTATAGAAGACGATTCATTGTTTTGCATGTGAATTTCCAAGTGTTCTAGATTTTTTGTTGAAAAGACTGCCCTTTATCCATAGAATTGCCATTGCACCTTTGTTGAAACTTAACCACTTCTGAGCGCTGGATCTATTTCTGGATTATCCCTTCTGTTTTAGTGTTCTGTTACCACACTACTCTGACTACTATAATTCTATAATATGGCTTAAAATTCAATAGAGTGCTTCTTCAACTCTGTTCTTTTAAAAAAAATTGTTTAACTATTCTAGTTCCTGTCTTTCCACATTAGTTTTATGATCATCTTATTGATAGCTACAAAACAAATCTTATTGAGATACTGATTGGGATTGCATTACGTCTCTAAATAATAATGGAGACAACTAACATTTTAAATGTTGAGTCTTCCAACTCATGAACATATGTTTTTCCATTAATATCAGCAGTATTTTATAGTTTTCAGCATATAGATCCTACACCCATTTTGCTATATTTATTCCAAGTGTTTTATTTTGGAACAACCATAAATACTACTAATTTTTTTAAAATCTCAATTTCCAACTGTTCATTGATAGTACATAAAAACATAATTGAAGTTTATTTATTATTCTTTTATCCTATGACCTTACTAAACTCAATTATTAGTTCTACAAGTTTTTTAGGTTCCTTGAGATTATCTACATAGACAATCATATCACCTACAAGTAAAAACTCTTTTATTTTTTCCTGTCCAATCATTTGGGAAGAAAAGGAAAATGACTTGCATTTCAATTTTTAGACACATTGCATTTACTAGAATTCTAGTACAATATTAAATAAAAATGGTGAGACTAAACATCCTTGTCTAGTTTCTGTCGGGGAGAAAGCAATCAGGCTTTCACCATTTAGTATGACATTAGCTGTAGGTTTTTCATAAATGCCCTTTATCTGATTGTTTATGTTCTCTTCTCTTCCAAGTATGCTGAGAGCTTTTATTGTATATTGGATGTAGAATTTTGTCAAATGCTTTTTCTGAATCTACTGATACCATCATTTGTTCTTTTAGTCATTAAGTCTGTTAATGTGGCTATATACATTAACTGATTTTAGACTGTGAATCCAGGACTGGTGGAATGATCTGTCATTTCTAATTACTTGGAGAGTTTCCCCAAGGTAAACCTTCACATGGTTGTGATTTATTATTCTTTTTATACATTGCTGGATTTGCCTTACTAATATTTTTGAGGATTTTTCTATGTTCAAGAGGAATATTGGTCTGTAGTTTTCATTTCTCATGTTGTGTTTGTCTGGTTTTAGTGTCAAAGTAATGCTAGCTCTGTGAAATGTGTTGGGAAATGTTCTGTCCTTTTCTAACTCAATAAGAAATTTGAAAAGTTGATGTTATTTCCTCCTTAGATATTTAGTAAAGTTCACCAGTGAAACCATCTGGGCTTGAAAATATTTTTTGAAGATGTTTAACTATGAGTAAGATTTTTTTCAATAGGTAAAAGATGACTCGAGTTATCTCTGTTCTTAATTGATTTTGATATTTGTGTCTTAAAAATAATTGATTTATTTCATCTAAGTTGTAAATTGCGTGCATAAAGTAGTTCATAATATTTCCTTACTATCCTTTGAATGTGTTTTGGGTTGTTAGTAATATTCCTTCTTTTATTCCTGATCATTTCTGATCATTTGTGTTGACCATTCATACCTTCTTTTCTTGGTCAATTGCACTAGAGTTTTATCAATTTTACTGTTTGTTTAAAAAAAAAAAAGATTTTGGTTACATTGATTTTTATGTTTTCAATTTCATTGACTTTGCTTTTCTAATTGTATTCAGTATATTTTGCTCTTTTTTGTGTTTCTGTAGGTAAATAAACATAGCCATGTTGAGCTAATAGCCATTGAGTTTATTCCTTTTCTTCAGGTAATCCCAGTGACTGTGGTGATATGTAGAAGTGAAACAGGCAAGTGAAATGAACACCTCTGCTGTGAATGTTTTAGGGAAAGAAATTTTAGAAATTTTGTAACTAAAAGCAAACTACAATGTTGAATGTGGATATTAGCTTTATTCTACACTTTTATTCTTAAGATTAATCAGTCAACTTCACATTAATAAGTATTGGCCATAAGGGTGCCTGGGTGGCTCAGTTCATCGGGCGACCACCTTCAACTCAGGTCACAATCCTGGAGTCCCTGGATCGAGTCCCAGGATCGAGTCCCGCATCCGGTTCCCCACTTGGAGGGGAGTCTGCTTCTCCCTTTGATCGCTTCCCTCTAATGCTCTCTCTTTTATTCACTCTCTCTTGAATAACTAAATGAAATCTTTAAAAAAAAAAAAAAGTATTGACCATAGTTTTTCTCAAATATTAAATTACTGATTTGAGAACTTTCTTTTCTCATATAAATTTTTAATGCTATAACTTTCCCCCTAAGCACTGCTTTAGCTGTGTCACACAAATTTGGGGTGGTTATATTTCCATTTTTATTCAGTCCAGAATGATTTTTAATTTCCCTTGAGATTTCCTCTTTGATACATTATTTAGTAATGTTTTGTTTAATTTTCTAATGTCTAGAAAATTAGTGATTTACAGATATGATTCTGTTATTGCTTTCTAGTTTGATTTTGTTATGATCAGAAAACATACTTTCAATAATTTAAATTCTTTTAAATTTTTTTAAAGATTTTATTTATTTATTTGACAGACAAAGATCACAAGTAGGCAGAGAGGCAGGCAGAGAGAGAGAGGAAGGGAAGCAGGCTCCCTGTCGAGCAGAGAGCCCAATGCAGGGCTCAATCCCAGGACCCTGAGACCATGACCTGAGCTGAAGGCAGAGGCTTAACCCACTGAGCCACCCAGGCGCCCCTAAATTCTTTTAAATTTAATGAGGTTTGCTTTATGATTCATAATATGGACTTTCTTGGCGAATGTTCTATCCATGCTTGTAAAGAATGTGTATTCTGTTGTGACCTGGAGTGTTATATAAATGTCAATTAAATAAACTTAGTTAATGGTGTTGTTCAAGTCTATACTTTTGGTTTTTGTTTGCTTTCTTACATACTTTCTCTTCTCCCTCTATAATGTGAATATTAGACCTGCTGATATTGTCTCAAAGGTCCCTGAGGTTCTGCTTCTCCATGTGTGTGTCTCTATTTCTGTCTCTGTCTCTGTCTTTGTCTCTCTCTCTCTCTCATTGTTTAAAATGCATAATTTCTATTCCCTGTCTTCAGGTTCACTGACTTTACTGATTCCTTCTTTCTCATCTGCATTCTGCTCGTAAAGCCCTCTGGTGATTTTTTAAAATTTTCATTATTATATTCTTCTGTCCTAAAATTTTTCTCTGATTTTTTAAATAGTTTCTATTGTTTTGCTTCCATGTATCTCTTCTTTTCAAGAGTGTTTTGCCTTACTTCTTGGAGCATGATTATAATGGCTGCTTCAGAGAGTTTTTCTGATAATCTCAACACTTGAATCATCTTGTGGTTGGTGTCTGTTGTTTTCTTTTTCCCTAAATAGTTGTTCAGATATTCCTACTTCTTTGTATGTTGAGTAGTTTAGAGTAGTATCTTGGACATTTTGAATACTATAAGACTTTGGATCTTATTTAAATCTTCTATGAAACACAGATTTTTGTTTTGTTTTATTCTAACAGGTAGTCAACACACATTCTGGCCCACTTTCTATGCACTGTCTTTAAGTGTTAACTTGGTTTTCAAAGAATTTGCAGTGATACCTGGTTTGAGACTCCATCTCTTCACTGGTATTCTGAGGGTGAACTGATCTAGACAGCTCTGCAAGGCTTGGCCTTACAGTGTTTCTGCTGCCATGCTATCAGGGAGGTGAAGTGATCTCACCTCTTTGTTGCCACTCCCTTGATGTAAGGTGGGGAGAATCCACAGGGCTCCTCTCCGCAGACTGTGCTACCATGTGCTGGTAGGGAGAAAGAACTTTTGGAAAACAAAAATTAAACCGGAAACTCACTTGCCAGATCATTCCTCCAGTCCTGAGATCCTTATCCATTCTGCTTGCTTTTGTTCATCTGTCACTTAGTTGTTTAATGTCTTTTATTCTGGGGTATTTTAGTTATAACTAATGGAGGAGATAGGGTGGAGTGTGTTTACTCCATTGTGTCCAGAATCAAAAGTCCCTTTCCAAAAAAAAAAAAAAAAAATCTAAAATGTGGATAAGAGACAAAGGATAAAGGAAACCTACTTCATAAGAGTATGTATGACAAAGAGAATATGTGATACAATATTTCTGGCAAATGATAATGCTAGGGTGAGGCATTCATTTTCCACTTCAGATGTATCCTTCCATGTAACCCACCAGGGTTCTCTCCCCCACCCCCCACCAACTGCTCCCTAAGGAATCAGGAGTTAGCTAAAGTCATTCATTGGTGAGTTTGGAGAAACAAAAGACATGCACTGCCCAACCACATCTATTTCCCCCTGCTCTTGCCCAGAGAGATGCTGTATTCTCATTCCTCTAAGTCATATGATAAAATTAGTGCCAAAGGCCATATCCTTTGGGACTAATAAACAAAAATTAATTAATTCACTAAAAGACCACCCTCTCAATAACAAAGTATTCAGTTATAATATGACTATAGGGCATGTACCTTAATCCCTTATTGTGAAAGAGTCTAATTCACTTTTTTATTCCCAGTGTTTAACACATTGCTGAATAAATGAACACATAGTAGGTGCTTAGTAAATGTCTACTGAATAAACAAATAAATGATTCAGTGAATAAAAGAATTCCAATATGCATCATGTTAGGTGTACCTTCCATAGGAACAATCTTTTGTTTAATGGTGGTGATTCCATCTCAGATAGTCTCTGCTCCCTCAACAGATGTAAGACATCTTGGAATATCCAGCATTTATTCTATCCCAATTAAAACAGTTGCCAATTCATTTAATCCACATAAAACTCCTCTGAGGTAGGTACTATTATTATTCACATTTTAGAATGAAGAAAAGAGGGGCACCTGGGTGGCTCAGTGGTTAAAGCCTCTGCCTTCAGCTCAGGTGATGATCTCAGGGTCCTGGGCTTGAGTCCCGCATCGGGCATGTCAGTGGTCAGAAAGCCAGTCAATGACAAACCCATGATTAAAACTATGAGAGCTTGATTCTGAAGTTGGTACTAGTTTCAAACACACCAGACCATCTCCCAAGGCAGACCTTCCATAGCCCTCACCAACACCTTGTTCACGGGTAGGCTAGTCCTAGGCCTACAGTCAATTTCTCTTCCCTTCCAACCTCCAGCATATGTATACCTCGAGACCTGGCCTGGCCACATCAACTCTACCATCTCTTCCCATGCTTCTACCACTTGGGGCTACACAAACACAGCCAGAAATTTTTTCCACAACCACCTCAAAGGATTAACTTACCTTCCTCCCACCGTCACCAGCCCTGATTGTGCAAGCCTATGAAAAGTTCTTTGTATCTTCAGGTCTTACCAGTTAAGAATAGGGCACAGTGAACTGAAAACAGTCAGTTGGAAGGGAATGATAACATTTAGGGCTGATAAACAACAAAGAAGTTACAGCACTTTACATATAATGCCTTTCATTTTTCATTACTATTTCTCTTACTTAAATACCTGTACACTTGCAAATTTTTTGTCATTACAGAAAGCTATGATTCTTTCCCTCTGGCTCCAAAGTTCAAAAAAAAAAAAAAAGGCATTAATAGAATTCCTAATCCTAAAATTTGGTTACTTCATAAATTAAAAATGTGTAATCTAAGTCAAGTTGGAATATTTCTTAGAATAATTATGCAAAAAGTAAAATACGAAACAACTAACCCAGCAGCAAAATGGGTTTTAAACTGTTTCATGTGGACCATAGACTCCAGATGAACTCTGACACTTTTTTAAAAGGTTTTATTTATTTATATGGGAGAGAGAATGAGTGCGGGGGGAGGAGCAAAAGCAAAAGGAAAAGCAGACACCCCATCACGGGAGTTGACCCCAGGACCCCGAGATCTTGACCTGAGCTGAAGTCAGACACCTAAATGACTGAGCCACCCAGGCATCCCAGGCTCTGACATTTTTAAAGGTATAAATGTTTTACCATGCAAGTGCCATGGTCTCCTATCATATTGTATGTATATTATCTGCCCCAATAATTCTCAGATTTCAGTGTGCATAAGAATCACACCTGGGCAGCGAGGCAAAGAATGACGTTAAAAATACTGCTTCTTGAGGACTAGCCTCAAGAGTCTTTGAGGACAGAACCCAGGCAATAATACTTTGAAGGAGCTTCTCCAATGATTCTCATGCCCACAAAGTTTGAGAAACATGGGTATATATTAGACTTTCAGGACTGACCAATACAGGAATGGTCTGTAGGTGCTAAAAAGAAAAAAAAATTTTTTTTCAGATAATTAGTCTTGATGACATATCTACTCCAGCATTAAACACTTACTCATATTGACCATTGTGCTTATATCTTTCTTAATTTTCCACTACTTATATACCTCTTTAAAGAGAAGTCTAGTTTGGGCTCCCCAATATAAAAATGTGTGGTTTTTTTCCCACAAATATCAAATAAAAGTGCAATTACGATTTAAAGAAGTCTGGTCCTCTCTGATACAGATAAATGTACTATTCCATTTTTATTTATTTATTTATTTGCTGTGTGATTTACAACCTTTCTTGTCAATCTATTTTCTAGGTGTGTGGGTGTTTATATACATATGTATTTGAATACACAAGGCATTAAAAAAGATTGGCAGCTTGACAACTAAGAAGTTTTTCTCACTGTGTAGCATTTTGGCTGTTTACATATCATCTGCTAAACCTCAACCAGCAGGCAACAACAACAAAAAATTATGTTGAAATCACTGGAGAAATGCTAAAATATGTCATGTGCATTTGCCTCAAAAACATCTTTAATAGCTCTGTTAATTCTTGTCAATCACCATGTGTTCTTGATCTTCTTGGTTATTTAAACATAATTCCTATTTCCTTGTTAAAGTCTTTTTCTAGTACCTTTAGTATCTTCTACATAACTGCACATTTTTCATATTAAAACCAAAATTGCTTTCCATTTGATTTGTCTTCATAGCCCTTCAGTTGCTAATGTTACTACTACAATTCACAAAATATTCAAATTCCAAACTTTCCTGTCATTTGTTGAATCAAAACACTCACCTGAATGCTTTTTGGGTAATTTTATTGTATGTTTATTTCTGCAAGACAAACCATTTCAGAATGCCTAACAATAAATTACCACCTGTCTAAAGAAGTCTTGCTGTTTGAAGGGTTCTTCAAAGCTTAACTCCTTAAAGTAAAATGTAGCAGGTTCATTTAACATCTCTTCAAAAAGAAGAGCTTACACAATGCAAAACTAACCTGTTTATGAGGTACATGTCATATTAGTATCTCGAGACATGTTACAATGAATTTTCTGAAAGCAATGGTAATCATTCAAAACCAGAAATGGAACTTAGAATATAAAAAGAATTAAACTTGATGAAGGAAGACAGCACCAAACTTCAGAATAATGCCTTTCAAAACATGCTTCCAAACACAGTATTAAGTGCATTTAAATAGTTCCAGCCATAGGTTGAAGAACCTATGGAACTCACAGAAAATGTCCATTCTCAGCCCCATGGATTGTCATCCCTACAAGGAGATAAAATACAAACAAGTTTGTTTTCAAATTCTGCCTAGCATCAGGGAGAGTAACCCCAGCTACAAAAAGTGGTCACGTGATTTCTAGGCCCCATGAGAAAGAAGGAAACTGAGGTGCCGTGATCAGAACAACACCTTTAATCCTGCACATGAAGTTGTCTAGTCTCAATAAGTTACCAGATACTAACCAGTAAATAGCAAGAAGCCTTACGTGGCATGGAGTCCTGATAATGACCTCACTCCTGAGGCTCTGCCTCAACTCTCCTGGGTAAAGGAGTGTCCAGGGAAAGAGATAAAAATCTTGCTTGTATCTTGTGTCCTCAGTTCTTTAGGTCTAGCATGTTCCATTCCAGTCAAACTCCCAAAAAACCCCTATCCTGACAACAGTGCTCAGACATAAGGTACACATAGTTGTCACAAATGCATCACCATTTAGTTACCCGAATCTTCAACAGAAGGCTAAACTATTACATTAAATCACTGAAGCATATTGGATCAGCTAAAACAATACAATTGTGGGAAATGAATGTTGGAGTACTTCTCAGAGGCTAGTATAAGACCAATCACAATCATCTCTCCTTTGCCTGGGGGGATTCTGTTGACTGGATTAACATTTCAGAAGGAAAAGAACTGCCCTGTTCAATCCTAACTGGGCTTTGACAGTCTCCTTTGGATGGAAGGAAGCAAGCTGATAGTAACAAATATATTTTGAGAAAGAAAATTTATTGTCTATGATCTCTCTTTCCCATCCCAAACCCTAGACAGAGAGAGGTTCTGGCTTTGGGGAAGCTTGATCGCTTGTGTGCTATTGCTTCATCATACAAATCAATAGCAGTTCAATTGTGAATAGGACGGAGAGAGACTAAGAAGTCACCTGGGCCAGCTGGTATAGATTTTAGCAAACCAATTTTTCTGGGTTTCCACGCAAAGTCCTAAAATAGATAATTTTTAAAACCATTTAAGTGCCTCTTCTCTGGCAGAGAGGGCAAAGCTGCTGGCATTTGATTTGTTGAATACTGTTCTCAACTGAACTTTAATCTGCCCTGAAGGAGAACTACTTCCTATCGTGAGAAGTAGGCTAAGAGATGGACCGAAAAGCCATTATTTCTAGTTCACCTGTGAGAGCTAAATAAATATTTACTAACAAAGAATGTTGATATATACTTCAGCTATAGATTTTCCTATGATTTTTCTGTCTATTTTCAATTTGCTGGGTAAAGTTTTTCTGAGCCTCCAGTCATGATGTTCGGTCACAGAGAGAGAAAGATTAGGTTCAGTTAGCAAATAGCTAAAGGTCCATGATTGTTCAGAATATCCCCTTCTACTGGCATCAATAGGATAAAGTGAAGATTCCTTTTTTTTTTTTAATTGTTGACACTCAGCTCTTCCTGCTAAATTACCTCAATCAGCTAATGCCCCCATCCATCCCTTTGTCCCATTTATATTGTTTATATTTTTTCCAAGACAAGAATCATGACACCTCTTACATGTAATTAGAACCATCTTTTCCAGATTTTCACAAAAATATCTCCTCCCTTTGAATATGCTTCTTCCAGAAAACGTCTCCTGCATACCAGAAAAATCTTGTCACCCTGGGGAACTTCAGAGGTACCTGAATTGGCATTTCTTTAATTAGGGATTATATTTTCCAAAGCAGTCACAATATCCCCTATTGTACACAATCCACTGTGATATTGACACTCCTCCCTGGGGCAGGAGGGGTCCACATTTCTTTCCCTTGAGTATACGTGGCCTGTGACTATAGCAGAATTGAGACTATCTGCTTTCTGTGACTAGATCATAAAATCTAGTTTCTGTCTAGTTCTCTAGGAAGCTCACTCTTAGAACACAGCCGCCACGCTGTGACTGGATTGTAGGCTATGATGAGGCCCCATGTGGAAAGAAACCAAGTCCCTTCCCCACAGCATGACTGAGCAACCAGATGACAGTCAGGACTAACTTGTCAATCATGTGAATGTGCCATCTTGAATGAAACATTCAGTCAAAAATTGAGCTGTCCCTGCTATACTGCATGGAGTGCAGATGAGCCTTCCTAGCCAAACCCCCACCAAACTGCAGATCCATAGGCTAAATGAATGACTGTCATTGTTTTAGACTACTCAGTTTTCAGGTAGACTATTAGGCAGCACTTACCCAAAATGAGTAAGGCGATATAGTAACTGATATATTTGGGTCTCTGTGTGTGTGTGTGTGTGTGTGTGTGTGTGCGCACGCACCCGCACACAGTACTGAGACTGCTGAAAGGGGAATATATTACTTCTTAATCACCGAATATAGCAGTTCTGAATCTACCATTTTAAAATCAGCCTAATGCTGATCCCACGCCCTGTCCCACTTAATTGAGGAAAACTTCCTATTCAGTGCCTCTGGAGCCTCTCTTCCTCTGTGCCATGATTTGAGAGCTGTGTTCAGTACCAAAGCTCTGCAAAAGCTGTAAGAGCATGAAACAAAATGTTGTTTCCGGGAATGGTACATTTAATTTTACATATATTGGAATTCCGGTCTTCACTGAATTGTTTACTCATTTACTTGACAGACATTTACTGAGAAGTTGTTATGTGCTTATTAAAGTGCTTGGCACCATGCTAAGCACTGAAGACAAAAGATGAATTAGACTCTTTCGCAATTAGATGCTAAGAACATGTCCCATAGTCCTGTAATAATTGGGTTCTGTATACAGATATAACCTCTGTCTTACCAGACAGAATCTCTTTAGGTATGGTGATTCTACTATCTCTGAGCCACGCTCACAATATTGAGGCTGAAAGTGCCAACATTTAAGGTCAGACTCCCCAGGTACCTCCTACAGTCTTCCCTTTCGAGACCTCACAACCTCTTTCCACACAAAGTAGTATTGCAAAAAAGTGTCCCCCCTACCTGAGGATAACAGATGTGTAGTCGCACCCTGTGTGCCAGGTTCTAGTCTGAATTCCTTACACACGTTATTACGTCCCTTAATCCTCACTAAAGCCTTAGGAAGCAAGTAAACTATTCCCATTTTTCAGATGAGCAAATTGGAGCACAAAAAAATTATAATTTGTTTTAGGTACATAGTTATTACATGCGAAAGCCAGGAATTGAACCCAGACACTGTCCGCAGAGGTTTCTAAAATATTAGATTATACTGCTCTGTTGTCATAAGAACAGGCAAGAATTAATTTTGACTAATGTAGAATGTGGAACCGTAAGTCAGATCATGACTTTCTACATTCTTCATGATACAGAATACTATGTGTTTTCACATAAGGGTTTCCTTAATTGTTCCTTTAATTTTATCCATTATTTTATAAAAAATATATTATTTGTAAGCAAGTGGTTAAAAAAAGAAAAAGAAAAAGAAATGGCAATCATCTAGCCCAGATATATAGTGGAAGGCAGCTAACCAAACAGCATATTCTTAAATGTCATTACTGAATCTAGGTTGATGCCCTTGCACATCTCTATTCCTATACTTTTTCCTTTGGGGGTTTGCTAACTTGGGGAATGTTATCTCTTTAAAGAAGATCAAGAATGTGATCTCCCTCTCAACTATAAATCAAAGGCAGATATAAAATACAAATACGGAATTCAACTGGCCCCCTTTTATTTCCCACTACTCCCCACATGTCTAAGCTACTCCATGCCTCCAACATATAACAATATTGCCACATCTGTACCTTTCTTCATGATGTTCTCCATCAGAATCATCTGCTTTCATGTCCTTCAATGCTGTGCACCATTTTCCTTTGGAGGGGACCCTCCCCCTGAAACACTACATGGCTAACCCCCACTTTTATCTGCTGTTCAGATAAAAGTCCTTTCCCTTCTCTTTACTCTTTCCCTTGTGATTGTCTCTGCACCATCTCTGCCTTTATTCAGCACCTAACTTTCTAGCTCTGTCTTCTGTTCCTGACCCATCTCCTGAACTGCCTACCCTTGGGCACAAGGACTCATCCATAAGGGCTGCAGCATTTCTGCCAACATTCTATTGGATCTGGTTACACTTGTGCTCTGGTTCCATCCAGCCTCCAGGAATCCTTCTAGTAAAGTAATTTTAACCTGTTTGTCCGTGGGGCTGGATAAATCTAGACTGTGTTCTGCCTTCAAGGCCTACATCAAAATGCACCTATTCTGAGAAGTCACCTCTATATTCCACCTTGCAATAATCTTCCCTTTCTATTAGTGCTTACTTAACACTGCCACTCTTCAGAGCTCGTTTGAATACTTTTGATAGTATTCAGTAGTCATTATGTGATTGCTTCACTTATTTTCTCTGAGCAGGCTATAAGTTATTTGACAGCACCGAGGTTCTTCTATGTTTTATGTATGTTTCCTTTGTTTCACTTTGAGATAAAATAGCTTCAGTTTAGGTACAGATATTACATCCATGCTTATTGAATGGGACAAAATAAAATCCAGGTGACAAAACACTGGAACTTAATGACCTTAAGTCTTAGTGAAATATTCACAGGTAGGTAAGGGAAATGGTGAGGGGGTTATCAAGATACAGGGAAGGGTTAACCAAAGACAATCTCTCCAAAATTCTAATCCATCTTTGAGGTGCTTCAGTCATCATTTCTTTAACGATCCTTGCCACAGTGATACATTAGGATATCTCCTGTCGTTCAGAAGGATTTGAGCAGGAAAAGTTAAGAACCACTACTCTGTTACAGTCATTGAATAAATTACCTTTATAATGAAGTTTTCTTAGAAAATGTTAATGACTTATTTAAAAAGATGTTGCATTAAACCGTGGCAATTTAAGATCAGATGAATGTCTGTTCTAGAAATCAAGAATAAAGGCCCAACTAATATTGATTTTACAGGTTACAATAGTACAGAGGTTTTGGCTTGCCAAGTTCTGGGGTAAAATTTTTTCTAGAGACACTCAAATTGGGAATAAACAAATATTAAATTTTTTTGCTCCACACGATGCCCCCCCAAATAAATTTAGTCCTCTTCAAAATAAAGATTGACATGAGTAACTTACCCTTGTATAGCACTTAGGCAGTTGTCTTTTTTTGTCATCTAAGAATTCAACAGGCATCGCAATGTCAAAGTTCCCTACTACAAAAGAGCCACTGGGCTTTTTCAGCAAAGTAACCTCAAGAAATCCCCAAAATTACCTACAGAGTGTTAACATTCTCCTTTTTTAGGTGAGGAGACCAAAGATTAATGGGTTTCAACAAATAGCCAAATTAAACAATAGCAAATGGCAAAACTTGGATTCCGTATTTAAGTTTCTTAACTTTTAAGTCCAGGCTCAGACAAATAACTAACTACTTATTATATAATTACATAACACATTGAATTATACACAGAAATGTGCTTCATAATTTTAACCTTAAAATGAAAACAAATTTTAAATTAGGATGAATGGTAGCTCTTGAAAAGAGATGATGGGATGACTATTTTCTATTTCATCGATTATCTTTTATATATAAATTTTAGCCGGAGATTTGTATTGAGCATCACAGACCACGTAGCAGTTTGGATACTAAATGCTCATTGAAATGTGTTCTTTTCTTTAGTTGTACCATCTTTATAATTCTGCTTTCTTCCCTGTAAAGAGACAGATATTCAGGGGATATTTCTCATGGTAGTTAATAAAAATCCCAGTTACTGTCTCATCACTATGTATGAATGGATCTATTGTTCTGCTCACCAGAAGGGCTACCATGGTAATGATCTAGCACTGTGTATTTTCACAGGCATCCCAGAATCAAAATGGTAATTACAACTAGAAGAGAAGTCAAGTTCACATTAGAAATCATTTAAAATAGAATTTCAAAATTATGTAACTCGTGTAAAAATTCTTTTAATCTGTGTTGAGTTTTTCTCTTCATGTACACTATTAAAACCTCTATTAAAATAGCCTTTCTTGGGCCTCTCACCAACTGCAGAGCTGACTCTAAACCAGAAGGTGGGAAAAAAGGGAGGGAAACTAGGGTGCTCATCAAAGGCATCCTCTAGCACTGGGAACAAGCAGGGTAATAACGGTGTGTCTGAGATAGTTCAACACAATGGTTTCATGATGGTAGCAGTGCTGCAACTCTTTACAGCTGACAGAATCCAGCTCAGGAAAGCCCCAATCCAATCTTCCCTGTACAACCACGATCCTCATGTCTTGAGTTTGGAAAAAAAAAAAAAAAAAAAGAAGAACGTTCCTTGACCACTCAGTGTAGTGATTTGAGTCTACCAGTTTTTTTTTTCTTTTATTTTGTCCTGAAAGAGGCCTTGTCAAATCAGAATGAAAAGAATGTTTTGAAGCGTGAAAAAATTCAAATTTTTCTATTTAAAGCCTGGAGTTCTTTAGCAGGAGTAGACTTACTTATTTCAAGGGTCAGTGGATTACCTAGAAGAGCCTGTATCTCTGCTACCCAAATCCCAAACCATTCCCCTGAAAACAGTTTAGAAACACTCTTAAGTCTATTAGCTTCCTATGGGACCTAATTCATTTTTGCTATGCTTTGTCTTGTGATCCTGTCAAGTCGAGGGCCCTGCTTTGATTACATACTATTCCTTTTTCTCTTGATCACTTTTCAGTTAAGTAATTGTCTCAGTTTAATTAGTTGTAATGATTAAAACTTTGTTTATATTACACTGCAATTCTATTTTATCAATGACACTTAGGCTAACTATTTTATTATTTACTGCCCAATAGAGAAATTTTACCTGGAAGAAATAATCTTTTTATCTAAACTTTTTCTTTAATTGAGCTATATTTATTATATATGTGTTAAGGCTAAAATATAAATTTTGGCAAATAAGAGAAATTGCCTGTTGTTGACATTACAGGGTTAGACTGGATACAAAGAGATTTTATAACACTGTAATAAATACTGGGAGATGGAATGTAATGAGTACAGGTTTCAGAGACTAACAAACCTGGGTTTGGATTCTGTATCAGGACTTACCAGGACATTTCTGAACTTAAATGGTCTCATTTGTAAAATGAAAATATTAATATTAACCCCATGCAGACAGCTTGAAGATTATAGAAGATCCGTATAAAGTATAATATTGAACCTAATGTTAGTTATTGTTTGCTTTAGCTTTGCCACTAACCAGCTAAGCTATCTTGAGATCAAGCATCTTCATTTCTTTGTGTTTCCGGTTCCTCCGATAAATAAGGACTAGATCATTTCTACTTTTTCTGTTAAAACTCAGTTAATAAATAAACCCTCTCTATTTATTCTCTGTAATTCTAAATTTTCCAGGTGAGTAAGGTGGCATTGGTTGGAATTTGGATAGTATTGTGGGGACAAGATGACAAAAACAAAATGTCCACCAAGGAGTATTCCCATACAGAACACTGGGACAAGAACCAGAATAAAAACAATCACATTTAGAAGATACAACCACAGGTGAGTGACTAAATAATCTGTTTAAAGAATTTGTGTTATAACTCCCTAGCAGATGTAATGAATGTTCTTAGAAAAAAATCATGGAAAGGTTTAATCAGCCTACCTAATCTCAGCTTACTCAACTTGTAGCAATGAGCATCCCACCACCTACCTAGCTGTGTGCGTTTCCATGAGAAAAAAAGGGAACAAGATACATTAAATATGATCATCTTTATACTCATTAAGTATTTCTGTTTACAACACACCAACAGTATCTGTTTCTCTGCCTTGCAGGGAAACATTTTTTTTAAATGACCCCCAAGCTTTATCTCTTATCAACAGTGGTAGGTTTTATTTTTAATTTGTTTTTACTTTGATACAGCTGTACTATTTTTCTGAATATATTTTGCAAAAATAACTTTATTTAAAGACATAAACCATGTTTAATAATTCAAGTTATAAAGATAGCAACACAGAATGTGAAACCTGAGAACACATAAGTTCTTCTTTACAAATACAGTGGAGGAGACATGGACACCTTTTTCCCCTGTTTGTGAGGGAGGGGTCAAGACATATGAGCAATAGAGTTTCAGAACTAAGTACTTATCCAGATCTTCCCCTATCTGAAATCTATACTCTAAATTTGGAATAAATAAACTTTATGTGGAAATCAGCATTGTAGATGGGAGTAGGCATATGGCTAACCAGGCTGGAATGAACAGTCTTTCTATGATAGAACAACCCATCCTGAAACACCTTATGATAAGAAACAGTAACAAAGCATTAATGACAACGCTAATATCTACTTTCTTTTGAGCTAGTAATAGGCTCCATGATGCAAGATTTTCCATACATTATGCCTTGCATGGCAGTATGTTTCTTATATTACATTTAGTTTAGATCATTTGAAATTTCACGTAATAGCTTGAACCCATTTATAATGCTCAATTAGCTCTACTAAAATGCTGTACTCTCTAAACAATCGATCATTCTTTAGACAACTAAAGGTGTCAAAGCCTGACTGACTTGAGAAAGCCCTCCCATTTTACTCCAAGCATGGAGTATGACGTTTTACAAAATTCCTCATCCCAACTTGAAATCCACACCACATCACAAAACTTAATCCAGGGCAGTTTTTACAAATCACCCCCAAGGCAGTCTTAAGGATCTTTGCCACTGCTCCTGCAAATCATTCTATTCCCTTTCCAACTTCATTCTTCCAACAGTACAAAACCCTATTCTAGGCAAAAAAGAACAAAACAAACACATTGGTTATCTTCTCCAATTCTAGTGTGGTAACCATCAGGGTCAGTCCTAAGGAAGGGAGACAATAAAGTATAAAATTCCCTTCTAATGCAGATACTTTACACATTTATTTCTATTTGCACCTTTATTGTTCTTATATGAAGTGGGAAACTGGAACAAGTAGGAAATAACAACAAGTAATTAAAGCTACAGGGGAAACTCTCAAACTCTTCTTAAACCTACTCTCTCAAAGTAGGGCATGAGATTAGTTTAAACTCTTAGTTTACATCCTGGGAAGAGGATTAACCTAGTGTGCTGGGAAAACAATGGGGGAAATGAAATAGTCTTGAACTTTTCTTAAGTACTTATTTTCTTTAGGGTTCTCCGAAGAACTTGGGATTCTGTGAGAGTCTGGCTAAAGAATAATGAGGAAGAAGCCTATTAACTTATTTGACTAGGTTTAATACATATGGCTAGAGAACACCAGAGGCACATTCAAAAGGAAGAGCCAGGTAGCTTACCAACAAGTGACAAAAAGAAAACCAAACCATGGTTAGAGATGGAGGAGGTGGTAGTGTTACCCTGTCCAAGAAAAGTAGCAACCACCACCCCCTGAGGCAAGTTGAATCAGTTAGAAAGCAGCAGAAGTTCTACAAAGTACTGAGGATGAAGAATTCAAAAGGAATCTCTAGCCAAAGGTAAAAGACAATGAGAGGAGCTGGACATGATACGTCTCCACTTAGCGACTAATATCTGGAGACATTACTCAAAATGATGGCATGGGATGGCTTCCATCCTCAGAGAAGGCAGTGAGACTTGAGCTAACTGAAGACCGAGTGACATCTGCATGAATTTTGGGAACCACTGCTCCAGAGTGAATGCTACTCCAGCCTAACAGGAAGAAGTAGGAAGTAATCCCACTACTGGGGTTAAGTGTTAAAAATTTCAGTTACTTTGCTTTTACCGCATCTTTAGGCTTAAGGATCTCAGCATAAAAGCAGCTCTCTTTTTGATAAACAAGAACTCAACCAACAGGAACAACGATATGGAGAAAACTACAAAACTAAACACAGGGAGAACCCATAGCCGCACCAACTTGCTACTGGCCCTCATGAGGCTGCACTCTGTTTTTGCCCAGATCCCTCAGCAGGCTAGGTCTTAGAGACTTGGCATCACCTCCTGCCTCAGTCAGCTCAGTACCCTGCCTTCTGGGGCGCTTCCACTTCCTAGACCTCGAGAAGGTCCGGCAGACACAGCTTAAGAAGCGACCAAAGCAGAGTGGTGGTGATGCCAAGGATGTCACTGCAGGAGAAGAGGGCCCAGGCTCCGAGGATGCTGGTTGCTTACAGGGCTGGATTGGACACTCCTGATGCGTCACACAGGCACCCTCATCCTGTTGACTCTGTAATGGGTCCTGCAAGGAGAAGAAAGAAGTCAAAGCCCTCAATGCCAACACACATACACAAAAAAGGCATCACGCTCTGAGCCAGTTCATGCTTTATCTGGGCCTAAGGATCTCAGTTTGTTCCTCAAGCTCTTTACCCCCACCTCCTCCCACTGCAGGGGAAGAGTTGCCATTATTTTTCCTAGGAAAATGTGGCAAGCCCAGACTTTTGACACCCCATGCCTTATCCTTACTTCACTGGGAAGGTCAGGATCATCTTTGTGAGCACTGAGTACAGTCGGCTTTGTATCTACCACTTCATCTTCACTTTGTGGTGGTACCAAAGGTGTTGGAAGGATTGGGGGGCAGAGGGTCTCCACTTTCTCCCTCCTCTTGTTCTTCCTCATTCTCTTTGACCTTACAGCCTTCCTAAGACGTCTATGCTTTTTTGGAAGTGGATCTAACTTTCTCCTCTGGACTGGAGGCATGACAGGCTCTTGTGAAATGTCACCCATTTGACTCTCAGATGTCCCCTCCAATGGCTCTGATGATGACTCCAAATTTCTCTTCAGAGGATCATTCTCCCACAGGTGGAAGCTCTCCTCTGTACCTTGAGTATCTGGTGATATGTTCAAGTCATCAGTGACATGTTTTGGGATGGAGATTGGAGATTCCCAACCTCTTTCATTGAGGGTTTTTTTTTGACCCACTAGGCTGACCCCAGCCAGCTTTGCACAAACAAAAAGCTCACCACAAAAGGACCAAGAGTCAAATGCAAATGGAAGCAGTTAGTACCCTGACTCTTTCCAATAATTTATCTTCAGCTATCATAGACACAACACTATACTGATCTCAGATTTCCCCTCTACACTTAAAAAGGAATTCAATGGCCTTCAGAGATAGTCCTCAGTTTGTTCTTCTTGGCCTGGGAGATCACAGATTTCCTAAAAGGAGAGAGAAAATCATTGAAGTAATTGCTCCATGGATAGTGGAGTTCCTCCTGCTCCCACAAAATGTACGGTTTAGTAAGACTCTGTAAAACGTAGCATGAATTTCTCAGCAGAAACAATATTTAGCAACTTAACAAAATTTCCAAAGAAATATTTTTAAAGTAAGAAAATTCTCCATGTATACCAGAATCACCAGGGGGGTGCTCTTTGAAAAATCAGATTCCTGGGATATGCCCCAGACCTACAATCAGAACCTCTAAACTAAAGCTGGGTAGCAGGAATTTTTTCCCAGTATTTTTATTTTTTCCTAGTATTCTATTTTTTCCCAGTAACCTACACTCTAAAATCGCACTCTAAAACCTGAGAACTACTGCTGTAGAAGGACACTAAATTCAATATTCTATGGGGCCATGGGGATAACTATTCATAAAAACATGCTACTTTCTCCTATGGGTTTTCCCTCATCATCTCAGCCCATAATGATCTCTCTCCTCTGAAGTCATTTAGTTATCAACACTCACTTTGGTATGTTATCCTTTATTATCTTCTATTATAATTTAACTTCAAAGCCTTGTAACTCTGTCTTCTATCCAGAGTATAAGCTTCTCAAGGGCAGAGCCTCTGAGAGTGGTTAGTTTTCTACAGTGGCTTGCCAGTATTATTAGTACTTCACAAATTGAAGAAGTGAATATAAATATGTATAGGTTTATATCCCAGTGTACAATGATTGATATGAGGCTGCTCTGTAGTAAGAGTTATAGAGCAACAGAATGTTAAAAAGGACATAGGCCCTAGGGACAACCTAATCTAATTCCCCAAGTTTACAGACAGGGAAGCTAAGGCTCCAGTAAGATAATGGCCTGCCTAAAGCTGGGATTGACAAATTTTTCTGTAAAGGGCCAGATAGTAAATATTTTAGGCTCTGTGGCCATATGGTCCTGTCACAAATACTCCTCTCTGCACTGTGGCCAAAAGAATAAATGAACAAATACTCGTGGCTCTGTTCCAATAAAACTTTATTTACAAAAAACAGGTCAGATTTGGCAGCAGGCTATCGTGTGCCAATCCCTGGCCTAAAGCCATTCAACTAGTTGGCAGGTTAGTGTGGATTAGAAATCAAGTCACCTGATTCCCAGCAAGTGCTCTTTCTACAAAGGAGGAGACTACTGTAGAATGAGAAAGAGCTTTTTCAGTTAAAAGGGGGCCTTCAAGGAGGAAGAGATCAAAATGTGTCTGGGCATGGTGTACTTCGCAGATGTTTCTGATGACCATTAGTCATTTATACAAACAACTGGTAGCTGAATTCTGAAACTGGCCAATTTTCAAACAGACCCACAACGGGGAAGAGGGTGGAGTAGACTGAATATTTTCTATCACACCTGCCTAGGAACGCATACTATTTGGTCCCTTTTTAACTGAGAAAATACCCTACAGATAGGTAATGGAAAATACTTTCCTCATTCATTTCTTGAAATTATTGTGGCCTAGTGAGTAAGTTCTGCAGTACACAACTCAGTGACCAAAAGTTTCATGTAATTACCAGAGGAACATGGGGCCAGAGATAGGATAGGCTATCTAAGAAGCAAAAACTTATTTCCTAACCCAATATGCTCTTTAATAATGAGAGTGACCCTACTATTAAAGATAAGTACCCAAAGTCTTGAGGTTATTTTATATTCTGGGCTTTCTGAGAACTCTGAGGTCCATCCAGAACTCTCTGTTCTATTTTTATTTCCACCCCTAATGTGTTCTTCATGTCATTACTCTTCCTTCACAAAGTAGATGATTATCAAATATTGGCTGACTCATGGATTAATAGATGGATGAGTAAATAAATGAATTAACCAAATGCTGTTAGAAGGTTCCTTGGTTTTGTGGTTGTAAAAATAAACCAGAGTTAGTACATTCTGCAAGAGGAAGTCTAATATTTTTTTTAAGTTACCCCTCAGTGAAGCTAGTAGTGTCTTCACACAGTAAATGTCAATAAAAGTTTCATGTATGAATTCAAGCATTTGATGTAAGCTATTTAAATCACATGTCAAGTACAAAGTTATACTGCTTGTCACATATACACACACACATACACACTCACAAAAGGTATCTAAGTTCAACATTATTTACTAATATATTAACATGGAATTCTTTGTAATTAGCTTCAGTTCCACACTGTGAGGAGAATTTGGGAAAATCTTTAAGAGAAGAAAGATCCATGGGATAAATGAGAGAATGCAGGCTCAGGTTTAATCTGCAACCTCTAGCAGAAACAACTGTGTGGGCAGCAACTACAGAAGCAGCAGCCCTAGGTGCCCCCAAAGAGGTGGGTGAGGATTCTAAAAGAAGTTAGCTGGGCAAATTCAAGCTCTAAAAGTCACCTGGCTTCCTCAATGCCTTGGCAATGGATCTAGGCCAGGACCTCATCACGCCTCAACTCTATTTTGACAAGGCTCTATTCCCTCCACCCTATTCTCCACAAAAGAGCTTGAATGATCTTTCAAAAACAAATCTGAGAGACTATGGACTCTGAAAAACAACCTGAGGGTTTTGAAGGGGCCGGGGGTGGGAGGCTGGGGGATCCAGGTGATGGATATTGTAGAGGGCACGGACTACATGGAGCACTGGGTGTGGTGCAAAAAATAATGAATACTGTTATGCTGAAAAAATAAAAAATTTAAAAAAAAATCGACCTGTCACCCTCTTATTTAAAGCTCTTCTCCCTAGTCTCCCAACAAGATACTGGTCTTTGTGACTGGTCATTTGAGACATGACTCCATGTCTCCTATCCCACCTCAAGTCTACCTCTCACCCTCAGAGAGAATATGATATTAGGGAAGACAGACCACTTGCCATTTCCTGACAGCACCATGCTTTCTTAAACACTCTTCCTTTTGCCTACAATGCCCTTTCCCTCTTTAGTACCTGGCCTAGCTCTAAGTATTACTTCTTCTTAGAAGGTTTAGCTGACCTCCTCAAGCAGAAACAAACAAAAACATTCAATTTATGTGACATTCTGTACCTGCAAAAATTATCCCATTGAATTTAAACCATTTAGATTATCTATGTCCTTCACTAGACTCGGCTCCCTAAAAACAAGCATTCTTGCTTCTCACTTGATTCCTAGTGTCTCTGTGGTACTTGGCTCCTATGAGATGGTCAGGGTTTATGGACTTCTAAATGCAGTTATCTGGTCATCCTCCAGGGCCTGAGCTCTAGGGGCCAATCCACCCCCATCTCTCTGAATGAACAAATATGCTGAAGTTTGGGAGACAAAGCTAAGAAGCTATAGCTAGGACTCAAGAGCCATATATCCAGCTACCAATTCAAAGCCGTATCATAAGTAGCAGATTTCACTTAGGAAAGAACGAGCTGTTCAGGAGTGGTTAGCACTACTCAGCAGAATTCTATCCTAGGAGCCTCCTTCCACCCACTTCCTCATGAAAATTACAAGGAAAGCTAGCAAACGGGGTCCGAGTCAGATCCCTAGCATGGTTTCCTGAAGTCTGGACCACACTTCTCCGTCTTGTTGGTCGACTCTCAGAATCCCTTAACCATCTCTACTTCCCACCCTACTCCATGTGGGAGCCCCTCCCAAACTCTCAGTGATGTCTGCATCACAAGTTTTCACCCACAATCAGCATTCTCATTCCTATAGGACATAAACCCAACTCAGGTCTTGATTCTTTCCCCTACCTGGGGAACCTGTCCCTGGGGCTAGATGTGCTCATATGCAGGGATGTTGCTCAACCCACAGAAGTCATTTCCCTGACCAGAGGTTAAAGAGGTTTATATCACATCAATCTCACTGACTCTGGAGCCCATAATTCCCCTGGATTTCACACATCAGAAATTATTGGATATATAATACAAGTGAAATCACATGTTACACTTTGAGCCCATTTGTCTCCATAAACCTGTTGCACTTCAGCTTTCTTTGTGATAGATTTCCCCCCTTTCATATATGATTTGAAGCAAAGCTGAGAGCATTAAAGCCCTTGGATGAATCTGCTGCCTAAGCAGACCCAAAGCCAACTGAGAAGTCTTAAAACAACAAACTCTTGGCCACTGAATTTCTGGCTCATCCTGCAGAAGAGATGAGAGAAAAAATCCACTAATCATCATTGACAGTGAAGTGAATATCCCTCTTTAAAAATAGGAAAGAAATGATTGGCATGAACTCACTTTACTTCTCAGTGACTCTCTAGAGAATTAAATAACTGAAGCATCAGACAACAATCTTCTTTGAAGATGACCTTTCATATTAAATAAAAAGCCAAAGAGCTAGTCTCAAAGGGAAAGAAAATGAATAATCTTTGAGGGCAAGTACTCATTCCCGAGTATACAGTAACAAAGAGACTAAAATATCATAAACATTGCAGAATGTTGCATGGCAAATTAAGTATATTTTCATTTTCAGGGTAACATTTATTGAGAGCCTACTAAGAATCAGACATTGGGAAAGTTGCTCTTTGATAAAATAAAAAATGCACTTAATCAACATAAATTAAGTCAGTGTTTTCTAATGTTAGCAGGCATGAGAATTACATGGAGGGCCTCTAACACATAGATTGCTGGGCCCACCCCTTGTATTTCTGTTTCAGTAGGTCTGGATGAGCACATTAAAATACACGTTTTGAACAAGTTCCTGGGCAGTGCTGCTGGTCTGGAGACTGCACTTTGAGAAACACTGAATTTGATCATCTCAGGTTGAAAGAGGAGTTACACAGACTCAGAACAGATGGGGGGAGGGTGCATTCCTAACCATTTATGACCAGATGAAGATGTACAGACTCTGAAATGATTATCTGCTGGGTTGACTCCTCCAGCCACGTTGCCATTCCACCTACCTCTTGAGCTCTTGGGAGGATATGGCCAGAAGGCAGTACACTTGGAATGTGGATACTATTGCCACTGGACTTGCCCACAGGTCTTTTCTCCAGGAGCACCTCTGACCCCTGAAAACTCTCCTTCAGTCTCAACCTCAGACCAGTTATAAGGTTCAAAACTTGAATGTCACAGACACTCTCTCATTATTAAAAGGCTAGGGATGCACAAATAAAATAGCCATGAAATAGCTTCATTTTTCTAAAGAAAATATGTGACTACTGTCCCATTATTAAGTTCTTGTTCTTTTCTAAAATTTCATCATCTCCTTTTAAAACTTTATCCCTCTGGGCTGAAAGTCAGTGCAGAAAAGAGCTGTGGTAACCTTTGATTTAGCCTAATAAAACAATAACAACACACTCAGTGGGTGGTTAAATCTGATAAAATTTTGTGCTGAATTTTCTGTAGTAATTCAATTAAAAATCTTATGGCCAGCCAACAGAAAGCATACAGATCACCAAAGTTTTATAGTATTACATTTCTTGGTCTTAAAATAGCCTTTATTAATTTTGTGTCTTTATTTATTAACCTAAATAGTTCAAGAAGAGTTTCTCCTAAATGTAATTTAGGATAACCATTTATATCTGCACTGTTTAAAAACTTCAGCTGGCTCACATCATTATGGTGCTTAAAATTCCAATTAAAGTGGGAGAAACACTAATCAGAGAGCATATTACAAAAGCTGTATTAATATGACTGCCACAATATCATCATTTATTAAAGGTTCTGGGGAATCGGTTCATGCTGGCTCCTCTATGTCTTCCTTCAATGAGCAAGTCCCCTGGAAAAGGAATATCATCACTCAAGGGAAGCTGAAGCCATTCGGAACCACTGAATCGTTTGGTTACATCTACTCCTGCCAGGGTACCTTGCCAAAGAGTCAATAACCCTGGGCTCTCTTCATGCCTTCTCTAATGACAGACTTGGAACATTCCAGAAAACTTTAGCACTTCCTTTTTTAACCAAAAATTGCACGTAACTCTTCCAAATTCTTAGTCTATAATTTCTCATCATACTCGTGGAGATCCTTTGGTAAAGATAAATGGCAAGAGTTATTGGACTTTAAATTGTTATCCTTCAATGTTATATGCACTGGATCATAACTCTATGGCTTTGCTTCCCTCATAAAACTAAACCAAGAAGCCATTCTTTTCATTTCAAGCTTAACAGCACACAGGCCCATGGGTGAAGCAATATAAACACTCCTGAGTAATTTCTCAAAACCAAATCTCTTCTGCAAAAACAGACTTGCAACTCAGTGGTGTATAATCTCTCCTCAGAACCTGTGAAGTTTGTATTTCTCAGGCCACCCAAGTGGAATGGTGAGAATAACGTTCATGTATAGAAACAGGACAGGACTAAGAACTGTCTGTAACTACAGAACTTAGAGTTAGCCCACCATTTGGTTGCCCTAGACAAGTCATCAAGCCCAGTGATTGTTTTGGGGGAGGAGAAGGTGAGACTTCAGGTTTACTGAAACTTTTTTTTTTTATCCCAGGTTCACAGAATTAGTTTAATCAAAATTACTGGTTCACGACACGCTGTATGCATGGTTATATATATGGTCTTAAATGTCATTTTTATCATATATATTCTTAGGTATACACCTGAGAAAAAGTCACACAAAATGTGCACTAGAAATATGTATATGTTTATAGAAACATTATATACTACAAAAAGCCTGGAAGAAATCCAAACATCTACTATCAGGATAATGTGGTAGACTCCCACAATGGAACAGTAAACAAGAGCCAAATGAAGCTACTTATGATAATAGAGAGTCGCTGTTTTGGAGCCTCTTTTGCCCTCTTAAATGGAGACAACAATACTACTTACCTTATCTTTTTTTGAGGATTAATGTAAAAATCCTTTGAAAATTATAACTAATTCATGTTAATTATTTTCCTCCTATATTCTCTAGTCTCTGGTCCTATAATAATAATCGGGAAACATCATAGTGAAGAACAGGAAAACAGAATAACTGGTGATACTAACATGGAGTTACACTTCTGGGGTTCAACTCTCTAATCTAGCAATTATTTCCTGTGTGGACTCAGGTAAATTAATTAACCTCTCTAAACCTCAGTTTTCTCTTATCCAAAGTGAAAACAAAATTAGTACCTACTTGGGACACCTGGGTGGCTTAGTTAAGCATCGGACTTGATTTCAGTTCAGGTCATGATCTCAGGGACATGAGATTGAGCCCTGAATCAGGCTCCATGCCCACACTTAAGATTCTCTCCCTCTCCCTCTGCTCCCCCATCTCCCCCCCCACCCCGCTCTCTCATTCTCTTTCCAAAAAAAAAATTTAAAAAAGTACCTACTTAAGAGGGCTTCACTGAGTACTTAGCACACTGCCTGATACACCATAAGTGTTCACATCAACAGTATCTATTACATTAATAGGGATCCCTTAACACTTGTCAAATAGACATAGTTGCTTTCCCCTGTCCTTGCTTACCTTATCTACCATTCACTCTTCCAAAACAACACATGCACACTCGTGCACACATAAATTTTCTTTGCTTTTGCCCACTCTTCAGCTCCTCATATCTAGATCAACATTAAGGATAATAAACACAACAATTAGGCCCAAAGTTCCTGCCTTAGACATCAGGACAGAAACAGGAAAAATCTTATCAGATTATAGCACCCTTAAATATAAAGTTCTTCTCAAAAGAATTTTGCTCATAATTTCCATTAAGAGCAAAGTTCCGCTGCATTTTATTTAAAAGACCTGCAAACGGGGAAAAGCAACCATTTTCACCATCCACACAGAATACTAAAAAAGTGTGGGGATAATTAGTTAAGTGTAACATAACCTAATTGGAGTAAAGAGAATTAAACTACAATATTTGAAACATAAACACTTTGAAGGACATATTTTACATTTGCTGAATCTGTTAAACCAGGTCTTGGCAGGTCATAATAGAAGACACTGGGACCTGAAACTAGACCTGCCACCAGGGAGGATGGCCCAGCTGCAGGTGCTGGGACAATGTCCAGTCTGGCAGGCAGAACAAAGTAGCTAAAAAATATGGCAGTACATAAGAGCTGATAATGCAGCTAGGAAACTGGCATGAGGAGGCAAACATGAAAGAGCGGAAGTTCCCTCAATATGAAAGCACTATGTGATGCCAAGGAATTCAGAAGCAAAAAGTACCCCAAGGTGCAGGCAGGCAGCCTCAGATCTGTGACAGCAGAGCCTCAGTCAGCCTATGGCACAGGGACGGTGCCTTGATGGCTGAGAGAGAGGGGGAATGGCAAGAGTGAGGTTCTTTAAGGACCTGGGGAAACTTGGCAAATTCCTGAGACAGGAACTCAGTACAAGAACTGTAGTGCAAGACCAATCCTGAACCCAAAAAACAAGAGACATCCATGATTCTAGAAAGATGTCATTAAGGCAAAGGCAGACCAGAAGCCTAATTAAGGTGATGCTGAGGAACAAAAAGTGTGGAGTTAGAGTTCCTTCAATGCCTTTTATCTTGGGTCTCAGGTCTGGTCACAGAAAGCCAAGAAGTCTCAGTGAATAAGCTGTGGTCATGAGGATCATGATGGGAGGATCGGGGACGGGTGTGGAGCAGAAACAGGAGAACAGGAAGGACTTGACAATAACAAGAGCCAGCAGTTCCAAAATTACAATCACTATAATTACCTCGAAACTTCACAAACAAGTAGCAGCACTCTTATTTAAACCAAATCCCAGCACAACAACCACAAAAATAATTAGGAAACTCCATGTGAGTTTGTTTTTTAATGAACTTGACCTATAGTAAAAAAAAAAAAAAAAAGCCACTAACCATCAGGGAAATGCAAATCATAATTGCAATGAAATATCACCTCACACCTGTCAGAATGGCTACTATCAAAAAGACAAGAAATAACAAGTGTTGGCAAGGATGTAGAGAAAGGGGATCCCTCCTGTACTGTTGGTGGGAATGTAAATTAGTGCAGCCACTATGGAAAAAAAGCATGAAGCTTCCTCAAAAGCTTAAAAAAAAAAAAAAAATAGAAGTACCAGTTGGCCCAGCAATTTCACTACTGGATATCTATCTGAAGAAAATGAAAACCTGAATTCAAAAAGATATGTGCATCCCTATGTTTAGAGCAGCATTATTTATGATAGCCAAGATATGCAAATAACCTAAGTGTCCATCAATGGACAAATGGATAAAGAAAATGTGGTGTGTGTGTGTGTGTGAATATCACTCAGCCATAAAGAATGAAATCTCACCATTTGTGACAATATGGATGGTCCTTGATAGTATTATGCTAAATAAGTCAGAAAAAGACAAATACAGCATGATTTCATTTAATGTGGAATCCCAAAAGTATAATGAACAAAACAAAGCAAAACCCAGACTTACTGATACAGAGAACAGACTGGTGGTTGCCAGAAGGATGGGGTTGGGGTTGGAGGTGGGAAAATAGGTGAAGGGGATCAAGAAGTACAAACTTCCAGTTTTAAAATCAATAAGCCATGGGGATATAATGTATAGGGAATATAGTCAGTCATATTAATTTGGTATGGTGACATCCACACAAATGTCTGCCATGTCCATGGCCCAAACCATTCAGAAGAATCACCACAAAGCCATCCTTGGAAGTCAAGGATCTCCCTTTGGCGTGTGAACAATCATGAGATGGAGAAAGAGTACTTTCATAAGCCAAACATGTCCCATTGCTGTGGCAGCAGCCTATCCCTTACGAGTGTAATGACCACTGGCAGCCTGGACCTCCAGACTGTGCAGATGCAACCAATCAACAACATCATAGTCAATGTCAGCATGTCCTAGTAAGAGAGGGATCTTTAGCAGAATAGGTATTCATGAGCAACTGCTTCTGGAATGCTCCAAAGCCAGATAATTAACAGCTGTGTGCTGCAATTAATTTTTATTTATGCCTTAGATATTCAAGCAAGGTATTATTTCTTGGGTATGACAGATTCATATTTCATGCTGAGTCTCAAAGCAGCAATAAGAAAAACAACATCAATTTTGGTTCTGTTTTTATTTTCTTAATTCAACTGCTCTGCCATTTGTATCTCAAAATACTGTGTTGCCTTGTATTCGGGGAGCAAATTCCAAAGCCCATACAAGGGGGCCATGAGGGAAAAACTGGCAAAGGCATCCAAGGTTTTCCCCGGGCATTCACAAGCCCTCAGAGGATGCCAAAAGGCACAATCTAAATTAAGGCAATGACACTGAAGTCTCAGCAGTCCTAATTCACCTCCACGGCCCCTGCGGGCATGTTATTTCATTCAGCAATTGCTAACTGAACGTCCACCGCACAGTACTGTTCAAAGGTTTGCAAAATAAAGAGAGTGGAGAGTGTTTTTCCAGATTCTTCCAGCTTTATAATTTTACAAGTTGGTAACTCTAGAAAACACAGACCAGGACCTCAAGGAGTTTACCTTTCTGAAAGTGAGACCAGATTACACAAAGAAAAAGAGCCCTGATACAAGGCAGGATCAGGAAGTGCCAAATACTAGGCTGCTTGTTATAAGACCCCAGAGGAGAGAGTGCTTTGAACGCCAGGTTGCAGAACTCTGTTGCAGTGGTTATTGAAACTCCAGGTTTGTTAAAACGGATCAGTGGGCCTGACAACCAGTTTCCAATTTAGTAGGTCTGGAGGAGGGCCCAGATTTACATTTCTCACAACTTTCCAAGTAACACTAATGTTGCTGGCTCAAGAACCACATCCCCAGACCCAGGGCTCACTGGGAGGCCATCAGAGTCTACTGCACAGTAGAAAACCACGAGGGAAGCAATGTTTTGGAACAGTTAATCTAGAGATGGTAGGTAGGACCAACTAAAAGGAGGTCAACACATCTACAACAGGCCCCGGGGAGGGCAACAGTCAAGGTCGAGGACTTGGATTTCAACAAAGGATCACCTTGACTAGCACAGAATTGACTTGACTAGCAAATGGGCTATTTGGTGACTTTAGCTCCAAAGGACTCCCGATGCACAGAATGGAACCTTGGATGAATTTAATTTAGCCATGCTGTGTCCGAATAATCGCCCCAGGGATGGGTAAGAATCCCTTGGAAACCTCATCCTGGCCTTCATTTGGAGCTGTCCAGATCACTCAGGCAGGAGTCCTTCAGAAGCCTCTGCTCATATTTCTCTCAAGTTGCTCACAGTACTTGAAATCCCACCATTTGAGTCAATACTTTAGATTAAGGTGCTGACACCTTAAAGCCTATTAAAGGTAGTGTGTGTGTCATCCTGCACCTCAATTAGGATCTCTTGCTCCTCTGTCACTCCCAGGGGGACAAAAGTGATTTTTCTCTTAAAACTCCAGCTTTATGAACTCAGCCCTCTCACAGTGAGTCATTCGGATCCTCACACATTCCAGGCAGTAACTGAAGATATAAGAATCTCGGCAGCTTTACTACATGAAGAGGAATTTTGGAAGGGAAGTTCTATACATGTCAGCAAATTGTAGTCGTGTGGCGGTTACCAAGCAGACTTTCTTGCTTTCCTTCAAAGGATGTCCGCTTTACTGTTTCCGGTTAGCCAGCCAAGGCCGCTCAGCACCACCCTACACCATCACCTCTTTTCTCAGCTTCCCCAGGCCAAATGGCTTAAGAGCTTTAGCCACTTGACTTCTATCTGCCTTCACACCTCAAACCCACAGGCTATTCCTAACCTCTGTCAGAGAGTTACAGAGTTCAAGCTCAGTAATAGGGGGTATATCTGAAGTCACACTGAACTTCTTTTCCCCAAGACCTGGCCTCCCTTTGGTTTGCTCAACTGTTCTGGTAAGTCACAGTGTATGCCAAAGTCTCTGTCTTTATTTCTTGTGGACGTGGGACCTACCGACTTGGACTTGTCACTCTGTCAGGCCCACCCCTCTCCCAACACTTTCTCAAACATTTCTGAGTGACTTACTTTATAGCTATCCTTAATTTACCCCATCCCTTTCCAAAACACAGCAAGAAGCCAAAGGACTTAAACAATGGTCTTTGTTATTCGGTGTCCATTGTCTGAAGTCTGGAATTCCACAAGTTATTTCCCTGTGGAGGGGAATCCAGGCAATTCCCTAGCCCTCCTCTATGCCCTCCTCCCCAGCCTGCTCCTACGATGGCAGAATCTACTTAGTCCCCTTCTACCCACGTCTTTCTGGCTTCCTCTGTCCTTGATCCAAGCACTATCACTCGGGGAGAAGGGAAGCTGGCCAGCTGGTGTGAGGGCTTGCTTCTACCTACCTTGCTGGGCTGGTACGTATGAGGGTCCGCCTTAGGCCAAAGGCTGAGGACACAGAGATGAAGTAAAAATAACAAACAAACACCATTCCTACTTCCACTGAGCTTTCATTCTAATGATCAGGGGCTGCTGACCTGACTTCCTAGATTTAGATAAAGGACCAGAAAATCAATGTGAAGTGAGAATCCTAATACTATTCAGAAATAGGACAGAGGGTTTTGGTAGGATTTGGGCGGGGGGGGGGGGGGGTCATTTGTTTTTTGTTTTGTTTTTTTTTTAATTTTCTTTTAATTTAATTTTTTTTTAATATTCAGTGTGCATCTCAGTGTGTAAGAAGTCTGCTTGAAAATGATTTTAAAAAAGAAAAAGGACTTACACCTGTTGCAGTCTGTTCACTGGCCCAGACAGAAGAGCATTTCTAAAGGTTTTGTCACAGTGTAATGCAATCTCCCTTGATCGTTGCCCCAGGTGCCTTTCCCTCACTGAAATCTATCATTAAAAGAGGATCCTACATGTCAGATTAAATGGGGAGAAGAATAAAGGAAGGTCCTTTTCCCACCTTCCGGAGTTGGCACCAGTAAAACAAAAATGCATCCATGAAATTTTGCTTCTAATACAAACATCAACTTTTCACCTAGCAGCAAAGTTCTTTCTTTCACTTTCTTGCTAACTTGTTTCTGATTATAAAACCAATACATGCTTATAATAGGAAATCTGGAAAATACAGGCATGCATGAACAGAAGAAAACACCTGCATTCTCACTGACTGCGATAACCACTTTTGATATTTTGGTTTACTTCCTTCCAGTGTTCATTTTTTGGTGTGCATAGGTGTACACGCACACATTTTGCATATCTCTGATCATGCTGTATGTATATAATTTTGTATCCTACTTTTTATTCTCACCATTAGACAAAAAAAAAAGTCTTCTATAATTATTATTTGAAAAAATCAGCAAGGCTTAGTCTTCATGCTTATAATGAGCTTATTTCTCCCATTTATCTAAGCCCCGATCTTCTGTGAAAGGCCTACTTATCATTTACTCTAAACCTGACGTTGAGATCACACTGAAGAAAAAAGAAAAAAAGAGAAGAAAGTACTGATAATAAAATCTCTTAAATGAACTGAAGACTAAAACACTCTGCAAACCACGCCTTCCCCTCTGAAGAGAATTCCAGCAAACTCAAGGGAAGTGAAGGTGGTGTCCAATTCTCTCTTCCCACCTAAAAGGCCAGTTCTTTAAGATTTCACAGTAGTCTAGTCTCCTGGCTATTGAGCCTCATCCTGAAACCAAGAAAGGGTTTGTTGTTGTTGTTGTTGTTGTTTGTTTGTTTTTTAAGTAAAGTTCAGAATTCCAGTTTACAAATCATGGATTTTTATTAAATTGACATGAACTTGATATGAACCAATGTGTGGTATACTTCCTGTAAGAGCAAGAGAAAAAAAAAAAAACTTTAAAAATCAGATACATTTTACTTTATATGGAGTTTACAAGTGACAAATCATTTTCTTTTGTTTAATTTTTAAATATTTAAATACATCTTACTTTTTTTTTAAAGATTTATTTATTTATTTATTTGACAGCCAGAGATCACAAGTAGGCAGAGAGGCAGACAGAGAGAGAGGAGGAAGCAGGCTCCCTGCTGAGCAGAGAGCCTGATGCAGTGCTTGATCCCAGGACCCTGGGATCATGACCCCAGGCTTTAATCCACTGAGACACCCAGGCGCCCCTATATCTTACTTTTTAACTAACTTCTTTTGAACATGGCTTCATAGCTATGCTGATTTTGTCATAAAAGTAGCCCATAATCATTCAATATGTTTTCTTTTGTATTTTAACCTCTGAAAAATCCTATGAGGTGAGTGAGTAGGCAGAGGAATATTGTTATGCTGGTTTCAGAGATCAGGTCATTCAGAACCTAGAAATGTTAAATGACTCATCCAAGGTCACATACAAAGTCAAAGAAGTGGAGGTAAAAATTTTCTTTTAACCTAAATGCACTGTTTTTTTCAGACCATATATTTTGAGCATCTTTTATAGAAATACGGTTTGTCTAGATTCTGTTCTGTTTAGAAATTTACAGCATTCTATCCAATTTATCACAAAACATTTTAAGAGGAAAATTGGTAGTCTCAAGTTGGCCCCAAAGGAAGGTGAAAAGTAGAGAAACCATGTTCTATGACCAATAATGGATGAAGGGACTTGGTATATTTAGCTTGAAAAAAAAAAATCAAAAAGGGATAAGAGAGTTCTTTCAGTGTTTAAAAAGACTGTCAAATGCACAGGTGAGCAGACCTGTTTCGTGTTGCTCCAAATATCAGACAAGAACAATGCACAGAACTTCAAAAGAAACAGATTTCTACACAATAAGAGATATGTCTTTTGAACCAATGGAACTGTTCAACTGTGGAGCAAACTGCTCTCCCTCTAAGACGGCGAACTCCATTGCACTGGGAGGAAGGGGCTGGGGGACTGTCAAGGATGTTCTGATAACTTTTTGGTTTCTGTATCTTCAGTTTACGTTTCCTTTGTTTTTCTTGGCTCACTAATGCAATACATAGTGCACCACATGTGAGCAAGGAAAAGCTACTGTGAACCATGTGCTTCCCAATGATGTTTCCCAGCTGATAAGAATCTCAGGGGGTGGCTGGTGGCCCCCCTTGAATCAGGAGCTCCAGAGACCTCAGAGGAGGGGCCTGGGAACTGTTGGTTTTACAAGTGCCCCAGGTGATTTTTGTCATCATGGCAGTTTGAGAAAACTTTCCAAAACATCATTTTACCCATTCAGTTCTCACCTTGTTCCTGGAGGGCAGATGAGAAACTAAGGCTCAGAACTCTGTACACTGTGCCCAAAGTCACACAGTGATGAGGTAGAGCAGGGATTCCCACTCAGGGAGCTTTTGTCTGGAGCCTGAGATCTTACCTATCCTCCACAGGATTCTGAAAGAATGATACAAACCAAGGAAATGAGTAACCTGAAGATGGGTTTCGTTAGGTGAACATCTGGGGTTTTTAAGAAATGGGTCATGAGTCGTTGGTATGCATGATAAAATGTGGAAGCATGTAAATGGTGGTATTCCGATTTAGGCAGGGACTCTGTTGAAGTATACATTTTGTCTTTCATGAATAATTGTGAAAAGGGTGTACTAACCAAATAAATAATTTCAACATGATTACAAAGAGAACAACATTTTAATGCACTTAGCAGAAGCAATTTACATGCATACAATTAATGTGCTAATTTCAGTGATCTTTAGCTATTCATTAAAACAGGCCTGGCAGGTCCTGTACTTGGCAACACTCTGTTAGTCATTTCCTGCTATTACTTTATGTACTCAAAAGTAATCAACCATCTATAATTTAAGACTTTTCACTAATTAAATAGCCTTTTCTCTAATTATGTCCAAATTAGAGAGGTTAGTATGTGGATAAATATGTTTGTATTTGGCCCAAGTATTCAAAGAAGGTGATTTCTCAGTATGTGACAACAAAGACCAGTATGTAATCAACAGTCTTCAACACAGAGTAGAGGGGAATGTTAGAGTGTGCAAGAAAGGCCTTTTGACTTAAAATCTCAGCAACAGAGGAAGAGTATTCTCTTTAAGACAGGCTTTATGCTCAGCCTTGTAAACCTAGCAAAGTCTGGATTTGTTGACCTCCAGGGAATAATACAAGGATCATCTGGTTTTTCAAGCCTTTGCCCAAGAGATGAAATGGAATGAGGGTTCAGGGAGAAAAGAGTTAAAGGTTGTGTTTGCAGGAATGTGTTTGCTGACATTGATCAATGGGTAATTTTGTGATCGTAGGTTTATTCACATAGAGGTTTCAAAAAACAGATCAATAATAAAGCAATGGTGAAGATGCCAAAGGAAAGGTGATTAATGAAGAATATGGTGGAGGTGCAATCTGCCACATAGCATGAGCGCTCCTTCATTCCACACCCTATAAATAAATATGCATCCAATGGAAATGGGACATTCCCTTGGAATGTCGTTAGAGCCAAGCAGAATCTCATCAGAGCCCATGCTTCAAAGAGCAGTTCCTCATGTCCACAGAAGCAAGTTCAAATTCTCTTGTGTAAGTCTCTGTAAGCAGTTCCACTCTTGCATTATGCATGATTCTGACATCTTGTAACATGAGCAGTGTTCTAATAGTGATTTCCAATTTTATTTCCTGTGTTACATTTTAACAATCCTATTTAGGTTAGCATTTTACTTTGGCCACGTATCTTGTTACATTTCCTCATATGGTATTTAATTACAGTAGCAGTACTGTAACCTAGTATTGTATAGATGCACAAAGATTTAGTGTAGCCTTTAAAGAATTTGTTGCTTTTATTAAGCCTGTGCTTTGTTCCATCATTTTCACTGTGCCAATTTAATATGTAATGATGAGTGTGAGGCAGGAGACAAGCTCCTTACACCAGGGACCTGAAAATAAGTTAGTAACGAACTTTGCTAAAACTGAATATCAAAATCTAAGACAACCAAACACAACAGTGGGTTGTAGGTCTTTCCTAGGGTGATGACACTCAAGTTCTTAAATGGAAAACTCCAGGAAGGGTCGACACTAGGTGAACTTGTGAAGCAGCCAAATGCTACTCTCTTCCCATTCTTGTGTCTCCTCTTCATCCTCTTTTCCCAGGAGTCCAGGCTTTCCTCCCTGTTGACCTTTGCCCTTAAAAAGGACCTGAAACCAATCTTTAGCACATAGATGATACCATGTCAGGAAATACCTTCTCCACATTTCATGTATATCTAAGGGTTACTTCTTACTCTGAAATGTCAGCCCCCTATTTAAATTATTTCAGCAGTCCATAGAGAAGTCATGGATGGTATCTGAGTAAGCAAATGTGAAACCAGTTTTCTTTCCAGATCTTGTTTTTTAATGGTCCAGAGAAGATACATCTACCCTGCATTAAGGATAAAATGAAATGCTTTCAATTACCCTCTTAATTTGGTCCACGCATCACAGCATTGAGAAATATGATAATTTTTTTTAAGATTTTATTTATTCATTTGACAGAGAGAGAGAGATCACAAGTAGGCAGAGAGGCAGGCAGAGAGAGGGGGAAGCAGACTCCTCACCGAGGAGAGAGCCCGATGCGGGGCTCGATCCCAGGACCCTGGGATCATGATCTGAGCCGAAGGCAGAGGCTTTAACCCACTGAGCCACCCAGGCGCCCCATGATAATTCTTTTTAAACTTTTACTAGGCAGGTTAAGCATCTTTACTGATAACCTAATGATGACCAAGTATGCGTCTCTCCATGAAGGATGACAGATATGTCCGCAAAAAGATTGTTTATGTGTAATATGTGTCAGATATTAATATGCTGTATGGAAAGCAACTGTTAAGAGGTCAGCTGCTTTACCTACATTTGCCTCATTCATGAACTCTGCACATACTTGCACCCTGGACAAACCTGTCCAGATGAGGAGACAGAAGGCAAGGCAGAAATCCAGCCCAGACTCTCCAGGCCAAATCCACGTACAGTGGAAACCCTAACAAATGATACTTTCTAATAATTGGTCCCCCAAGAGGACCTCCTGTTTCTAATCCGCATATAGGCGCTATATGTGCTAATGTTAGCCGGGTCTCATTTCAGACTCAGTACAACCCCATCAAGAGTGTGTGCTTATAGGCAAAGTCCACAAGGGTGAGAGGAGTTAAATTACCTGCTTCAAGCCCAAAAACTACTAAGATACTTCAGAACTTGAAATGAGACCTTTAAATACCCAAAAAAGGAAGAGTGCAGGGGAAACTCACACATTTCTTTTATGTATGTCTGCTTAGCTCAATTGTTTGGCGCTTATGAAACTACAAAGCCAGCAAGTTTAGTTAAAGGCACTGAACTACACTTTGTGCTGGGTCATGGCTGTACTCTCTGCATACTGGGCTTGGGGTGCAAAGCAAGGAGAGGGGGGAATTCGATGGCGTGCTTCAGTGGTCCTCAAACCCAGTGGGCCTCACAATCACCTTGGAGGGCTTGTTAAACAGAGATTACTAGACCCCCACTGCGGACTTTCTGATCTAGTGGGTCTGGGGTTGATCTGAGAATCTGCATTTTCACACGTTTCCAGGTGAAGTCGATGCGGCTTACATGAGGACCATACCGGGGGAGTGTATAGGATCTACCCATTACAAAAACAGAAACTAGAGCCAAACAAAAGTCACTAAGTCAGAAGTATGATCTAAGACCTTAAAAACAGCACAGATCTTGGGTCTCATTTTTCCCTCTGTTCAAATGAAACTGCTTGCAGGATTATATGGAATCTTTAGCTTTCTATTTACACCCAACTCGTATTTAAGGTTAAAATAACAATAAAAGATAATAGCACACCAAACCAGGTTTGGTGTTGGATGTCCAGCCTAATATAAACTATCTTTGGGAAAAATGTTACTGCTGGGAATGGCATAAAATGAATAAAGGATTGGAAGATTGCCCTACTCATTGTGTATTTATTCTTGTCCCTTTACTCATTTTTCATATATGGACAATCACAGTTAATCACAAAGCATTTTTTTCAGGATCCTTCATAAAGTGTGAAATAAGTTCTCCAATAAAATGTTTAGTAGAGTGTATCCAGTTTCCAATGAAAGAAACATGCTTGTGGGGCGCCTGGGCGGCTCAGTGGGTTAACGCCTCTGCCTTCGGCTCAGGTCATGATCCCAAGGTCCTGGGATCGAGCCCCACATTCTGCTCTCTGCTCAGCAGGGAGCCTGCTTCCCTTCCTCTCTCTCTGCCTGCCTCTCTGCCTACTTGTTATCTCTGTCTGTCAAATAAATAAATAAAATCTTTTAAAAAAAAAAAAAGAAAGAAAGAAACATGCTTGTATGGTGTCATGAATTCCTTCCACAAAACATTTCCTTTGTGCAGAAACACTTTATGGTAAATCTTAAAATAACTCTATTTTGTCAGGACGACTTAAAGCAGAGTGTTGTCTGGTGGGCTCCCCACCCCGCCTCCCCTGCACACATACCCTAAGGAATAGTCTGTACAAAATAACTGGTTCTTGTCTGTATAAAAAGTCAGCCACTGGGGTGTAAAAGGCGCTGGTAGCCATCTTAATAATCTATATGTATCACTCCATAATCAATATGGCTAGCGTACCACCTGAGTGATCCCATCAACAGATTCTGTCACCACATACTGAATGATTATCTAGAGCCACCATCCATTTATCCACAGGGAATCCAAAATAGCCTTGTCATTTTTTTTTTTAACTCTTTTTTCTAGGTCCCTTCTGTGCTTTTAATCTTCTTTTAAAGAATCTCCATCCTCCCACTCTGTTAGTAACATGAGAAAAAACACAATGAGGCAATCCATTTTCTGAATGGTGGAACAGCAGATTCACAGCATTTAATTAGAGCTAATTTAAGAGAGTTTTCTTAGTCTTCAGGACAAAATCCCTGAAGGGAAACAGTGATGCAATTGTTTGATGTCTTTCACTCAGGGCTCATCTTTAGAGTTCTTAGTTATGTCTGGGAAAATTCAGACAGGTGGGCTCGGCTTGATCCCCGTGGAAGCAGCATTGTCCTGACAGTCTGATCACAGTTCTGGAAATCTAGTTTTTCTGGCTCTGAGTTACTGACAAGTCTGTCTCTGGCTTTAAGGACAGCCTTGCTTGGAGAGCTGTTTGCTTTGATGGGGAAGTCAAACTAACAGTGATCACATTGTAACAATGAGGCTTTTTCTCCCTTTTTATTAAACCCATAGGTAGAAGAGGTGGTTACCCAGTTTTCATGTGAACTGTAAGAAACGAGAATTTCCTGAGACTTTTTTAAAGGCACAAATTACTAAGAAAATTTTAATTGAAAATAAATTAGAATTGCAGTCATCTGAAATGGACCTAAAAGTTCAATAAATCATATGAGAAAACCTCATTAAAAAGCTAAGGTATCTTCTTGTATATTCAGACCAAAGCTAGCATGGTAATTGCCTTGAGTGCAGGATTTTAAAAGAATCAGATTTGCCTCTTTCTCTCAGGTTGTCTTCTCAAGGGACTTTTTTAGTTCCTCAAATTCTGAAATGATAATAATAAGAAGAAAAATAATAGTGGAGAGGGATGACTGGTGAGGCAGAAATTTAAGTCTTCTAATGAGAGAATATGCATTTCAAAAACTGCCAATCCCTTCAGCTTCTACAAGTGGAGATGTCAATTAGCTGTGGAAAGAACCATTTTTAATTATGTGGCATAAAACAAACAGGCATCCATTGTTATGGGGCAAAGGTATCACAGGTTGCCTTTTTATTTTTCCATCACCACGGAAGATGCTCTACCCAAATCCTTAGAATAGGGAGCTCAAAGGATGCTGGAATGGGAATGGGCAAATTTTTACAGTGTTTCTGGAAAGAAAGGGATGGAAAATTGCACCCCTGCTCCCTTTGAGGTTGCAGATTATTCACACACCTCTAACTGACGTGGCTGAGGTTAGCTGGTGGTTTAGGAGCTTAGGAGCTGCTCAGAGAAATCTCACCATGAGAGAAAGATTCTAGACTGAAGAGCCAGACTCCAGACTAAGGTCTGCGTTGTCTCAGACATGGATTACTTCTGTGGAAAGCTTGCCCAAACCAGCCCCCCTAGTACAGAGGGTTTGTCACAGGAAAAAAAGCTGTGTGAACACACGTCTGTTTAAGTGTGTGTATACAAACCTTAGAGGTCAGTGATATTTGAGGTCCAGCTGTTTTTCAGCACTAGGTGACTGTGTCTGGGGTGACCCTGGCTAGGAAGATTTCTCTCTCCCCCTGTGGACCTGCACCCTAATGGTGAAGTGCAAAGAGGGTACCATTTTCAACAGCCAACACCTTCTCAGTGGAGGCCTGAGGCTGTGGACAACCAACCAAACAACTGATTTCTTCTTGATGGGATTTGATTGTAATCCGAACTGACCCCAGATCTGAGATAGCCTCCAGGTTCCTGGGCTCTGCGAGGACAGAGATGTTCTTACAATGCCAAGCTGGCTGTTCCAGGCCTATCAAATGGAATATTTTTTTAAAAATTATGATCCTATTTTATTCCGGGGTTCATAACTGCTGGAGAGTCTGTTAAACACACACACACAAAACCATCACCTAACATTTATTCAAAGCATACCATATACTACAGCAAGCACTTTGCACATATTAACTCAATCTTCACCTTGTTTTATTCTAGAGAGGAACCCGCTTTGACAAAAGATCGCACATTTATGAAGGGGAGAACAAGGATTCAAACTCAGTCTCATCTCTCTCAGTAACAGTTTAGCATCTAGAAGAATTCAGCTAGCACTACCAATCTCAAATTCCAATTGCTATTATGAAAATCTCTTAGTAAAGAAATAATTAACTAAAGCCCTGTTCATTTAAGGGGTTAGCTACCTAATCTTTTTTAAAAAATCCCCTAGAGATAGTACTGATTTATGAGAGATAAATGAATGCAGTTCCACATAAAAGTTACATTTTCAGAGAATAATTTCTAGCAGATTCTGAGGGGAGTCAATGATGTTGTCCATACACTTAACACATCACCCATCTTCATGTATTCCACTGCATGACCCTCCCTCTCATACTCAATTTTACTTGTCCTCAACAAATGGCCTTTCCAGGCCTGGATATTTGAATGGAGCTAAAGTTTAATTTGCCAACTTGAAGAGGCTGATTTCTAACAAAGACATTTAGGAAGACTTAGCAACAGTCTGGGCAAAAACTACTTGCCCCATAGATCCCCTACTTCTGATCGTGGTCCCCCAATGCTTGCCCCTGTCGGCTGAGCTAATAATCTTCCAGGTCACTTCTCATTCTCCCTCTTCCTTCACCCATCAAGTCAGTAAGCCATCAAAGCCTGGGACTGACCATGCATTCACTCCTTCATTCATCCCACATCCTTAAGGAGGGTTTTCTTTCTATATCAACCATCAGTCATTACAAATTCCACCAAATTCATTCCCACACAATGCTCCGAGCCTCTTCATTGGCCTGCCTAGTTTTAGTATCCCTTCCCTGATCCATCCCATCCAATTCCACGACTCTCTCCCCAGAACACTACTTTGTGTAATCGGGTTCAACAGTGCTCTTTGTGGTGATTCAAGAATATATTAAATCCTTAGCCTAATACTCAAGAGAAAGCACAACAGAGCCCACCCTGCATTTCCAGCTTTCTTTCCACTGCTTGTCTCCCCAACTCATTCCTTTGCTCCAGCTTAAATGGTCTACTCACAGTCCCCCCAAAAGCAACTTGGATTATCCTGTCATTTCTCTAACAAAAAAGTTCCCGTTCACTATCAACCTATATTCACTTTTCCCGTCTTTCAAAGTTCAGATTAGATCCCATTTCCTACAGGCAACTCCCCCGTCGTCTCAAATTAAAGGAAGAGTCCACCCTAAGTGTCAAGAGTCTATTCCACTTATTTGACACAAAATTATTTCGTGGAATTACCAGTTCCTTTTCCATCTGTATCTCTTTATTTGAGCCAGACTGTAGAAATTTGCAAGCAGAAACTACATCATATATGTTATTAATCCTTTATGGTACTTCTTGTTATATATTTTATATCTATTTATACTCATAATACTATATATATACTATATATAAATATTCATATGTCTGCTTCACAAAATTCCAACTAGCTTGTTTTAGGTAGTTCATCCCTCTCTGAAGATTTGTCTCCATGACCCTTAAGGAATAAATAGAGTGATGGGAGCAGATTAGAATGAGGTTGAATTTAGCCTCTATTTTGGTTGTTACTTAACATTATGCGGTTTTTTATTTGTTTGTTTTTCAGAGCCTTAAGGTGAGTTACCTGTATAGGGGCTAAATCAGTTCTGTTCTTCCTCATGTACAGAGTCTGTAATTGGCATAAATGTTCAGTTTCTGTAAATGCACCAAGTGTCACTCGTCTGACTTTGTGACTCAGATGGATTTTATAGCTCACACAAAGAACAGGGACTCTTTGATGACCAGTGACATCCGTTAAGCTGACAAATCACTTCCTTGTTATCCTTGGCATCTCCCACACCTAGCCCATTAGTAACTGGCAGCTTTAAGAGATGCTGAAAGTTGAGGCAAAAAATGAGAGCCAGTACCAGTCATTTAAATACTGACAGGCCGTAGGCAGACCGGATTTTTAAATTAGCCATTCTGAGACAGAGAGAGGATTTTTCTGTTAAGATCAAAAAGCTAAGTCCCGGGGCGCCTGGGTGGCTCAGTGAGTTAAGCCGCTGCCTTCAGCTCAGGTCATGATCTCAGGGTCCTGGGATCGAGTCCTGCATCTGGCTCTCTGCTCGGCAGGGAGCCTCTCTCTCTCTCTCTGCCTGCCTCTCTGCCTACTTGTGGTCTCTCTCTCTGTCAGGTAAATAGATAAAATCTTTAAAAAAAAAAAAAAGCTAAGTCCCATAGCTTTCCTGTGTGACATGTTTTAGTGCCTGGGAGAAGTCATGACTCAGATGGTGGCTAGTCGCATACACTGTGCCTTACTTAGATGAGTGAACATCTTCCTTAACTTCACTTAGATGAGCATTATTGGTACAAATTCTGCTGTTTCAGGTTAAATGAACATTAGCAGGGGCCCCACAGCTGAAATTCAAACGTGATTGTGGAGATGTGGACTAGGGACATGACTGCCAACGTGTGTTTGTCTAAGGGACTGTGGAATCTCTTGGAACGTAATTCTTCCTAAGAGGAAATCAGACCCAAAGGCTCAGCTGATGAACCAACTTGGTTTCCACCATTCCAGCCTTCCAGGCACTCATATTTGGGTTCTAAGAAGCTGTGGGTAGAAACTTAAAGACACTGGAGAGCAAGTGCCTACTACTTTGGGAGAACTTCTAATAAAGCACAAACCCCCAAATGTAAGAGAGGCATTTCCCCCACCCTACTTCACTACAGGATCACCCCCAGTTTTAGTGGCAACAGTGCCCTCCATAAGAGGCAACGGTGATGTGTAAATGCACCACCATGTGGGAAATAATCAGTGCTGCTCACGAGTGCCTGAGAAACACCCTTGTTGCATTCTCAGAAATACCTGAGCAAGAACAGTAATGCTGTTTAGAGCACTAGAGTCCAGCAGTGGCCAGTGGCAGCCAGGGAATGATGGCTCTCAGAGTGACCCCATTTTCACTCAGGGTGCCTTGGATTGAAAAAACAGAGATGGTCTCCAACTTATAATGGTGCCACTTATGATTTTTTGACTTTACAATGGAGTGAAAGCTATACACGTCCAAGTAAAACTATAATCTGAATTTTAGATTTTGGTATTTTTTCCAGGCTAGCCATATGCGGTAAGATACTCTCTTGTGATGTTGGGCAGTGGCAGCCAGCCAGAGCTCCCAGTCAACCAGGAGATCACCAGGGTGAATGACTGAAACACTTACAACCGCTCTGTACTCATACAACCAATCTATTTCTCACGTTCAGTCCAGCACTCAATAAATTCTGCGAGATATTCAACACTTTATTATAAAATGAGCTTTGTATGACCTCATCTGCCAACTGTAGAATAATGGAAGTGTTGTGGGCACGTTGAAGGTAGGCTAGGCTAAGCTATGATGTTTGGTAGGTGAGGTATATTACACACATTTTCAACTTACAGTATTGTCAATTGATGTTGGATTTATCAGGCCATAATCCCATGTAGTTGAGGATGATCTGTAAAGCTGATGTTTACTGAGTGTTTTGAACATGCCTGTATTTTTCACTTGCTAGTTTATTTGATCCTCAAGTCAATTCTATGAGGTAGACACTATTTTTTTTTTATTTTATAAATAATAAACTCAATCCTTGAAGAAATTAAGTGCTTGGTCCCCAGGCTAGGAGCTGATCAGTGAGAGCCTGGGCATTCAGACTATCTGAATGCTATGAGATTCCAGAGCCTAATGGGTAACACTCAAAGTATAGAGGCTACTTAGTTACACCACAAGGGGAGCTATGTGGGCTTGTTCTTGTTGTGAAAGCTAAATATAAATTCGTTGTTCCAGCAAAGGCCAGAATTAGTGCATTTAACGTTAGCTGAGAACACTATAGCTAGGTCACGATCTGGGACCCCACTCTCTAAAATGAGCTACAGAATCTCCACAACCTAGTAAGAGAACATCACAGAGCAGGCAGCCTGACATCCCACAGACAAGTTGAGGCAGGTGTGGGATTCTTGACAACTCCTGAAGCTGCCTGTTGCCACACTGTCTTTGAGCTTCATGGTTAAGTGCTCACAGAGGTTAGCACACTGGGAGAGCTCTTATCTCCATAATGTGGACAGAGGGGGACTAAGACAGTGTCCTACCATGCATGTTGGGAAGGCTTATTATTGGTACTTTTTGGGCTAAGCGGGGGTGGGTGTGGGGGGTGGGGAAGGAGGACTGAAATTTTTCCTTATTTTTCCTGGAAAATCACTTCCTTGATCTTTGAGTATTAGTCACCTGTGTTATGAGAGAGTTGGAATAGATCACCTCTGAATTTTTCTGTTGGACTAAGAAAGACTCTGAATTAGAAAATTGGGAAAGCAGCTTTTACATTTTTACAATAAACTTTCATGCTGAAAGAAAGAGAGGGAGAGAGAGAGAAAGAAAATTCAAAAACAAGCCAATGGAGATAATACCTAGAAACTGTGGTAAGAAAGAACAGATAACAGAAAATGAGAGAGAAAGAAGGCATCCCAGGGTTAGCAGCTCCTAGAGAGAGGTGAAAGGTTTTCTCCAGGTTTTAACAGAAATAGATTAAACCTTTCTTCAATGTGTTGAGACATCCTGCAGGGTATTTTATGGGCCAAAATAAGACAGAGCCTTCTCCATTCAAGACCCAACGTACAAAAGGAATGAGGTGGAGAACACTAGGAAGTTCTGAAAGTTACTCTGTCGGCTGACAATCAGGGACACAGTTCTTGACCCTGTAAACAATGGGATTTTGGGATTCATCTCCTTTAGAGAAGAGTGAAACCTTTGTCCCTTAGAATGTTTTAAACTAAGATAGACAAAGAGCGCACTGTTTTAGAAATGTTCTGTATTGTGTTAAAGAGCATACCGCAGAGAACAGTCTGATGGGGATCCCCAGTGTAAAGAACTAGGTGACCTATAACTCCTCTATTTTTGTGGATTTCTGCTATCTTAAACCTTTTGCTGCAAGCAGCCAGGTCCTCGAGGAATGGGGAATTGAAATACAACAGGTGGCTTGGCTGGCTCTTTCCAACAGATGTAGAAGATGCATGCCAAATGTTCTGTTGCCAGCATCACCCAGCGTGCTAGCATGCTCCCTGCCACTCTCAGACACACGAGCACACGCACAATCATCAACACACCTCTTCTCCTGCCCTGTGCTTCTAGAAGGACCTACACAGATAAAGGGTGGAAGAAGGCTTTGGTACTGTTCAAAGTTATAGCTCTCCATAAGGCAGAGACCAGAGAAAAGACCAGTCAGGCTTTTTAGCTCATCATTGCCCTGACAATGTACCCAATTTTGATCTATCTGTAGGAAGTCATGGACAGAAACCTACACAAGAAACCAAGGCATCCTGAAGTATAACAACAATATAAGAATATGTTCACTGAGGAGCAATTCAATTATCTGATGATAAATACAAACAAAAACAAAATAAACCACCAAGTAGACAAACTGAGCTGACATTATGTTACTTTCTATTACAACTTTAATATCATATATATTTTATAACATCAAGTCTTAGAAAAGGCCAAAAGATGATTGACTGATTGACTGGTAGATAGACAGATAGATAGAAAGAAGAGAAGAGGTCAAAAGATGATTCAGGGAAGGGTCAGGACAGGGGTGTAGGGAGGGGGAATCATGTAATTCCCATTTTCAAATGCCATTACATTTTTACTGAATGTTTTAGTATGTAACAAAGTAGTGTCACTTCCCTCAAGGGGCTTTCAGCTTACAAGAGAAAATGTACAAACATCCAGTTATAACAACAGAGTACTTTTAATAATTAGAGTACAAATAGTAAGAGGGTACTTTTATTATCAAAGCAAATGAGCATAGTAACGCATAGGACAGATAGATTCTGACTGTGAGGGACTAGTTAGGGTTCTAAGAGAAAGCTTCACAAAAGGAGGAGACTGAGAAAGACGAAGAGGAAAATATACTTTTTCTTACTTAATAATCTTATATTATCCCCCAATTTTCAGATGAGGAAATGAAATTTCAAAGGGATCAAATAAATTTCCCAGGATAGCTATGCTGTAAGAGACAGAAACTGTGCCCAGGCCTCTTTATGTACACCATGTCCTTCCATCATACCTAGGCTGTGACCCTTGAATGGATCCATCAGGAGTGAAGGGTTTTAGTAACTGAAGACAGAAAGATCAACCTGAGTAAATCCACATGGGGTGAAAAGGCATTGCAAACTTGGTGAACTTTTAGAAGGAGATTGGAACATCAAACACTTAAGTATATACAGAAGATGAGGTCAGAAACATTTTAAAATGACAAATGGATACAAGAGGTTCACATCTTAGAAAGATAGAAATCCCAGGGCACTCTTCTGGTTGCTGATCTATGTCTCCTTTCCCTCAGATCAATCTTGGTTTTAGAAAATGCCATGGCATTGGGGGCATGCACTTAAGATACTCGATTCTCACAAGAGGTGACAATTGTGAGTGTTTTAAGACTCAGATGAGGGATGAATGGAATATTTTAAGGCTTGACTTACTATATGACTTGAAGATAGAGAAAGAAAAGCGGGCAGGAAGATGAGAATGGGACAAGAGAGCCTAGCGAAATCAAATCCACAGATTATCCTAAATCCACCATTACTTATGGTGCCCTTAAAGCACTTGAAATTCTATCAGTGGCACATGTAAACCTATTACCAAATCTTTAGAAAATGGGGAAGGAGGAAAAAAGGCATTTTGTGTACATAATTTGTACTAAAAATATCAGAAAAATGAATCTTTCTTTTGGCTGCACCCAGAAATTGAACTTTCTATGGAAACTTCAAATTTCAGCCTAATCCCTAGACTTCTCAAAATATTGTATCTCATGACTAAATTTATTCTCAGACCATAATTACACAAAATATGTGGTCTACAAAAAGTACATTTAGTATAATTAATGACGGTAGTCAACCAGAGCCACACTACACGATAAAATCCTTCTCTGCATGATAAACAAATTAACTCAGCAAATGACCAACTTTTCCTTTTCGAAGCCCACATTTTTTATTCAAAGAACTAAATCCGAATACATTTTTCCTTAGTACTACCTCATTGCTTCCAGAATATAGATGTTCTTGTTTGTATGCTTCATTGTCTTTATAAAAATAGCGAACAAACGTGCTTTTCATATTTCCCTAAGTGGAGAGTAATCCAGAAATTTACTGGGTTTCTATTGACCCAGTAAATGTAAGACAGAAATCCAAAGGCTCTTCACATTATTTATGCTGAAAATGTATCAGATTCTACTCTGAAAATACACTGACCTATAAAAAGTATCTGTCTTGCTCTGGAAAATAGGAGCCCTATGTAAATGGATATCTCAGTTTGAACTGAAGTTTACTTTGTTCTAATCAGAACTAATGTATCAGATCACTTAATGATGTCCTTGTTACACAGGAGAATCATCCACTCCCTAACTTGTCTACACTGCAGCATATGGTACTCCACTGAACTCAAAAGGAATAAAGAAAGTAGAATTTTTTAAATCCTACAAAATGGAATAAATCTCTCTGAAGACAGATCGTAACAAAGACAAAATCTGTTGAAGTTGCCATTCTCAAAAATACATTCCTCAGAAATAAAAATGCCAAACAACGTTCACAATGGATTTTGTACAATCTTTTTTTTTTTTTTGATTTTGTACAATCTTGCAGCCAAAAGATAAAGAATCTAAAGGCATTGAGGGTATTGAGACTCCAAGATTAGCAACTCCATCAAAACCGTGACCTCGTACGAAACTTAAAAGGGTATTAGGAACCCGAATGTTCATGTAGCATTCTTTCAGAATAACTTTCTTTCACTTCCTCTTGCCCTTTGCTCTGTTGATGCCCCTTTAAAACTCAGCTCAAGTGTCACCTCTCTGGCAAGTCCTCCTTGATTCACCCAGTTCCACTTAACTATCTCTCCTCTGTGCTGCCAGAGCCCCTCACGCCCAACCCTAAAGCCGCAGCTCCTTACTCTACCTGGTAGTCTGTGACGGACTTGTCTGCTTGTCCTTTGGAACAAGATGATGTCTTATCTGACTTGGTTTTCCCATTGCCTTGCTTGGTATCTGGGACACAGTAGCTGCCCAGTATGCTTCTTTGAATGAATAAATGACAAATGAACAATATCTCTATTCCTATAACAAGGAGATCAATTTGTACATATGTCCAAAATTGCATTTTCAGACTTTTCTATTTATTCTCTATCCTATATTTTAATATACAAAGACATTCTAATTTTGGCCTCTGTGTATAATCTAGCACATTTTGACTTTCAGCATTTGATTTCCATCAAGCAGCATATCACACCAAAAGTGTGAAAAAATACAAAATATACACATATTTTACCTAAATATTACATGAAACAATGGCATGGGCTTATGAGCACAGTGATGAATTTATAATCTGAAATTCAGTGATTGTGTTCCACTGTGACTTGGGTATATAATTCTTTCTTCTGGCAAGGGGCTGTCAATAGGCAGCTTCAAAAAATAATGAATGTTTGCAGTAATAATTTCATGGGTTGACTGAAACTTAATAGCTTTTATTTCCAATTTAGACCTGTGATGTGTTCCAGCAGAAATAGTCTCTAATGAAATATAGTCTGATACTGTACTATTTAACCCTCTCTTATTTTGTTAATCTTTTGTTGCTGTTTTATTTGGTTTTGTGCTTACAGTCATACAGGCTGAGTAAGCCATCTCACTTTTGACTTTGCGCCTGTTTCAGACGATCTTAGTCTACTCCCCATCACCCGGAAGATGGATGTCTGACGACTGATTATCTGATTGACGAGGACCCTTGCTTCAGCTCACTGCTGTCAACCTCCCTCTTGGCCCTTTTACTATTCAGTACTGGGTAAATGAGAAACAAAGAAGACTAAATCTAGATTAGTTCACCCTGCTTATTGTCAGGAGGTCAAATTGGGGACAAGGTCAAGACTCTCAAACAAGTAAAAGTCTTTGGTGTCTGTAGCTATGGAAAAGTCTGCTGCCAGGAATACAGAATTTGATGGGCTTGAGTCTGCAGGCCTATGTGTGTGGAGACAACTGAACAACTTGTCATTATGTACAGAGAACACTTTTGAGGAAAGCAGAAGGGACAAAACTAGGCTGTACAAGAAACCCTTGGATTGCTGAGTGTATGATGCACAATGGAACATTCTTAAAAATAGTGACACTTATTTAGGATATGCATCAGGTTGACTTGGGATGGTTTTACAAAATTAGACACAATGAATGAATCAAAAATTCCAGAGGCAACCTTGACACAAGCATCTTAAAAACAATCAAACTCTTGGGTCTGATGCACATTTCTGATAATAATAAACCATTTCTTAACTATTTTCCAGGTAGTGCCAAAACCAAATAATTTGATGGAGAAAATACATAAAAGGATTTAGGGTAGTTAAAGAACAAAAACTCTCTAATTCTCTGTCACGGTGCTCATGGCAACAATGTTACTATGCTTTTCCTGATCCTGATGGACAGAGAAGTATTGACCAGCACAGACTCATTCTGCGAGAGAACAGTTAATAAATATAGTAATTACTTTGAATAATCTTTTTTATCTAAACTAGGCCCCATAAAAATCACATAATTAGACAAAATTTCACCAAGAGCTTATTTTTAAACCAAATGAATAAACTACGGTGGATACTGAGAGTTCGTTCGGTGTTCCCCTTTTTCTACTCTAGATTTAAACAGGTGTTGATATAAATCTAGCAACTAGAAAATCTATGAAGGAAACCAATAATGTTATTAAGCCACATTATTTGAAAATATTGTAGATACTACCATAAAAGATGTGATGAACCAAGGGATGTTTCTTTCCTTCTACAGTTGATGCCTAAGTAATTGAGAGTAAAGGGATGAGAGCAGCAGCACCAGAAGAAAGAAATTTTCAATAGAAATATAATATCTGGGGTGGGATCAATAAAAGAAAAAGATTGGTCTCTTTGGCTCAAGTAAATGACTCCTCTGCAGAGTTACATTATAAGGGACAAGAACGCCAAAGAGTTGACCTCTTTACCAGAATAAATGATTCCCTGGACAAAAATCAAGAATGCTTCCATGTTCTCAACAGTGCTCATCATCTTGCTGGCCTTCTGTCAATGTTAATAATTATAACATGTCTGTCCCTTACTGTGACCTCTGAGAGAACCCATCTTCTAAGTCCTTTCTGTTGAGAAGAGCATCCCGCTCTCCCTGCTCCAGGGCCAGCCCACTTCCTTCGGCAGGCATGGCCCTCATCCAGATCCAGACCATTCCTGCTGGCAGCTCTTGTCTGGATCCAATTGGCCTCAGCTGGAGGTCCAGATGGCTCATTCCTTATTCCCCAGCAGGGTTTCAGCAGCATCCACCCCTTCCTGGTCTCTCTGCCATTAGTGCCATCAGGCCTTGAACATTTTCCCTATATCCTAACAGCAGCTTAGTAAAGCACGTAGATTTTATTCTCATTGAATAGACAGCAAGAGAAGGAAGACAGCTTCAGAAAAGATACAGTATCTTTGTAAATGAGTGAGGTCCAATAGTGAAGTTCTCAAAGTTCTCATTCATGGCATTTCCTGCAAGTGTAAATGGCCTTTTTATATCTATATCTATCAACATCCATTGATTCATCTATCAACTGACAGATCAGACGGACAGATGAACAGAAACTGAAAAATACCATATATGGACAGAGATATACACATAAAAAGAGATATAGATAGAAACAGAATGTATAAATATCCATTTCTACAACCACAACTACATGGATACAGACACAATTTTTTTTAAACTAACAACAGGATAGATATCCTGTTAGTTATAATAGATAAATCTATATCTATATTCATCTACCTACACAAACATTTTTAGAGTTTCTGACAATTCGTCAATTTACATATGGGTTGCCATGCTATATAAGTTTTCATCAAATTTGAAAAATATGATTGGGATGATCCTACTTTAAAATATAGGCTCTATTATGTTAAATGTAAAATTCAGTCTTGAGATTTTCTAAGGTAGCCAAAACTGAGGATATATTTTACCTCATTTGAAGTACATATTTGGGGTGGTATGATTTAAGACCTGAGTCATAGAGAGATGCCTGGATGGCTCAGTCAATTGAGCATCTGACTCTTGATTTCAGCTCAGGACTTGGTCTCAGGGTCATGAGTTCAAGCCCCATGTTGGCCTCCACGCTGGACATGGAGCTTACTTTAAAAAATAAATAAATAAAGACTCGAGTTACAGAGACTTAGTTCAGTTTGTGAATGCAAAAAACCTTTCAGTCATCTTCCAGAACAGGTGAAGTGAGAAAACATGCTTGTTTAGTTTCCTAGAGCTCCTGTGACAAATTACTACATGCTGAGTGGTTTAAAACAACAGAAATGTATTCTTTCACAATTTAGAGACTAGAAGTCTGAAATCAGGGTGTTGGCCTGGCCGCACCCCCACTGAAGGCCCTAGAGAGGAATCCTCCCTTGCTTCTTCTAGCTTTTGGTAGTTGCTGGCAATGCTTCCCACTCCTCAGCTTGTTGTAACATAAATCTAACCTCTGCCTCAGTCTTCGTATGCCTCGTTCTTTGTGTACCCTCTGTGCCTTCAAATCACTCTCTCCTTATAGAGATACCAGTCATTGGATTTAGGGCCCGGGCCCACTCAAATCCAGTATGACCTCATTTAACTTGATTTATCTTCAAATACTGAATTCCCAAAAAGGTCGTATTTCCAAATAAGGGAACAGAGGTTCAAACTTCAACGTATCTTGCAGAGGGACACAACTGAAGAAACAACAGAAACCATTTAGCCAACATGAGTGGAGAACCACAATATGCCAGGCACTAAATATCAATCTGGAGAGACAGGCCCCAGACTATAAAATGCTATGAACACAGAAAACAACAAGAACTGCAATTAGGACCCCAAAAAGGATGAAGAAAACTTATTATTCAAACCAAGATACTTTTTGAAAGTGAAATCGGTGCAATGAAAAATTATGTCAGGACAATAGGCATAAACCAGCACTTTGCTGAACAAAGTAAAATGTATATTTACTTTAGCCCTAAAGGGAAAAGTCACAATATTAGACTCGAATTGAAAGTATTATTTTGTATTTGAGTTGCTTCTCAAATGGGCAACTCCATATAAGTTGCTCTAAGGTGAGACACAGCGAGGATTTTTAATTTTAATGATGGATAATAATTTCTCTTGAGTGACACTAATTTATTGAAACAAATTAATTTATAAACATTGAGATGCTTTTGTTTATCTAATCATCTGCAGCTGCTTTGGCTCTGAATTTTTTCAGGTACTTATAAATAGAGACTTAGCTACACAGAAGTTTCAATCTCATCTTCAACGCATGCTAGTTAGCGGCTCCCAAAGAACAGTCCTTATGTCATCTTCCCTCAGTATATTTGATCACATCTGGCATAAATGATACTGGTTATCTTCCCTGAATCTTGTTTTCTCGAGTCACCAACATTAAACCCATCCTCCAAATCCTTAGGAACAGAGTGAGGGACTGTACAATATATGCTTAGCTCTCCAAAGTCACTGAAATTCAAATGCAATAACAGAGTGAGAAATTTTAGTTTAGTTTTGGTTTTTGTAGTAGAAGAATGTAGGGGGGGAACCTCACCCAGCTGATAGTTTATCTTAAAAAGTAGGTCAGCTCACAGAATGAAAGGATGACTGTTTAATTAACTAGAAGCTTGAAACCCCAAAGTGGGTAAAGCACTGTATTTGTCTTTTTAGAGATTAGTCTTATCAACATCTTAGATATCTGCTGGGTCCTAGCTAATAATAACCAATTACATAGTTTGGAGCCCCTTGATTACCTACCTGCAATGTTAGGTACTAAGGCAGCTATATAAAAACAAAACATGTCCACAGACATTTTTGTTGACTATTCAAAATATACTTACCCATATAACTGAAAATGCAATGATAAACTGGTGACCCCAACTAAGAGTAACTTAAATGCAGATGCCCATCAGTATGAACTAGAATGATGAAGTAACTCTCAAAATGAGTATTCTAAGTACTGCTCCTTGTAGGTGACAAGATAGAAGGGAATCTGCCAAGAGAGAAAGAGAGTGTGCAAGAGCACAGAGGAGAGAGGAAGGAGTTAACATTTACTGAGTAACTCCTATGTGCCAGTCAGAGTGCTGGCCACCTTACTCACATGATCCAATGTGACCCTCACCTCAAGCCCAGGCAGCAAGTGTAAGTGACAGATGAACCATTAAAATGACAGAGCTGGAAGACAGCAGAGAGAATATCTGAGCAAAGATTCTGGAGACTGGCCTGGAGCTGGACAGGAGCAGAATCTCCTGAGCAGCAGGAACAGCAGCTCTCCAGAGTACCTCTTCAGGAAACACTCGCCACACTGAGGTGGTTTCCTAATTTGGAGGCTGACACATCATCTTCATCTTCTCTTCTACAGACATTTGAAAGAATTACTCTAAGACTCTGGTTATAAGAAAATGTGTGTGGGGGGGGGATAGTGACTTTACACAGCTGTCTGTGGGAGTAATTTTTAGCAGCTTGAATTTATATTAAAATAAGTTATAATGTAAGTGTAAATGTGATGATTCAGTATTCTGCCATTTTGTACATTTCAGGGCCATTTTTCTCTCCTTGTTTGACATGATTCACTAGTTTTTCTTTTTTCCTTTCATAAAGAAAGAACCATACAAGAAGGGATGGGAAAAATAATCGTTCGACTCCTTCTAGAAATTGTTGAGCTTAGCTACACACTCAGGCGTCAACATTTCAAAAGTTTTCAAATCATTATTGTGCAGAAAGCCTATATAAGAATGACTAATTGCCAAAGGGCAGGAAAGTCTGTTGGATTAAGAAATGCCTTGGACTAATACAACTTTGAGTGTATACTTTCTCATTAGTGGATAAGAATTTACGAGTTTCGGGGGAGGAGTCAAGATGGCGGAGAAGTAGCAGGCTGAGACTACTTCAGGTAGCGGGAGATCAGCTAGATAGCTTATCTAAAGATTGCAAACACCTACAAATCCAACGGGAGATCGAAGAGAAGAAGAACAGCAACTCTAGAAACAGAAAATCAACCACTTTCTGAAAGGTAGGACTGGAGGAGAAGTGAATCCAAAGAGACCGGAAGATAGACTGCGGGGGGAGGGGCTGGCTCCCGGCAAGCGGCGGAGCAACGGAGCACAAAATCAGGACTTTTAAAAGTCTGTTCTGCTGAGGGACATCGCTCCAGAGGCTTAACCGGGGTGAAGCCCACACAGGGTCAGCGTGGCCTCAGGTCCCGCAGGGTCACAGAAGGATCGGGGGCGTCTGAGTGTCGCAGAGCTTACAGGTATTAGAACAAGGAAGCCGGCTACAGAGACAGAGCCGAGGAGTGAGCTCTGAGCTCGGGGTTACCTTGAACCGGTCGCAGGCTCGGTCAGCTCGGAGCGCGGCCGGAGGCCAGGGTGACGGGAGTATTTGGGCGCTGTTCTCTGAGGGCGCACTGAGGAGTGGGGCCCCGGGCTCTCGGCACCTCCGGGCCGGAGACCGGGAGGCCGCCATCTTCATTCCCGCCTTCCAGAACTCTACGGAAAGCGCTCAGGGAACAAAAGCTCCCGAAAGCAAACCCGATCGGATTACTCAGACCGGCCCGGGTAAGGGCAGTGCAACTCCGCCTGGGGCAAAGACACTTGAGAATCACTACAACAGGCCCTCCCCCAGAAGATCAACAAGAAACCCAGCCAGGACCAAGTTCACCTACCAAGAAGTACAGTTTCAATACCAAGGAGAGCAGCGGAATTCCAGAGAAGGAGAAAGCAAAGCATGGAACTCATGGCTTTCTCCCCATGATTCTTTAGCCTTGAAGTTAATTTAATTTTTTTTTCTTTTCTTTTTCAATTTTTTTTCTTCTTCTGCTAAATTTTTTTAACTTTTACCCTTTTCTTTTTTAACGTTTTTTAACTAGTTTATCTAAAATATATATATATATTTTTTTCTTTTTATATTTTTTCTTTATTGGTTTTCTTTAATTGTTTCTTTTTTTCTTCTTTTTTTTCTTTTTTCTTTTTTTTTCTTTTTTCTTTTTTTTTCTTTCTGAACCTCTTTTTATCCCCTTTCTCCCCCCTCACAATTTGGGATCTCTTCTGATTTGGCTAAAGCATATTTTCCTGGGGTTGTTGCCACCCTTTTAATATTTTACTTGCTCCTTCATATACTCTTATCTGGAAAAAATAACAAGGTGGAAAAATTCACCACAAAAAAAAGAACAAGAGGCAGTACCAAGGGCTAGGGACCTAATCAATACAGACATTGGTAATATGTCAGATCCAGAGTTCAGAATGACGATTCTCAAGGTTCTAGCCAGGCTCGAAAAAGGCATGGAAGATATTAGAGAAACCCTCTCGGGAGATATAAAAGCCCTTTCTGGAGAAATAAAAGAACTAAAATCTAACCAAGTGGAAATCAAAAAAGCTATTAATGAGGTGCAATCAAAAATGGAGGCTCTCACTGCTAGGATAAATGAGGCAGAAGAAAGAATTAGCGATATAGAAGACCAAATAACAGAAAATAAAGAAGCTGAGCAGAAGAGGGACAAACAGCTACTGGACCACGAGGGGAGAATTCAAGAGATAAGTGACACCACAAGACAAAACAACATTAGAATAACTGGGATTCCAGAAGAAGAGGAAACAGAGAGGGGAGCAGAAGGTATATTGGAGAGAATTATTGCAGAGAATTTCCCCAATATGGCAAAGGGAACAAGCATCAAAATCCAGGAGGTTCAGAGAACCCCCCTCAAAATCAATAAGAATAGGTCCACACCCCATCACCTAATAGTAAAATTTACAAGTCTTAGTGACAAAGAAAAGATCCTGAAAGCGGCCCGGGAAAAGAAGTCTGTAACGTACAATGGTAAAAATATTAGATTGGCAGCAGACTTATCCACAGAGACCTGGCAGGCCAGAAAGAGCTGGCATGATATATTCAGAGCACTAAACGAGAAAAACATGCAGCCAAGAATACTATATCCAGCTAGGCTATCATTGAAAATAGAAGGAGAGATTAAAAGCTTCCAGGACAAACAAAAACTGAAAGAATTTGCAAATACCAAACCACCTCTACAGGAAATATTGAAAGGGGTCCTCTAAGCAAAGAGAGACCCTAAAAGTAGTAGATCAGAAAGAAACAGAGACAATATACAGTAACAGTCACCTTACAGGTAATACAATGGCACTAAATTCATATCTCTCAATACTTACCCTGAATGTTAATGGGCTAAATGCCCCAATCAAAAGACAGAGGGTATCAGAATGGATAAAAAAACAAAACCCATCTATATGTTGCCTACAAGAAACTCATCTTAAACCCGAAGACACCTCCAGATTTAAAGTGAGGGGGTGGAAAACAATTTACCATGCTAATGGACATCAGAAGAAAGCAGGAGTGGCAATCCTTATATCAGATCAATTAGATTTTAAGCCAAAGACTATAATAAGAGATGAGGAAGGACACTATATCATACTCAAAGGAACTGTCCAACAAGAAGATCTAACAATTTTAAATATCTATGCCCCTAATGTGGGAGCAGCCAACTATATAAACCAATTAATAACAAAATCAAAGAAACACATCGACAATAATACAATAATAGTAGGGGACTTTAACACTCCCCTCACTGAAATAGACAGATCAAGCAAAAGATCAACAAGGAAATAAAGACCTTAAATGACACACTGGACCAGATGTACATCACAGATATATTCAGAACATTTCATCCCAAAGCAACAGAATACACATTCTTCTCTAGTGCACATGGAACATTCTCCAGAATAGATCACATTCTTGGTCCTAAATCAGGTCTCAACTGTTATCAAAAGATTGGAATCATTCCCTGCATATTTTCAGACCACAATGCTCTGAAGCTAGAACTCAATCACAAGAGGAAATTTGGAAAGAACCCAAATACATGGAGGCTAAACAGCATCCTTCTAAAGAATGAATGGGTTGGGGCGCCTGGGTGTCTCAGTGGGTTAAAGCCTCTGCCTTCGGCTCAGGTCATGATCCCAGGGTCCAGGGATCGAGCCCCACATCGGGCTCTCTGCTCTGGAGGGAGCCTGCTTCCTCCTCTCTCTCTCTGCCTGCCCTCTGCCTACTTGTGATCTCTGTCTGTCAAATAAATAAATAAAATCTTTAAAAAAAAAAAAAAAGAATGAATGGGTCAACCAGGAAATTAAAGAAGAATTGAAAAAATTCATGGAAACAAATGATAATGAAAACTCAACAGTTCAAAATCTGTGGGACACAACAAAGGCAGTCCTGAGAGGAAAATATATAGCGGTACAAGCCTTTCTCAAGAAACAAGAAAGGTCACAGGTACACAACCTAACCCTACACCTAAAAGAGCTGGAGAAAGAACAAGAAAGAAAGCCTAAACCCAGCAGGAGAAGAGAAATCATAAAGATCAGAGCAGAAATCAATGAAATAGAAACCAAAAAAACAATAGAACAAATCAACGAAACTAGGAGCTGGTTCTTTGAAAGAATTAATAAGATTGATAAACCCCTGGCCAGACTTATCAAAAAGAAAAGAGAAAGGACCCAAATCAATAAAATCATGAATGAAAGAGGAGAGATCACAACGAACACCAAAGAAATACAGACAATTATAAGAACATACTATGAGCAACTCTACGCCAACAAATTTGACAATCTGGAAGAAATGGATGCATTCCTAGAGACATATAAACTACCACAACTGAACCAGGAAGAAATAGAAAGCCTGAACAGACCCATAACCAGTAGGGAGATTGAAACAGTCATCAAAAATCTCCAAACAAACAAAAGCCCAGGGCCAGATGGCTTCCCGGGGGAATTCTACCAAACACTTAAAGAAGAACTAATTCCTATTCTCCTGAAACTGTTCCAAAAAATAGAAATGGAAGGAAAACTTCCACACTCATTTTATGAGGCCAGCATCACCTTGATCCCAAAACCAGACAAGGATCCCATCAAAAAAGAGAACTACAGACCAATATCCTTGATGAACACAGATGCAAAAATTCTCGCCAAAATACTAGCCAATATGATTCAACAGTACATTAAAAGGATTATTCACCACGACCAAGTGGGATTTATTCCAGGGCTGCAAGGTTGGTTCAACATCCGCAAATCAATCAATGTGATACAACACATTAATAAAAGAAAGAACAAGAACCATATGATACTCTCCATAGATGCTGAAAAAGCATTTGACAAAGTACAGCATCCCTTCCTGATCAAAACTCTTCAAAGTGTAGGGATAGAGGGCACATACCTCAATATTATCAAAGCCATCTATAAAAAACCCACCGCAAATATCATTCTCAATGGAGAAAAACTGAAAGCTTTTCCGCTAAGGTCAGGAACACGGCAGGGATGTCCGTTATCACCACTGCTATTCAACATAGTACTAGAAGTCCTAGCCTCAGCAATCAGACAACAAAAGGAAATTAAAGGCATCCAAATCGGCAAAGAAGAAGTCAAACTATCACTCTTCGCAGATGATATGATACTATATGTGGAAAACCCAAAAGACTCCACTCCAAAACTGCTAGAACTTGTACAGGAATTCAGTAAAGTGTCAGGATATAAAATCAATGCACAGAAATCAGTTGCATTTCTCTACACCAACAACAAGACAGAAGAAAGAGAAATTAAGGAGTCAATCCCATTTACAATTGCACCCAAAACTATAAGATACCTAGGAATAAACCTAACCAAAGAGACTAAGAATCTATACACAGAAAACTATAAAGTACTCATGAAAGAAACTGAGGAAGACACAAAGAAATGGAAAAATGTTCCACGCTCCTGGATTGGAAGAATAAATATTGTGAAAATGTCTATGCTACCTAAAGCAATCTACACATTTAATGCAATTCCTATCAAAGTACCATCCATTTTTTTCAAAGAAATGGAACAAATAATCCTAAAATTTATGTGGAACCAGAAAAGACCTCGAATAGCCAAAGGAATATTGAAAAAGAAAGCCAAAGTTGGTGGCATCACAATTCCGGACTTCAAGCTCTATTACAAAGCTGTCATCATCAAGACAGCATGGTACTGGCACAAAAACAGACACATAGATCAATGGAACAGAACAGAGAGCCCAGAAATAGACCCTCAACTCTATGGTCAACTAATCTTCGACAAAGCAGGAAAGAATGTCCAATGGAAAAAAGACAGCCTCTTCAATAAATGGTGTTGGGAAAATTGGACAGCCACATGCAGAAAAATGAAATTGGATCATATCCTTACACCACACACGAAAATAGACTCAAAATGGATGAAGGATCTCAATGTGAGAAAGGAATCCATCAAAATCCTGGAGGGAACACAGGCAGCAACCTCTTCGACCTCAGCTGCAGCAACTTCTTCCTAGGAACATCGCCAAAGGCAAGGGAAGCAAGGGCAAAAATGAACTATTGGGATTTCATCAAGATCAAAAGCTTTTGCACAGCAAAGGAAACAGTTAACAAAACCAAAAGACAACTGACAGAATGGGAGAAGATATTTGCAAATGACATATCAGATAAAGGGCTAGTGTCCAAAATCTATAAAGAACTTAGCAAACTCAACACCCAAAGAACAAATAATCCAATCAAGAAATGGGCAGAGGACATGAACAGACATTTCTGCAAAGAAGACATCCACATGGCCAACAGACACATGAAAAAGTGCTCCATATCACTCGGCATCAGGGAAATACAAATCAAACCCACAATGAGATATCACCTCACACCAGTCAGAATGGCTAAAATTAACAAGTCAGGAAATGACAGATGCTGGCGAGGATGCGGAGAAAGGGGAACCCTCCTACACTGTTGGTGGGAATGCAAGCTGGTGCAACCACTCTGGAAAACAGCATGGAGGTTCCTCAAAATGTTGAAAATAGACTAGCCTATGACCCAGCAATTGCACTACTGGGTATTTACCCTAAAGATACAAACGTTGTGATCCGAAGGGGCACGTGCACCCGAATGTTTATAGCAGCAATGTCTACAATAGCCAAACTATGGAAAGAACCTAGATGTCCATCAACAGACGAATGGATAAAGAAGATGTGGTATATATACACAATGGAAGACTATGCAGCCATCAAAAGAAATGAAATCTTGCCATTTGCGACGACGTGGATGGAACTAGAGGGTATCATGCTTAGCGAAATAAGTCAATCGGAGAAAGACAACTATCATACGATCTCCCTGATATGAGGGAGAGGAGATGCAACACGGGGGGTTAAGGGGGTAGGAGAAGAGTAAATGAAACAAGATGGGATTGGGAGGGAGACAAACCATAAGTGACTCTTAATCTCACAAAACAAACTGAGGGTTGATGGGGGGAGGGGGGTTGGGGGGGTGGGATTATGGACATTGGGGAGGGTATGTGCTATGGTGAGTGCTGTGAAGTGTGTAAACCTGGCGATTCACAGACCTGTACCCCTGGGGATAAAAATATATTATATGTTTATAAAAAATAAAATTTAAAAAAAAAAAGAAAAAAAAAGAATTTACGAGTTTCTTAGTTCACAGCGATAAAAGGAGTTATTGATGTCATCTTTTACCTCTACTCACGAGACCTTGTTTCCACTGGTTAATTAGTGTTGGTAAAGTCATGTGAAATCCTAAGATAAAAAGGCTATATATATATATATATATATATATATATATATATATATAGTATACATATGAGATGTTGGTGTAGCATTATTTGAATTTTCTTAAACTGAAATATGGATTCTGATCAAGGGATTCATACACTTTAGGTTAAGGATTTTAGCAAGGTAAATTTTATACTCATTAAACACAAGATTTTAGCCAGGTGAACTCAAGCAACTAATGATGTAAAGGTGTTCTCCCTTGGTTCTCCTTGGTTCTCCTCCCTTGATTCAATCTATGCAATGCATTCACTCACGAACATGTTAAGAGCAAAACAACTTTCCTTCCTCTGTAATTGACTAGAAAAAGAAAAATGGAGAAGTTAAAAAAAAGTTAAATGTTTTTACAAGGTTGTGGGACCAAGTAAAGAAAGAGCCTCCTCGATCTAGAATAATGGTGCTTAGGAAGAGTCTTACTACCGTGTACCAGACTTTGGGCCCAGCATTCAAGGGCACCATGGACACGAGGAGAGCAGTAGTTTGCAGTCTGGGTCAGGGAAGCATACGGCCATTGTTAGCAGTAAGGACAGAACATAATAAGTGATGAGGAGGCTGCTCTCAGACTTGGAATATCAAGGAAGATTTCCCAGAACCTCAATGTCTACAGTGAGACAAACCATACGAGGTAAGTCAGCTGGATGTAGATCTGGGGTGGACTGGGATGGAAGTCAGAGTAGGGCAAGTTTATTGGGGATGTTTCAGGGAAAGGTAATCAACTGTGTATTTGAGAAACTAGGGCATATAGAGACCATATTCAGAAAACTAAAAAAACTACAGAATGCCTGTGGCACAGAGCTCTGTAGACAGGGCCTGCTTCATACAAACAGACTGAGTGACATAGTCATAAGACTTACCTTCAAAGATCTTAAGTCCATTTAGGCAGTCAAAACCAAACTGTGAATAAAACAAGGGCTGATTACATAGCAAAGAAGTGTGCAAAGAAGATAAGATCACTGGGGGAAGGGTACATCACCTCTCTGCCTCCTCTCTTTTGGCACCCCCTGCACACCAGGAAAGTTTTGTGAAAATGAAAAACAGGATATCCATAATGACTTACACTCATTGGAAGAGGTTTAACATTTGTCTGAGTGCAAGTATGCTCTCTGGATCTCTTGCAAGAGGAAGAGGTAAATCAAGAGTGCCAAAGAAATACAAGTGACTGACAGTATTTGAGGGCAGTAGCATGTGGTACAGAAGCCACATGGCAAAGCCATCAGGTAACCTAGGAAAGGGCAGGAGCTGGTCAAGAATCTGGTGAGTCAAACATGTAGCCCTTTGATCTGAGTGGGAGTTCAGCAAGTGGAATAGAAAATTGCAACAGGAGGTATATATTATAAAGAGAAAAAATTCACTATGCTCTAGGGAAATTCTAAGACCTAGTTACAAAACTATCAGGGTAAAAGTTGGTCCTGAGATCCTTTTAAATGTCAAATCTCTCTTAACACTCTACAAGTTGCAGTTGGAAATTCCAGCTGCTTCCATCACCGGGAAAGAGGTAAAATAAGACTGGGGTAGCCACATTAATTTGAATACATTATTCAATGCACCGTTCATTCACAAGGTTGATATATCACCCACAAATGGGTCATTTTCGAAAAGAGGATTAGTTATCAGACACTTGAGTTAATCTAGAGGTAAGAGACTTCATGATCTTCTATGTACCCCCCTTTGCTGGTGTGGACTTTACTGTTCTTTTTCTCGTAGTGAGGACCACATCACTGTAAGCTAAATCTGGGAAGGTCCACCAGCATGAGGACGGCTAGGGTTTGCAGTGCAGACATTGGGCACGTACAGGTTAGATGGGTGCACCTGCTGATGAGCACTTGTGAATGTGTATCTCACAAGTAAGAAACAAGAACAAAGATAAAGGGGGGAAAGTGAAGGCAACAGAATGAGCCAGATAAAGATGTAAATGAGGAGAACAAACATGCAAGAAAAAAGTGAAAGACAGGGCAATGAAAGTATAATAAAGGTTGAGAGTGAGGAAAGAAATAGCTCAGTGGAGTAAGAAGATGCTCATTTGTATAGGTTTTTACACATACACCGTTGGTTCTGGGACACATTTATAAGTACTTTTTAAAAAACTGACTGGAAAGTTGACCTCAAGTTCATAAAACAGTTCCCTGTGGGAGAGGAGCAGGAAAGAGAATGGGACTAGGTGAAGGAAAGGAAGTCAACGTTATCTCTGCTTTAAGTCCAGAGCCGCATGTGAAAACAGCTCCAATTTTAAATTCCAGGTAGGTTCACTGGTGTTTGTTAAATTATTCTCCACAGTTTTATGGTTTAACTCTTCAAAGTAGAAAAAAGGGAGAAAGAGAGATGAAAAGGGTTTTGATGACGAAGTACAAAACATCAAGGTACGCGGTCTACCAGCTAATTAGCAGCCAACGGAGGCAGAAAACTATTTAATGTCTCCGCATTCTGGGAGTGACGGGAAGGCAGTTTCCCACCCAGGATAAGGAGAATTACCTTCCGTGTTCCTTCTCATCTGGGTGTGCTTTTCCTCCCACCACCTCCAAGAACCCCTCTGGCTGCTCAGCGATCATTCTCAATGTCTCAGCTTTGTTTACTTTCTGAGGTTGCTGATTACTTGATGTGTTTCTGTCAGCTGAAATTTACAGACACATTCCCATGTTCGCCAGGCACTGGGAGCTACAAGACAACAATTTCCTGAGGAGAAAAGTACAGTGTGCTCTACTGGGGAGGCTTTTATTCCCTTCTGACCAAAGTGCTGTGTCCTAGCTCTATTAATGCCATTAGTGTGACGTGTTAAAAATCCCTCAGGAAAATTCTTGTTCATCAGGTACCTGCATTTCTAAATGGCAAATCGTTTTCTAAGCCGAGATATAATAGTATAATAGATACTTGGGGGGATTTGGTTTTTTTATTTTGTTTTCCTTTTTTTTTTTTTTCAGTATAATAGATACTTGTATCACAAAATCTAATAGGTTTTGTTTACCAAACGAGAGAAGCTTTTCATATCTCAGAAATGGGAGTGGAGTTAAAGCTTCCAGCCAACAGTTTACAGGGGCTCTGAATAACTGCAGAGCTGGGAAAAGAGAAACTGAGGATCTTTGAAAGACAAATGACTACAAGAAAGTACATAAAAAAAGATTGATTTGCTTATTTTATTGTGTAGGGGCAATAGTATCCTGAAGGAGGGGACATGTTAATCAGTTTCCTGAGGTCACATATGATGAGGTTAGTAACATACAGAATCAATGGATAACCTCCATCTCAAGAGGAAAAACAATGTCATGTATAGTGGCTTTTAGATATCCTTCAGGCACAAAAGGAGCCTTAACTATAAAAGCCCACAGTCTAAGAAAGTTTCACTACAGTTTGGAGGTAAAATGGGATTCCGTGATTTAAGAAGTACATAATATTTTTTGTCTATTTATCTAATATATGTCATGTCAATACCCACTATCAGCCTACTAGCCCCATCTTACCAGAAATGAAACTAGGCAAAAAATGGCAGAGGGTCACAAAGCAATGCAGATTATAAATTATCACTTCTAGGCCTGTTGCTTAGCTACCAAACCAGCCTGTCTTCTTACCCTTACACTGCAGGCAAGCATCATCTGCTGTTATTTAAATACACTCGAGCAAATGCTGAAGTTAGAGACCAAGAAATTATTATATGGATACAATTAACTGAAAGCAAAACTCCTGAGGGATTAAGATAAAATCTTCTGCCTGGGCAAGAGGGTGAAAGTACTGAAAGGCTAAATTGTGGCTTTGGAGGATTTCTGGTCCACGGTGGAAATTTCACTAGTAGAACTGGAAGCAAAGGAACAATTGATCATTCACCTGAAAGCAACGGCCAGACAGCACTGTCTCTTTGGTGGTTTTGTGCTAAAGAAGAGACTGGTTTGTTTCCTGTCTAATAGGAATTGACAGTTAAGCTGCCAATCTTCAAACCTCGTTATAAATACATGCTCTGTACGTGACCATGTGCATCCATCCACGTGGAATACACACACAGAGAAAGACCACTCCCAGAGATATTTACATAGGTGTAAATTTAAGGAAATATTGGTGCCTTGTTTGACATAGGAAGAGGCAAGTATTACATAACCATATTATAGTTCCCCTCATTACCAAATTAGGCCAAAAAAAAAAAAAAAAGGAAATAAAGAAAAGAAAAAAGAAAAAAGAAGCACAATGAAATTGCAACAAGAACTAAAGCTCTGGCAGATGCTTCTCTTGTGTGAGTTCTTTTTTCTACACAGTATGAAATGCAGATGCAAATGAAAAGTGAATGTTTAAATGTGTTTCGTATAAATGTGAGGAGTAAACATGTCGAGTGGCTGAATTAGTTGCACGTGTTGAGAGAGAAGTGTGATACCATCTGAAGAGCTAAAATTGGAGGTGAGCAATGACAATGACCGAGAAACAAATTGTCTAGGTGTTAGTTTCAATAAAAAAGATGAGAAACAGAGCAGAGAGGCTAGAGAGAAGGTAGGGAAACATTCTGATCAAATTATGTTTGATCAGCGTTTCAGAAGTGTGTGGGGAGGGGAAAGTGGGCTCAGTGCATGATTAAGGGAAGGGAAGGGAGGGATGATCATACCAATATATTGTAATAAGCAACCAAAATTTGTAATTTTAAGTTAACTTTCAATGGTGGTATTAATACAAGGTTAAAAGGACAGATGCAAGCAGTACAGTAGTAGATGAGGAAGCAGCATGTTATTTGGTAACTAAAAGAAAACTTCATGTTTATATCATGACACCTTCGTTATTCAATTGGTGTCCCAGGAAGGTCTTCCAAATAAATGAATATCTAGAACGATGAAAACATAACCCCTTAAATCCCATTACAAAACAATGTAATCATTTTGTTGAAACTGTGGCTGAGATGTATAATTCGCCTCTCTGCTCAAATCAACATACAGAATACAATTTACCCTTTTTTTGGTAACGCAGGGTCCTTATGAGGAGCTTCATGCTGATGTTCTGAATGTCTCAAGGCCACTGAGGACTTTGGACTTTAGATTGGACTCACTGAATTCTTCCCACCCACTAGTCTATTCTAGTTGCCAGTTTTTAGCATCTCTTCCCTATGTGGTAAGTCCAATGGTATGGGGGGGCAGCCTCTATACTAAATGAACTAAGACTCTACTGCTCCAATTACTGAATCAGTTTCTTCCTTTGTCCCTGGGCTGGTTTCCTAGACATTCTTTGCTCACTCTCTGTCTGTAACCTAACATGAAGTAAAGATAGATGGGGGAAAATTAGTTTTAGTCATTTTATGGCATATTGACTCATAAAGGCAAAATGTGGTTCTACTCTACTTAGTAGCAAAATGTATGAGATTTCATGCATGGGCTGTGTTCTTATTTAAAGATACTTTCTGCTAAATATTAAACAGTGAAAATGATATTCTACCTGATCGATAAGGTAATGGGCTCCCTTGGTATTATCACCTTACCTTCTTTCAACTCTGATTATCCCTTTATACTTGCCCTTGCTCAGACTGACCATGCTCGGCCTTGATCACCTTCCAATTTTTCATCTTCCTACTTCATTGCTGGAGCAAAAGCCCTAAAGAAACCCTGCTTATTTTGCAGTCGAAAGTAAGATGTACACACACACACACACACACACACACACACACACACACACACACCAGCATTTTTATAAAACATTTTACCTCTTTAGACACAAAATCTTCCACAATTTCTTCTTGTCCATTTTTCCTTCTTGCAGAAAGGAGAGACAGGAGAGGTTGGATGAAATGAGTTAAAGCATTTCCTCCCTTGAGAATTTGCTTGCTCAATAACTTAAGCTCTCACTACTACATCTAATACTCCCTTCGGTTAAAAAGTCTTAGGTACAAGATACAACCACACTCAGTGTGGATGTGTCCCCAAGCTTAACACAGATAACCTGGATGCCTCAAGGAGAGTTTTTCCACACTTCCATCTGAAATTAGTAGGCATGGATAAATGATCCCTCTTATTTCAGAAAGAAAGAGAATTCTGGGTTTGTTGTTTGGCTTTGCTTTGTTTCTGTCTCCTTATTTAAAAGGCATGAATCCTGCACTCAGCATTCAGAAAAATTTCTTACTTGCTTAGGAGTGTCTGGACATAATGAAAAAAACCAGAGACAGAGAGTTAGATGAAAAGTTGCATGCATTAATAACTGAACATGAGAAAGATACTCCAACTAGGACAACGTGGATCTCAAGAAGGAGGCAGCATGAGTGAGTATAGAGAAGGCTAGATAACCAAAAAGAATGAGTTACCAACCTAGACTAAAGCTATAGATGTATTACTCATTCCTAAAGTAGTAGAAACAGCTGCTGGTCAAAGAACAAACTGTCCTTAAATGATGTGTTTGTTTCCCACATGACTGATAAGCAGATGCCTCCAACTCTAAGTTCTCTAACTTTTCGGGGTTACTCTTCCTGTATTTTATATTTTAAATAGCTCAAACCTCCATCCTCCTTCATAATCTCCTGAGGGTTTTACACATGTCACAAGCATTGTGTGAATTACTAGAGTCAGATATTCTCATAGTCACCTCCTCTTTTATTTTGTAACAAAACCAACAACCTAAAATTGAATATTACACGTCTGTTTTTAAAGTCCTTCAACCAATCTCTACTCTTGCTTCCCTACCACCATGAAAATTTCTCTCTAAGCCCCACTTCCCAACACACTGTTGTATCGCCCACTATAAGCATCCTTAAACTTCCCCTTTTTTTTAGTGTCCCTCATCTCTATCTTCCAGGCTACCTAGTAACCACTAGTTTCTCTTTAATGTAAAGTTATTCAGTGCTTAGCTTTTCCTTCTACTACATAATCATAACTGCACACTGGAAACACCTGAGAAGCATACAGCATACCAATGTCCAGTCCCCACCCTACACCAAATGGACTATAATCTCTGTGAGAGAGGCCAGACTATCATAATATTTGAATAACTCCTCAGGTGATTCTAATATACAGCTTGAGTTGAAAACTTCTAGCCCAGTGCTTCTTGAGCTTTAATGTGCATAGAAACCACTGGGGGATCTTGTTAAAATGCAGACTCTGATGGAGCAGACTTGAGGTGGGGCCCAAGATTCTGCATTTCTAATAAGAACCCAGTATTGCACTTTGAGAAACAAGATCCTAGAAGCATGTTTTCCAACTTTGCTGTACACTAGAGTCACCTGGGAGCTTTAAAAACTGATGCCTGGGTCCTAGTCCCAAACATCAAGATTTTTAAAGTTTCTCAGGTGTTCCCAAATCTCTGGTTTAGACCTAGAACACAGGAAGACTGAATCTGTCATATCTGTCATCTCTTCCATTTCCAAACAAAAAGGCATCTCTCCAAAAGGACCCTGGCCGCTCCCCTTATATACAAAAGCTTCTGCAGTTGGCTCTTATTTTAAACAGCATTTTCCATCCCAGTTAAAGGCTATTATATATGTGTCTAAGACAGTTATTTAGTAAATCAGTATTAATCATTGTCAACTAACACTTATATTTCCAAAGATCCAATACAGTAATACTTTAAGTATGCTGGTTTGGGGGCTCCTGGGTGGCTCAGTTGGTTAAGCAGCTGCCTTCAGCTCAGGTCATGATCCTGGAGTGCCAGGATCAAGTCCTACATCGGGCTCCCAGCTCCACAGGGAGTCTGCTTCTCCCTCTGACCTTCTCCCCTCTCATGCTCTCTCTCTCTCTCTCTCAAATAAATAAATAAAATCTTAAAAAAAAAAAAAGTATGCTGGCTAGCAGATATTTCTAAACCCAGGTGGACTTTTTCACCCATCAGCTCTCAATAATAAGATCAATAGGAGATTATTCTATGATTGGTACCCTGATATGGGCTCTTTCTAAAATTGGTACTTAAATAAGGACACCAAGGTCTGACTTTGGGGGTAGTCCATGAGTTATTCACTGCATGGGGTTCCCATTTGATGTCAAGATAACTACTGGCGAGTTTATATGGAGAGTAAGTGGTTGACTACATCATCAACTTTATATGCAAACACTTGTGTTTAAATTCTCTTTTCAGGAGCACCAGGGCTCAGTCGGTTGTATATCTGATTCTTAGTTTCAGCTCAGGTCATGATCTTGGGGTCATGAGATAGAGCCCTGAATTGGGTTCCATGATCAGTGGGTAGTCTGCTTGAGGTTCTTTCTGTCTTTCTCCCTCTGCCCCTCCCCCACTCATGCTCATTTGCTTGCTGACTCTCTTTCAAAATAAATAAATAAAATCTTTTAATAAATAAATACTCTCTTCAAAGTATTAATTGTATGACCTTGTGCAAATTTATTAATTTCTGGGCCAATTTTTTCCCATCTATAAAAATTAGAATAATTACACACACATTACATTACACACACATGCACACACATCATAGATAGATAGATGAACTTAAGAGAAATATATACATTAAATTGTTCTGTCCCTAACCCTGTGCTCAAGAAAAATTAGCATCCTTCCTTTGCATATTATATACCCTAGTCAGTTTGCAATTATAGTTGGCTGGTAAGATTTTTCAAAATGTCTCTACTTTCAGAGCTTGATTTTATACCTAATTCAAAGGCACACTACAAAGAAGAGCAGTATACCAGATGCTGTAGAGCAATGTGAGGGGAGTAGATACGTTTTCCATATTTGAAAAGCATATCACTTACTGTCAGAGAGGATAAATATAAATACGTAAGTATATAAAAACACATACTAAAACACACAGCTAGTTTCAGTTTTGCAAAGAATCAGACAGGAGGGCGATACTGTTGCTGAGAGAACAGACCCTGGGGCCATCTATCTGTGAAAGCTGTATAAAAATGATGAGTTTGTATAGAATTTTTAAGAAACAGAGGGAGAGCCTTGGTGTGACAGAAAAGGGTGAGAGGGCAGCTAGAACAAAGAAGACTACTATTCAAGCAGTGTCATTGGCAGTGTTCCATGGCAATACAATCCCATGAAGAAAACTACAGATCGGGATTTTGGGACCTACATTTTAAAATGACTGAATTATAAAATGAGTATGATTTTTAACACTCAAGTTTCAAAAGTACTATGGGGTTCTCCTTTCTCTTCTCTGACAATTCTGTAGTGTTATATACAAAAGAGACATAGTTTAAGAGATTTAAAGAGTATCCTATTACCTTGAAGATTAGCCTGATTTGCAATTGCCTTTCTGTTGTGTGTTCCTTCTATAGAAACTGGAGACCTTTGAATAGTTTGCACTTCAGAGTACTTTTAAGTCTTTTCCTAAAGTGAAATGTGTTTGTCATGTGTATTTGGCAGGAAGGACAGGAAAGCAGATAAAGCTTTTATTATACTTGATACTCTGACAATTTGAATTTCATTCACCTATAATGAGATGGCTAAATTTACAATAAATAATAGCTGTACCATCATGATCAACAGGGCTCCATGCTTGTGTAACCAGATGACATAAATGTATGTACCAAAAAGTTAGTAGACTTACTACATGTTAACAATGTTGAACAGATCAAATATCCTTTAAGATTAGAGGTAAATGGATGTTGTGATATGAGGTTTGGCCAGAAGGTTTTCCAGCATTGCTCAGCGCTATTCTGAGCTCAGCTGTCTTTTTAGAAGTTTTCTTCTTCCTTTTTTAAAAAATCATCTATCAAAGGCACTTGAAAACAAGAATTATTGTAAATCTAACTCTTATACTACACTGTTGCTACTCTAAAAAGGTCCTGAATCATTCTTCCAACTTCTTAGGTATAGATGTGTCTCCTCTATTGGAAAAGGCATAAGACTTTCCAATTTGGGAGCACCTCAAAAGCTAAGTGCTATGAACAGAACAACTGGATAGACTGGGTATCCTGCCTGAGTCCTTATGGCTTTACTATCTGTTTCAATTCTATACTCAAGGTGTGGTGGCTCAATATTTCAGCTCCATGCAATCTCATACTGGGTACATAATAATAAAATGCTGGAAAATCTCTAATACTTGAACCCATCATTTTGTTGATGTTGCAGGGCGGTAACAAACTAACCTGAAACCTAAGAAAATGCCCTCCAAAGACAGACAGAAAGCAAGAACTTGCTGACCTCATGTAGATGCTGCTAGACACATGTAGTAAGAATTATACTAAAATATTTAAAGAATTGCTACAGGATGAATATGGGCTAGCCAGAGAATATAGAACCTCTGGGGGCTGGAAACATAGGAGGATCTTGCACTCAGTTGCAATTCCAGTCTCTACAGATCTTCCAGATGCTTACAAAAACACTGGTGAGAGTAAAAAGAAAGCCTCCCTTGAGATGCAGTCCTGGAAAAGGAACAGTCTGCTGGAAAAACACAAAACCCCATTTGGATCCCTTTCTCCTATCTCTCCTAGAGTCAAAGGGCTTAAAACTATTGAAAAAGGGAGGGAGGGAAACCTGTTTCCCTTCCTTTAGGGCATTGTTGAAAACCCATTCTCGCTAAGGGATTGGAATAGGAAAAAGTTCTCTACCCTTCCATGAGGGGCAGAAAAAAAGTGCTGGTCCCAGACCAATAAAGGATCTTTCCCACTGAGTGAGAGACATCATGAGATGACCCATGAGACTCCCATGACCCAGGACACAATGCCTGTTTAAACTAAATCTTAATCAGAACAACAGAAAATACTCACCACCACCACCACTACAACCACACACATCCTTGCCATGATGCAACTAAAGTTGAGCAACAAGAAACAGCAGAGTACTTTTGGGAAAGAAACAAGATCATGGAGGGAGGCCCTCTCAAAGATAAGGTTTAAAACAGAGGGTGGAGCAGCCATTAGGAAAACTTTCTGGCAAACCAGTCCCCACCCTGAATATAAAAATATATGAAAGGATTTGAAGTTGGTATTACAGAGAAAACCACAGCAACAACAAAATGCAAATGGAGCTCAATTCCTTTAACTGACTTAACCCCCCTCTATACTAAAAGTCTATTAGAAAAAAAAGAAGAAGAAGAAGAAGAAGAAGAGGTGGTTACATCATCTTCAGGCACAAAAGGCACAAAAATTATTTAACTCAGTTTTTGCTATCTTTTTTTTTAAGATTTTATTTATTTATTTGAGAGAGAGAGAGTGTGCACCAGTAGGGCAAGGGGGAGAGGCAGAGGGAGAGGGAGAAACAGCTGGGAGCCTCATGCAGGGCTCTATCCCAGGACCCTGAGATCATGATCTGAACTGAAGGCAGACACTTAACTGACTAAGCCACCCAGACACTCCATAGTTTTTGCTATCCTACACAAGATGTCCATATGCCAAGAAAAACTTAAAAGGCATCCAAAAAAGCAAATAAAAAACAATACATTGTCAAAAATAAAGCAATAAACATAACCAATCTTAGATATGATATAGATGTTGGAAACAACACACAAGAAATAAAAAAATAACTATGATTAATATATAAAAAGCTCTAGTAAAAAAAAGTAGACAACATGCAAATTCAGATAATAATTTCAATGGAGAAACTGAACCCATAACAAAAAAATCAAATGAACGTGCCAGAAGTTAACACAGATGAAAATGGCTTCAGTGGGCTCAAAAACAGACCTGACTCAGCAGAAACAGAATAAGTGAAATTTAAGATAAGTCAAAAGAAATTAACAAAATAAAACACAAAAAGAAAAATTGGTGAAAAAAAGTGAACAGTGTACCCAAGAGCCACAGCATAATATCAAACAATCCCTCTGTGTAATCAAAATTCCAGAAGACAGAGAGAACAAAGCAGGGAAAAAACTTAGAGAAATAATGGTTGAGAAGCTTCACAAATTGATGACAGACATCAAACTACAGATCCAAGAAGTTCAGTGATCACAAAGGAAGATAAATATAAAAACACAAAAGAAAATAACTAGATATATATTAAAACTGTTGAAAACCAAAGACAAAAAGAGGAAACATTAAACACAGCCAGAGGTGGTAAAAAAGAAGGAGATATATAAGAATTAATTGCAGCAAACTTCTCATCAGAAACAATACAAAGAAGAAAGAATTGAGTGGCATCTTAAATGTGCTGAAGGAAAAACTCTTAAGCCTCAATTTTATACTCAGTGTAATTCCTGTCAAATAAAGAAGTAATAAAACTTTCCTCAGGTAAATAAACACACAGAGAATTCATGGCCAGGAAACCTGCACGTACCAAGTGTTAGTTCTTTGGGGAGAAGGCATATGACACCAATCAGAAATTTGGTTTTACAGAAACAAATGAGCACTAGGAATTCAATAATGAATGAAAATACAACATTCATTTTTTCATTTTTTTAAATTGCTCTATATGATAACTGACTGCCTAAAGCATACAACTGTATTTTTGTGTTTATAGCATATGTAAAAGTGAAATGTATGACAGCAATAACACAATGAGAGGGAGAGATTGGAAGTACACTGTTGTAAGGCCCTTACACTACATATAAAGTGCTATAATACAGATTCTGACTATTTAAAGGTGAATACTGTAAATGCTGGGGAAACCATTAAAATTTTTAGGAAAAAGAAAAAATAATAAATCAAGTGTTTAAAAATGAAATTATAAAAAATTTTCAGTCCAAAATAAGACAGAAAATAGAAAAAATAAGTAGAAAATAATAAATAGAAACAACTGAAAAAATGATAGATTTTAGTCCAACCATTTAAATAATTTCATTGAGTGTAGAAAGTCCAAGAACATCAATTTAAAAGACAAATTGTCATATTGGGTAAAAGAATTCAGCACAAATATATGCTATCTACAAGATGCCCACTTCATATATAAAGCCATATATGGATTAAAAGTGAAAGGACAGAAAAAGATATAGCATGCAAACATTAAAGAAAGTCAGAGTACCTATATTAATATCAGACAAAGCAGACATGAGAACAAATAATACCATGAGATGAAGAACATTAACTAATAATAAAGGAGTTGATTCTGCAAGAAGATAAGATAATTTAAAATGTTTATGCACTTAACACAGCTTAAAATACATAAGGCAAAAACTAATACAAATAAAAGGAGAAAAAAAATGAATTCACAGTTATAGTTGGAGATTTCAAAACACTCTTTCACTAATTAAAAGAACAAGTAGGCAAAGAATCAATAAAAATATAGAAGACCTATCAACCAAATTTACCCCATTTATATTTGTGCAATTTATTACCAAATAACAGCAGAATATACATAATCTTCAAGAACATGTGGAACATGAATCAAGATAGGCCATATTCTGTTTAACTTAACAAATACAGGGGCACCTGGGTGGTTCAGTGGGTTAAGCCTCTACCTTCGGCTCAGGTCATGGTCCCAGGGTTCTGGGACCGAGCCCCGAGTTGGGCTCCCTGCTCAGTGGGGAGCCTGCTTTCCCCCTCTCTCTGCCTGCCTCTCTGCCTACTTGTGATCTCTCTCTCTGTCAAATAAATAAATAAAATCTTTTAAAAAAAAAGTTAATAACTTTTTTCTATTGTTATTTTTTTCCTTTGAACTCTTTGTTTTCCAAGTTTTCTAAACTATACATAATTACTTTTGTAATCAGAAAATAACATGTTCTTAAAAATGACTTCTAATCCATGCAAGAAAGTAAAATAATGAAACAATGGAAGAGAACATTTCTGAACTAGTGGTTCTTTGTTTGTACTTCTTTGTTTATATTTTAGAAAATTTCATAAAATGTATAGGTCTAGGAGAAAATAAATGCAAAAGGAGGTATATAACACACACACACATACATACACACACACACACACACACAATGTAAGAGAGAGTGTTTGTTTAAACAAAGTCCAAAAAAAGATGGCAGTTATGAGATTCTAGACAGAGGAAATAGACTAGCCTTGAAAAGGAAGAGGGGCACATTTTCCTTTAAAATAGGAAAAATTAGAAGTTAATAAAACTGCAAAGACAGTTTAGATGATGTATAAAAGCACAAAGATAGCTTAAAAGAAAACAAAGTTGGGATATTTCATAATATATATGTACCATTTCCTTAATTAAGAAGTAATCAATTATGTCTGCTCACAGCTAAGCCATCAGGGATGAGTATACGAGCTTGACAGGGCAAAAAAAGATTTGCAAGGTGAAATGAGATAACTTGAGTCTACTTGGATGAATAAGGGACAATTGAGTAACTATGAAATATAACTACATTCAGAGAAATGAACCAGCCAACACGGTCATGTGATTCTCTCCAGAATCGCTTTGCAGTATGGAAACAGGAGCAAAATTGAAATTAAAAATAAATAGTTCTCTCCATTAATGCTTGCAAACATTTTAAATTCCATAGATGAGTCATACCATAGGAAAGAAAGTAACGTCTTTAATTCAGTATTTCACATTTTGGAAAAGCACAGAAATGGACTTTTTCTGGACAGGATTCTTTTTTTTTTTTTTTTTTTTTAGATTTTATTTATTTATTTGACAGACAGAGATCACAAGTAGGCAGAGAGGCAGGCAGAGAGAGAGAGGAGGAAGCAGGCTCCCCGCTGAGCAGAGAGCCCGATGCGGGGCTCAATCCCATGACCCTGAGATCATGACCTAAACCGAAGGTAGAGGCTTAACCCACTAAGCCACCCAGGCACCCCCCAGGATTCTTTTATTAGTGGTTTAATTCATCTTTTCTTTAAAAAAGAAAAAACAACAACCTTTTCTCACGTTTGTGAATGCGGTTTATTAAAGTGTTAAAATGAGGAGGTCACATATCTGAGACATATCTGAATTCACATGGGTTGACTAACTCCAGGTGATAGCAGTAGAGCCAATGTTTTGCATTTCACCATCATATCTTCATCTTTTAAATTCAAAATTTTTCCTTATCTATGGCTAGAAAAACAAGATAGAAAAAATATATTCCCTTCACATTACCTCAAAAGACCTCTGATTAGCATAAAACCAATTACATCAAATGGCGATGTGCTACTTTGATTCTTCTGGCTTCTACAATGCTATATTACATCATGATCATGATAGACATCACACCCTTTATCAAACCCTGTTATAGCTTTCTGTTTGGAATCTTCCACTTCTTCCTTATGTCTTCAAGTTCAAAATTGTTAGCCTGGTACCATCTTTCTTATCCAAAGTTACTTTATCCTTTGGCCACTTTAAAAAAAAAAAAAAAAAAAGCCAAAACTGTATTTTGTTCACCATGGCACAAAACTTGACACGTGGAAAACTTTAATTTTTTGGTAAACAATTTTAATTGTTCATGAAAAGTGTTTTTGGTGCAGAAGACCAATACAAGCTGGCCTTCTCTTGTCGGTGTCTATGGCTTACATACATTTAGCTGATTAAGTCTTTGCTTGGACTTCTTTCTGGCTCTGTGCAAAAGTAGTGATTAAAAAGAACAGCCAAGAGAAGCACTTCTAGAATGGGAGAATGGGAGAATAAGTACCTCTGAAAATCTACTCCTCCACAAAAGCACCTCTGAAAAAGTGGGAACATGGGCAAAAATTGTAAATATCAACTTTTTCGTAACTATGTAAAGTAACCAAAGGCTTTCAACAATCTGAGGAATATTACTTCAAGAAAAATGGCTAAATCTCAAGAACAGTAAATTTTGTGACATTTGAATTTGTGTTGTTCCTATTCTTCTCTCCCAACTGCATGATAGGTCTTTAAACTAGTGAGTAGTCTTGGAACCTATGAAAACCAGCAGAATAACAGTCCCTGGAGGGAACAAAATGGGTCTGGAGTTGCCAAAAAAGCCTCACCCAAGAAGAGTGTCCATATATTAGATTTATTTGTCAGCTCCCTGGAAGAGTCCCATTCACAGAGCTTATCTTTATTTGATATAATTCAAAATTTCTGCAGTGAGGAAATATCCATATCACCTGGATATTTGTCAAAAATAAAAGTCTTAAAAGAAAATTACATGAAAATATTCTGTCAACAAAAAAATAACTTAGAGAAATCAAATTCCTAGAAAGATACAAGCTATAAAAACTGATTCAAGGAGAAACAAAACTCTGAGTAGACATATAACAAGCAAAGATATTGAATAGTATTATATATATAAGACCTATAATTTTACTCATAAGTGGAATCTAAAAAACAAAATAAACAAACAAAACAAAACAGAACTAATAGATACAAAGACTGGATTGGTGGTTACCAGAGAGAAGGGTAATTAAAGAGTGAGCAAAATTTGGTGAAGGGGGTCAAGAGGTACAAAAGTTCAATTATAAAATAAATAAGTCATGGGAATGTAATGTATGGCATGGTGATTATAAGCAATAATATTGTATCAAGTATTTTAAAGTTGCTAAGAGAATTAATATTAAAATTTCTCATCACAAGAAAAAAAAAATGTGCAACTTTGTAAGGAGACAGATGGTTACTAGTCTTACTGTGATCATGTCACAGTGTATACAAATATCTAATTATTGTGTTGTATACCTGGAACTAAAAAGCCCACACCTAGTTAGATAACTTCAGTGATAAATTCTATCCAACAATTAAAGAAAAATTAATGCCAATTCTTACAAAGCTTTCAAAAAATATGAGAAAACTTTTCCCAAAAAAATAACTCATTTTATAACTTCAAAACTAGGATATCAAAGTTGTAATGAGCACTGGGTGTTATACGCAACGAAAGAATCACTGAATGCTACATCAAAAACTTATGATGTACTATATGCTGGGTAACAGAATATAATAAAAATATAATAAATAAGTAAACAAGTAAATGCTGATTTCATGCCCCTCCCAAATATATATATATGTATATATATACATATACATATAAAATGTCAAAACTAGATGAAGATGTCACAGTTAAGGAAAACCACAGACCAATATTGTTGATGAATACAGATGCAAAAATCTTCAATAAAATACTAGCAAATGAATACAGCAATATTAAAGAAAAAAATCACACCATATGGCAAAGCAGGATTTATTCAAGGAATGCAAAGTCAGTTTAACATACAAATTGCCGTATAATGCATGAGATTAATTAATAAAATAAGAACAAAACCACATGATTATCTCAATAAACAGGAAAAATTTTGATAAAACCCAACCACTTTCCTAAGAAAAAACACTTAACAAACAGAATACATGAAACCTCTTGAACCTTTTGAAGGACATCTACAGAAAACCCATAGGTAACATCATATTTAGTAGTGAAAAGCTGAATGCTATCCCCCTAAAGTAAGGAACAGTACAAAGATATCTGCTCTCACAAGTTATATTCAACATTGAAAGTTTTATTCAGGACAAACAGACAAGTAAAACAAATAAAGGACTCTCAGACTTGGATAGAAGCAGCAAAACCATCCTTGTTTTGAAAATCATATGATCTTGTATATAGAATATCATAAAGAATCCACAAAAAAATTAGAATAAAACAAGTTGAGCAAACTTGGAGAAAACAAGATCAATAGTAAAAGTTCACTTAAGTTCTACCCATTAGCAATGAACAGTTTAAAAACAAAATTGAGAAAACAATTCCACTGACAACAGCATCACATGAACACACACAAATAACAATATATATAACAAAAGAAATTAAATACATGTACCTGAAAACTATAAAGTAGTACTGAAAGAAATTTTTTTAAAAAAAATCTACCTAGATGGAAAAGCATCTCATTTTTCAGGGATTGAAAGACAATTATTAGTGAGATAATAATACTCCCCTAATCAACCTACAGATTCAATGTAATCCCTAATCAAATCCCACCTGGCTTTTTTTGTAAAAATTGACAGGTTGATCTTATATTTTTATATAGAAATTCAAAGGACCTGAAACAGCCAAAACTATCTTGGAGAAAAACAAAGATGGAGGTCCCATATTTCACTAAGCTATAGGGATCAAAACTGTGTCATACTGGCTTAAAGACATGCATCTAAAGAAAACAAAACCATACACTTTTTTGATCAATTGATTTTTACAAAAGCATGCTAAGACACTGTAATGGGGGCGAAGAACAGTCTTTTCAAAAAATGATGCTAGGACAGCTGGATATCCACATAGAGGAAATTAATTTGGATCCCTAACTCACACCATACACAAAAATGAACTCAAAATAGAGCACAGACTTAAATATAAGAGCTGAAACTGTAAGACTCTTGGAAGGAAATGGGGATAAATCTTTGTGATCTCAGGTAAGGAAGAGTTTCTTAAATACTAACAACAAAAACAGAAACAACAAGGGAAAAATAAATTGGGCTTCATCACAATGAAAAACTCTTATGTTTTAATTAACAGCATCAAAAAAGTGGTAACTGGACCCAAAAATGAGAGGAAATATTTATAGATCATATATTTAATAAGGGATTTGTATTCAAAATACAAAAAAAATCTTAATAATGAAAATACAAACAACTCAATTGAAAAATAGGCAAAGGACCTGATGCCTTGGGGGGGAAAATATATATGTGTGTGTGTGTGTGTGTGTGTGTGTGTGTGTGTGTGTGTGTGTAGCCAATAAACACATGAGAAGATGCTCAATATCATCATAACCATCAGGGAATGTCAAATCAAACCTGCAACAATACCACTTTGTATAGACCAAAATGACTCAAAAAAAAAAAAAAGATGATAACAAGTGTTACCAAGAATATGGAAAAATCGGGGCATCTGGGTGGCTCAGCTGTTAAGTGTCTGCCTTTGGCTCAGGTCATGATCCTGGGGTCCTGGGATCTAGTCCCGCATCAGGCTCCCTGCTCTGTGGGAATCCTGCTTCTCCCTCTCCCACTACCCCTTCTTGTGTTACCTCTCTAGCTGTGTTTCTTTCTGTCAAATAAATAAATAAAATCTTAAAAAAAAAAAAGAATATCAAAAAATTAAAACCCTCATACATTGCTGGTAGAATTATAAAATGGTAGAGCCACTTTGGAGAACTGTTCCTCAAAAGGTTAATGATACAGTTGCCATAGGACACAGCAATTCCACTCTAAGTTATACATCCAAGAATAATCATAACATATGTTCATTCAATAACTTGTACACAAATGTCAACAAAAAGCATTATTCAAAATCATCAAAAAGTAGAAATAATTCAAATGTTTATCATGTGATAATTATCACGTGGTATTTGTACAAACAAATTTGGTATATCCATATAATGGAATACTATTCAGCCATTAAAAGAACTACTAAGTACTGCAACATGAATAAATCTTTAAAAGATTATGCTATGATAAGGAAGCCACACAGAAAAGACCACATATTGTATTATTCCATTTAAAAGAAACGTCCAGATTAGCCAAACCATAGAGACAGAAAGTAGACTAATAACCATCAGGAACTAGAAGGGGAAGTAGTGCACAGCAACTAACAACACAGGGTTTCTATTAGTGCAATAAAAGTATTCCATGAATGGATATCATAGGGTTGCACAACTCTGAATATACTCAACCTCACCAAACTGCACACTTTAAAATGATAAATTTTATAATATGGAAATTATATATCGATTAAACTGTTTTTTAAAAAAGAAGAAGATCCAAGTATCCCAGATAGTTAAGAGTCAAAGGAAGAGGTGGAAGCTTGGGTGATGGGATCATGACAAATCTGGCTGAAGGTCTATCTTTTCAGAACCTCACTATTTAAGACATGGAAATGGTACAGAGTGACAAGAGACAAAACTAGGAGCGTAGGCTGAGGGTACTTAAAGGACTTGAACAGTGTTATGTATGTGGTATAGAGCCCAGGAAAGAGTTCTAGTGAGCAGGTGATGGTGACCTGATTTCATAAATATCATCATGAGGATAAATCAATAATAAAATAGAGCACCAAGCACACAGACAGCACATTGGAAAACAACATAAAGGAATTAAAATACATGTCCTCTGGCTCTACAATTCTTTAATAACAACAAAGAAAAAAGTGCAGCCATAGTGAAAATTTTTTTTTAAAGTTTTCTTTTCAATGCAATAAATCTTAGGAGAGATCAGTAGGAATTGGAACCAACAAACTATTTTAAAAGCCACACACAACACATGAACTCAAACTAGGACTTAAAGGGTGAATGGAATTATGATAAACTGAGGAGAGGAATTACCAGAGGTCAAAGTATGAGAAGTTCAAATGCGTATGCCAAACCACAACAAATCTGGATATAGTCTTGCACAAAGACAATTTCTTACCTCCAGCCCTACCCCATTCAAAACTACAAGATCATCAGAGTAATATTATTAAAATGGCTTTATCTTGGCTTTGATGTCTCCATTATAAAGTTCACTTACCAGATTAGGAATCATAGCATACCCAAGTCTTTAAAGACTTCCAATTTTCATCTTTCAGCTCTCCACCCCCAGCAAACCTTGCTCCTAATCCAGCCCCTATCCCAACCAACCCTCTTTCCAGGAACACTCAAATAAATATTCAGCAATCTCCAAATCCTTTTTTTTTTTTTTTTTTTTTCACATGCCTCTGTCACTGCCTTGGTGTTCATGTTTAACTATCTAAAATACTCTGCCCATCAACATGCTGCTTATTCTCTAAAGTCAAGCTGAGTTAACACCTTCATCAAGCCTTCCTGAGCCTTCCTCTATTTGTTTATGCTCAGATAGTAATAGGCCTCTCAAGGCTGTTTCCACAACATTTCCTGCAAACTGCTTTGCTGTTTCTTCTTCAGCTCCCTTCACTTTATCTCCAGTACTTGCCGTTGGGAGTGTCCAAAGGCTGAGATCTTTAGCCTCTTCTCTAACTCACTCACTCCCTTAGTAACATGCATAGCATGTTAGATGATGATAATATAATTTGTTGCCTCAATCGCCTCCAGGTCCTTACTAAAATGCACTATTTTAAAGCTGCATTTCTAATCTGCAATCTCAACTCTCCATACTCAACTTCTCCTATTTATTTTTTCTCCATCATACTCACTGCCTTCTAACATACTCTGTATTTGACCTATTTATGGTTCATTATCTGCCTTATCCATGAGAAAGTATTTCACTGGGAAATTATACCTCAATAAAGAAGAAAAAGGAAGAAAGGAAAAAAGAAATAAAGAAGGAAAGTCTCCAAAAGGGTATAGATTTTTGCTTGTTTTGTTGATTACTGTATCCCTAACATTAAAACATTGCCTGGCACATAGAAAAAACTCAATAATTTTATGTTACAAATCACATTGGTTATATAAGTCAATTCCTAATGTGAGTTGAACTCATTCTCTTGGGATATAATAGGAAAGTATACAAGATTTTTGTCAAACTTTCACTTTACTGAATCCTCATATTCCTAACTTTCATGTTTTCTCAGGAGAGAAACAAAACGTTATTCTATATTTCAGTTGATAACATATTTTCAATGTGGATAACTAACAAATCAAGGAAATTTAACTTAATCTCTTCATTTTCTCATTATGTAATTGACTTATTACACCAGTAGTGCAAAGAACAATTTGATACAAGGTTATTAAGTTTAAAATTAGCATAAATGGTATTTATACACTGCCACGAAGCTGACCACACAAAATCCTGCAGAACTGAGAACACCGAAGGAATGACAGCCAGATACCTGATAGAGTTAACGGTGAATTAGGTTCAACCCGATAAATAACAACTAAGGACAAGATGGTTGGCTAATGGAGGAACCAAAGCATCACCTTTACTACTACCCAAAGCTTAAGCGAATATATGAGGCAACAATGGACTCCCTAACTATGAACTACAGGATTTGGCAGTCTGACTGGCAGCACTGGATAACCAGACCTCCCCATTCAAGAGCCTTCCCAGTGAAAGAAACTCTACCTGGTACAGCACAGCGGAGCAGGCCTCCTTCCGCTCAGCCTCTGGAGGGGGCACACTCAAGATGAGCGGAAGGAGCAGAGCCAGGCATGCCCAGTTCCTCCCCTCCCTCAGATCCACCAATAAAATGGTCCTTTCTCCTTGCTGGGGGAGGAGCCAATGAGAAAGGCGGGTAGAGAATAACGGAAGTGTTAGGAGAAAAGACTTCCCCTGAGGAATTAGAGGAACAGTATAAAAGGATTCCTCCCAATAGGGATCCTCAGTCTTGGCACCTGGTATCGTCAGTGTCACCTTTACAGAGAATATTTAGAAGAAGGTCTCCAGTGCCCTAAAGGATGGGTGGAAAAATGAGGACACCCGTTCTCTCTTCACCCTGAAATTTGCCTAGAGTGGAAACTGGAGGCTTCCATAGTACCGACTACTATGATCTCAAAGATCAGTCCAGAGGGCCCCATCTTCTTTCAAATATTCTGTAAAAACAAAAAAAAACAAATTTTATTTCCCCTACAATTAGCAATTCTTTTTTCTATAGTGATTTTAAGTTTTCTTTATTATCCACTGCTAATTTTTCTCACAGCTTCCAACAGCTCTTGTTTCACTTCTCCACGTACTTGGACCTCTTTTTCAAGATACCTCTTGGGTCTTTGCTTTACCTAACTTCAGTCTGACCCCTCTTAACTGGTTCTCCTGGCTGGCAGCACACCTCTCATCCTGGCACTTGGGTTGGCCATCATCTGGAGAACTGCTTTCAATTTTCTCTAGTGTTAGATCTCCTATTTCCAGATTCCATGTCTTCCACTCTTTTTCTTGAATTAACTAATTTTAGAGTCACTACCTAAAAATTAGAGAACGGGAAAGAAACTTTTAAACCTTACTTATTTGAAAGTGACATTGTATTATTCTCTCAAGTTCTTTATAATTTGTGGATAGAGTATGAAGGTTGAAAATCATTTTCATCACAGTTTTTAAGGTATTTCTCCTTCAGATAGCTGTTGAAAGATCTGATGTTATTCTTAGTCCTAATAATTTGTATGTTACCTGTTTGTTTTCTTTTGTGGAGAACTATAGAATTTTCTCGTTATTCTTGTGCTCTGAATTTCATGAGGCCGTACCTTGGTTTGGATCTATCTTACTTGTTACTTTCTTTTCTTTCTTTTAATTAATTATACTAGTCTCCTAAAAGGCGCTTTCTCTCCTCCTCCCACCCACCTCGGCTTGGGTTTGGGGGGAACTTGGGGGTTTTTTTGGGTTGCTTGGGGTTTTTTTAGAAAAAGAAAGAGAGAGAGTGAACATGAGTGGATGGGAGGAGGGGAGAGAGAATCCCAGGCAGGCTCCACGCTCAGCACAGAGCCCAATGTGGGGCTCAGTCTCATAACCCTGAGATCATGACTTGAGCTGAAATCAAGAGGCAGATGCTACCGACTGAGCTACCCAGGGACCCTTCAAAATGTCACTTTCAATCTGGACATTCATAGTCTTCATTAATGGAAATTGTCTTGCATTATTTTGTTATGAAATTTTCTTCCCATTTTTCTCTATACTGTCCTTCTGGACTGTCTTTTATTTAAACATTAAAACTAATGGATCAATCCTTCATTTTTCTTGTCCATTCTTTTAGCCTTTTATTATATTTTCTGAGATTTTTCCTTGATTTTATCTTCTAATCAGTATAGTGGGTTTTTTTTTTCTTATTTCAGATACCAAGTTTTTACTTTCTAAGATTTTATTCTTAATGTCCAATCTTTTCATTATTTTAGCATCTGGTTCTTATTTTATGATAATAGCATCATTTTGTCTCTCTAAGGGTGTTTTTGAGAGTTTTTGTCTGATTTCTGGGTTGCTTCTATTTTTTGTCAAGTTCTTTTTTTCTGTTTGTTGGAGGAATTCCCCAACTGGAAAGTGGTCCTTGATGGCTCATTCATATGTTAAGGTGATGTACTTTAAGGATTATTCAAAACTCCATGAGAGGGCAAAGCTTTTTGAGAGCATGCATTTCACTGTGGGGTTTGGGTGGCTAGCTAGGCTTTTTACTAAGTCGTACAAAAATGTTAATATGAATAGTTATTTTCTCCGTGGCTCTTCAATTTCCCCACAGAAAGATCCTAACAATTCTTGCCTCAAGGAGGAGGTGACTGCCGATTTTCTGGGATTTGAGCAGGGGATGTTTGTGGGGGAGGGTACATGGTACACACTTTCACTTAATCCGTTCTGCTTTGAGTTAGCTAGTTTACCCACATCAGTCTTTGCCTGACAACCACAAGTCTAGAGTCCTTGGGGTTAAATCTCTTCTGAAGCCAAATTTTTAATTTCCTCTAGAGGTGGCAGAAGTCTGGGCACATGCTGCATGGGGTCAGGACGGGTACCTACATAATTGTCTAATCCTAATTTGTATCTTTAACCAATTCATTCATTTTTAGTCTCCATCTTACCCCTCCTCATTCAGGTTCTTTAACAAAATACCATACATTGGGTGACTTATAAACAGCAGAAATGTATTGCTCATAGTTCTGGAGGCTGGGTACCAGCATGAATTCTGGAGGCAGGTGAGATTCTGGTGAGAGCCATCTTCCAGGTTGGAGGCCTCGGACCTCTCATTGTATCCTCACATGGTGGAAGAGACAGGGGAGGTGTCTAGGACCTTTTTCATAAGGGCATTAGAATGGGTTTCATAAACCCATTCATTAGGGTTTCACCCTCATGACCTGATCACCTACCAAAGACCCTACCTCTTAATACCATGACCTTGGGGGATAAGATTTCAACAGATGAATTTGGGGAATGGGGACACAGATCAGATCTTCAGACCATAATACCCTCCTTGTGATTAACTGCTATCTCTAATGTGTGAGCCTTTCTACAGTTTGACAAATGAATAGGTTTACACTTTGTTACCTCCCTCTGCTTCCTTTTAAGATTCATCCTCCCCTATGCTATTAAGTGTTTCTTCCATCCACATGCTACATTTCCCCAATTTTTATTTTTCTAGTCCACTGCTGTCTTCTCTCCCATTTTTATTATCTTGTATTGTATAAATCAGTATCTTTTTTATTCCTTTCTGTAATTTGACTGGAAATTTGGCAGAGAGCAGAGAGATGAACACATTTGTTCAATCACCCATGTTTACCTGACAGGTTTCTGTGAATTTTAAAGTGCATATACAATACTAGTCATATGGGAGTTTATCAAGCAGTAAAGGATTTGGTTTCTGCCCTGAAAATTTTAAGAATTCAACTGCATTTTGAGTTAATAGTTCAGGAATAGCCACAAGGCAGTAAAAATTAATGGTATAGACAAGAAGCAGTGTGGTCATTTAGATGAAGGATTGAGTGATATGTGACCTTGATCTTCATCAAAAGAATACTCTTCTTCTGGGTATTTAAGAATAAGGGAGATTCTGTCCCAGGCAGAGAGAACTCAAGAACTACATGTCTGAAAGATTATACCAAGTCATGATGAAATAAGAATTCCAAGTTCCAGTACAACTTTCATATTGATGGTTAAAGTTTATTTGCTCTATTGATCTATTCCTAAATTTCCTTCTTCTACTAATCAGCACACATAATCCTTAAATTCTCTACTTGATTTGCTGTAATAGTGTAGTTTAAATTTTCCATGCAGACAGCATTTGAAATTATAATAATTTTAGCTAGTCCCCATCTAGTATTCATATTGAAATGTTCTGTTAACACTTACTCATTCAGCCTTATAGTCTTTTATTTTTTCCTTAATCTTCTGACTACAAAATAATATAAAAGATGTATTTCTGATGGCTTTCTCCCCATTCTCCCAAAGTCCCAATAAAAATCACATAAACCCATTGAATTGGTATATAGGGATAGATATGTTTCCCTAAACCAAGAAAGAGATGCTCAGAGCTGTATTTGAGAAGATAAAAAAGCCAGGAGTTGCTATCGTTTGATTTCACACAATAAAAACATGAACAATCTTTGCCATAGTTTCAATTTTTTAAGTTTTAGAACTTTGCAAAAACTTCCAGGATTTCAATCACAGATTTCTAATATTTTACAGCCCTGCCAAGTTAAACAGCAACAGTTGTAAGATTTATCTGCAGAACACGTGGCTAATGACCTTTAAGGCAACTTGCCTCATATGTCAACTAGAAAAAAACATGAGCTATTAACTGCTGAGATGAGTTGCTTTTCTTATTTTTGCCCATTTATGCAACTCAATATCTGGTATAATAGATGTAACATAAGTGTATGGAGGTGTTTTTAAGGACAGTTTTTCTCTTTAAAAAAGTCATTTTTGAAACTAATTATTAAGAAAATTTGAGTTTTTGGCATTTTAATCTAAAATATGTCAGTGTTCTCAAAGTAATTGGGTTGAATTTTTCTACAAATGTGTATATTGGCTTATGTTAATCTTGGCTGAACAAACTGTTACTATGAGATTGCGTTTAAAACAACTGGTGGGATTTGTGGGAAATACATTTCAACCACTAATGATTTGCCTTAATATTACACATTTCTTCAAGCAACTCAAAGGAGTTATATTTGTTTTTATTATAAATCTCTTTAATATCTTACAAATGCCAGACATTACTTTTCTTTTAATTTATTTTTATATTTTTAATTTTTTTATTAACATATAATGTATTATTAGCCCCAGGGGTACAGGTCTGTGAATCATCAGGTTTACACACTTCACAGCACTCACCATAGCACATACTTTTCCCAATGTCCATAACCCAACCACCATCTCCCTACTCTCCTACCCCCAGCAATCCTCAGTTTGTTTTGTGAGAGTAAGAGTTTCTTATGGTTCAGACATTACTTTTATTACAAAGAATTTTTACTCTTCCCATAAGAGTGATTATCAATAAAATAATTATCAATAAAATGTTACAGGTAAAAAAGACCTAAAATATATATGGATATTTTTTTCACCAGTAAGAAGGTTTTGTTGAAAACAGCTAACAACATAGTTACTTTAAGTTCTGTGTTTACGATCCATGGTTATCACCAAAAGTAAGCTAGTATCTAGATTAACTACAATTCACAGCATGAAAACAGAAAGGGTTCTGGTACTCCAGGGTGCTTACTTCCAGGTTTTAGTCACACGGTCCTGAGACTGAATACTGGTCTACCACCTCTGAGCTGTTTTATCTGAGGCAATTTGCTTCACTTCTTCATTTGTTGATATAAGTAAAGGCACCAAATCATGGCAAATAATAAATGGAGACTATTATTAACTTATACAACAGAAGTAGCAGTTAATGGGTCAGGACTTGCTAATCTCTGGTCAAAAAGTCAGGAACCTACCTTCCTTGAAGGAGATGCATTTAGGTGAAAAGAATTTTTGACAGACCTCTTCAGGAGAAATCTAGACAGTATATTGTAATTTTGCCTGAGAGGTTATCTTGTTTTCTTTTATTCTATATATTTAAAAAATGGCTGCCTTCACTGTTATTAAAAATATAGAACTACCAATAAATCATAGCAAATCTTCGTAACTTCTACTACTCTAAATAACAAGTTTTCTGCATTTCTGAGGATATGTACATCATGTTAAAAACGTTAAGTATTTTGGACAGAAGCATTTTAAGCCATATTACATACTTTCATGCCTTCTTAAATAGAGCATATATATGAAATATGATTTTAAATCTTTTTAATGATCCATGATCCTCTGTGTGAACAACTAATGGATCATGCTCTATTCATTCTTTCAATAACAATTTATTGAGCACCTCGATGAAAGGAGAATTCCTTTTCTTGATGAAGTTACACTATGGTGTGAGAGATAGACAAGAGAATTAAAAATAATAGAGCGACTTTATAATAACTATGCTATAGATAACCACAGGTATTGCAGGAGATCATAAAGGGGGCACCTAATTCAAAGCCGGGATGTGTGTTTAGGGAGAAGGGATGGGAGAAGTTTCTTCCAAACAGGAGATTTCTAAAGATAAAGAGAAGTTAGCCAGCTAGAGAAGAGGGAAGAGCATAGGAATTTTAGGAACTCAAAGAAGTTTGGTTGGGCACTATACTCCATGCAGGTGGCAGAACTGTAAGATATTTAATGATGGAGAGGTAGACACAGATCATAGGTAATAAAGAATTTTGAATGCCAAGATTAAGAGTTTGACATTTATTGTGAAGGATATTAGGAGCCATTGGAGACTTTAAGTTTAAGTGGTTATGTAATTAGCAAACAAAATAGACATCAGGACAAGAAATATTACCACAGGTATAGATGGATATTTCATAGTTTAAAAATGAATCACTCTACTAAAAAGACATAACAGCCATTAATGCATATGCACCTATGAAGAGAGGTTCAAAATACACAAAGCAAAAATGAAAAGCATGAACTACAGATAGTGTTCGATTCTAAAATTTCTCCTGAAGCTGATAGAACAACTAGGTGGAAAGAAAATAAGTATAGGGAAGATTTGGATAGTAGTTACCTACTTAAACTAATTGATTTTTATAAAATCCAACATCCAACAAAGGGAGAATATACATTCTTTACAAATACACATAGAAAATTCACCAAGACAGAGCATATGCTGGGTCTATAGCCTGCCTCACTTTTCAAGGATGCTGGCAGAACACATAACACTCCAGGATCAGAGATAAAAGACCTTATTACTCATGGTAATAGTTATAGGCAGATTATAAGCATTAGTGCCAATTCACTGAGCAGCAGTTCCCACAGGATGGTACAAAACGCATCAGATGATAACTGAACACACTGTACAGTACAGGACAGGAGAGGAATCCTGAGTTTGGGGAACCCAAATATTTTTGTTAGGCAGTGAGCCTGCCTGACCTTTGCCTAGGAGGGAGACATCTTCTTTACTGTATTTATTATAGTAGACAATAAACAAGCCTGCCTTTTATTCTGGAGGGAGACATTATCTCTGATTTTCAAGACTATTTGATATATATATATATATATATATATATATATATATATATATATATCTTTGAAAAAATAATCCAGAACAAAGGCCATCTGTACCTCTGCTCACAAGACATGTAGATTTGCAAAAATCCACAGAGATGTGTTTTTTAACAGTAGTATTGACATAAAGAAAGACAAATAAATATCAAAGAAGAGAGCATCAATAAAGAATACACACATTTAAGCAGTAGCTTTACATGAAGGTGTCAGAACAATTCAATGGGGACAGAAAAGTCTTTCAACAGGTGGTGCTAAAAAATCTGGGTAAGTATATGAAAAAAGTAAATAGACCTTCTCCCTTACTACTCACAATATGCAATGATTAATTGGAGATGATTTTTTTTTACTTCAGTATAAAAGCTAAACTTCCAGTGAAAATACATGAGAAATTCTTCTTGACTATGGAGTAGGCAAAGACTTCTCAGGACATAGAAAGTACAAGAAATTCTGGTAATCGGACTTCATAATTAAAAGCTTCTATTCATCAAAAGACACTAAGAAAATGATTAAGCAAAACATAGATTGAGAGAAAATATTTGCAACAAATCTATCTGATAAAGGACCTGTGTGAACAGAAAAGTTAGATTGTACACAGATAAAGAATTTTTAGAGGGTACCATGGAAGGACAAGGGGCAATAGAGAAGAAAGCACTGAATGAATGTTTGAAGTCTTAGGTCAGCAGATGTAGTCTGGATAGGAGAGAAAAGTAAAAAAGTAGACTTTATATATTGGAAGACAATTAAGCAGTTATTTGACTAGAGTTATAGGACTATATTTGTGAAAGCAAATACAGAAAAAGTGGAGGAAAAGGAGAAAGTAACAGAAAGAACATACTTTGAAATTTAAGATCTTAGCTGTAGAACAGATCTGGGAAATAGTGAGACAGATCCAACACCAAGGCACAAGTCAGCTCCTGACAATGGGCTACTGAAACGTAGCAAAGTAATAATGGGTAGTAATATCGAATGAATGATATCAAGCACTAAGAAAGAAAGAAACCAATGAGCCAGGTGCCAAAGCTTTCCATGATTATGGAATAATCAGAAATTTAGCGGTTGAGGATTACCAGAGGAGAGTGAGGGTAACTAGTTTATAATGGCATATTGCACCCTTACTATATACTGCGCATAGTTAAGCATGCATGTTCCTATTCAATTTTCACAATACCTCTATGATAGTAAGACCTCATCCTCATACACAGATGATTAAAACCATTCACAGATGATTAAACTGAAATTCATGGAAGTTAAGTAATTCATCCCAGGTTATAGAATTTGTGAATGGCAGCCTGGATTCAGAACTGTATCTGTTTGGCTCAAAAGTTAGTGTCCTTTCTACCATATCATACTAACAGCCAGAAAGCCTGGACTCTAAGTGAGAAATGTGAAGAGGGGTGGTGCTGGTTAGGAGGTTAGAGGGTCAAAAATGTGGACAATCTGCCTCTAACCTACAGGAGACTAGAGTAGGACCATAGTACTTACCCCAAGAGAGCCCAGAAGAGACATTTAATCCTCAAAGAAGAGCAAAGAATTGGTTAATTAGGTTGAAAAGACCTTGGATGTGTGTGATTCTTATGGCATAAAATGGACCTCTTAAGGAGCTGTTACTCGAAATCTCAACTGAAATTTTTCTGTTATTTGTAGAATTCTTGTTCTTTTCCCTTTTTCTTCAAGCTCAGAGTTCTTCTCACAGTAGCCAATGTCCTTGAAAGGAGAAGCAACTCTCCCATATTCCATGATTCTTCTAACCTTGAAGATGGTCATAAACCTGATAGCCAAGTTTATTAAAACAATAGGCTATATAAAACTTAATAAAATTATGTGCTACATAAGAGCAATTGGCTTTGAGGGAGAATCTGGAAGTCCTTCTACACATGAGGAACAAGAGCTTTTGTTCCTATGATCTATTTTGGTTTTATTTTTGGTTTCAAGCTATGTTCTTAGGGGATGAGTTTGCTGGTTAATTAATTCCAGATAGTTAAGGTGTTACTGTACATAAGTGGCACAATAAAACTACTAAATATAATTTATTTAAACATTATTTAACTAACCTTTAGTAAAATGAATGATATTAAGCCAAACTTTTTCAGTTCTGATGTTTTCTTTTTGGTCTGTATATTTGGTAGTCATTTAGAAGGTAAGCTAAAGGTATTTTTAATGATCCAAAATCTAAATCTAAATTCAAACAAAATGAGTTTCTTTGGGACAACTACTAACAGTATTGTGAGATCTCTGAGATGATCTTGGAGCTATTTTTTATGCTGGACTAAAAATGGTGGTATCATAATTTACAAGGAGAGGACGGACTCAGAATGGGGACTAAGAAGGATCAGAAGAAATATACAAAACTTTGGGTCCACATATCTTGTGGTAATTTCTGAGAAACCTAACTACACTCTAATTTTCTAAAGTACTCTCTTTCTCCATAACACGGACAATTGTTACACTGTTTTAAGCTACATAATGAAAAGTCCATTGGTCTAAACTAAAGTCTTTGGGGAAGCTTATAGCAGATGCATTTCCGTAATATTTGGATTTTATATAATGAACGTATATAACTCATGCTCAGAAAAAAAAAGACAAAAATGCGAAAAAAAGAATAAACCTGAGAAAAACTGTAAACAGAATTTGCTAGGTGTTCAAATTACACTGGAATAAAACTGAAGTTCTCCTAATTCAGAAAGTATGTAACAAACTAATTCTTGAAGCAAATGGTCTTTGTCACAAGGGCTAGCTCTAAACTACTGTGTGGTCCCCAGCAAACCCATCCAAGTGCCTGTTACATTTTTTTACAAATTAAAATACCTTAAAAGGGGGCGCCTGGGTGGCTCAGCGGGTTAAGCCTCTGCCTTCGGCTCAGGTCATGATCTCAGGGTCCTGGGATCAAGCCCCGCATCGGGCTCTCTGCTGAGCAGAGAGCCTGCTTCCCCCTCTGTCTCTGCCTGCCTCTCTGCCTACTTGTGATCTCTCTCTGTGTGTGTCAAATAAATAAAATCTTTAAAAAAAAAATGAAAAATAAAATAAAATAAATAAAATACCTTAAAAAGAAGATCCAGGACTATCTTGAAAAACAAAAACAAACAAACAAACAAAAAAAACGACATAAGAAAGACCACTCTTGGGGCACCTGCATGGCTCAGTCGTTAAGCGTCTGCCTTTGGCTCAGGTCATGATCCCAGGGTCCTCAGACAGAGCTCCACATTGGGCTCCAGCCCCACATTGGGCTCCAGCCCCGCATTGGGCCCCCCGCTCCACAGGGGGCCTGCTTCTTCCTTTCCCACTCACTCTGCTGTGTTCCCTCTCTAGCTGTGTCTCTCTCTGCCAATAAATAAATAAAATCTTTAAAAAAAAAAAAAAAAAAAGAAAGAACGAAAGAAAGAAAGAAAGAAAGAAAGATCATCCTTGCCCTGAGGAGGACATGAAAAAGATAGAATGTGTAATCCTGCCAACTTTTGTTTTGTGAAAACTTAGACCAGAAGATAAGAGAACAGAGAGAAGGAATTCCATGGGCTTTTCTTTATTTCTTTTATCCTTCTGACTGTTCCCTGGAAAAGTGATATATCATCAGATTTGCACACCAAAGCTCTAATACAGGTAGCAACTGCCTTTATTTTTAGGACCATCTTCACCTACAAACAAAAGAAATGTTATAACTTGCTTGTGTTTTCTTATTGCCAGGTCCTCCAGAATATGAAGGAAATTGAGATGAGATTAAGGCATTTTTTTCTACTTTTCTTATTATAGGGCCATGTTATAATTTATAAATAAACTAAATTGTCAGTTTCTCTTGACTCATTATCTAGGAAGAAAACAGTTGTTTGAGGTGGTCGCTGCTTTAAGAAAAATTGCATCTGTACACTTTCGAGGTAATCTTGAATTCCAAGTTTGATTCAGTCATCAACATATTATCAGTTGAAATTCTGGGGAACAGTATGAGTAAATGTTACCTTTTTTTTCTCTCTCTTTTGAGTATGTGTTGTATTTAAATTTGAAGTTGAAATCTTGGCAATTCATATATGAAGTGATGGAAATTATATTGTAATCAACATATTTGAGTCTGTGTTTCCTAACTATGCAATTATGTTCACATGCAGAATATAAAGTAGAGGGCCTTGTGAGAAGCAAATTTAACCTTGAAAAGTGAATTGTCTCTTCAACTTTCTATAGCCTCTTGTGAATGTTTATAAAATTCATACAAGAATTGCTAGAGAATGTGCTGGAGAATCTAGGGAAATATTGTTTTTAAAAAATAACCTTAATATTTAACATCATCGATGTTATATTGATTTTTTTTAGCCAGTTTTATAAAGCCTAATTGCCTGGACATGTTTTCCAGCATGTAATGTTTGAAAAAAATTATTCCACCGGAAACAATGATAAATGAATTTTCCTATAATTCATCCTGGCTATAACCACTTAGTCTGGCTGCACTGGCGTAAATACCGGTGCAGGGACCAAGAGCTGGATACAAAAATCTGACCATGAAAACCATAGCAAGAAGCAGGAGTGGGCACAGGACTCCCCAAACCAGAGTCTTCCCTTCAGGTGGGCTGAACAAATAACCACTCACAAGGTTCGATTTTGAATTATAGAACCTCACGGTTTATGACAAAACTAAGGACCCAAGAAATAAGTGCAGCAGAACGATAACTTAATTGTCCCTGTTCTACACCTCCTAGTCACCTTGCTGCCACTTTGGCCACGCTGGGAAGGCTCCTAGGGCTCTCTGGCTGCTGACAGTGGAGCCACCCCAAATCTCAAACACTCATTCTTTTTTTTTTTTTAAATAAAGATTTTATTTATTTGTCAGAGAGAGAAAGAGTGCACACAAGCAGGGGATTGGGGAGAGGCAGGCTCCCAACTGAGCAAGAAGGACACCGCGGGACTGGATTCCAGGACCCTGGGATCATGACCTGAGCCAAAAGCTGATGCTTAACCATCTGAGCCACCTAGACATCCCTCAAACACTCATTCTTTTAAGATCAGAAGTTTTGAGCCAGGTAAGGCTGAAAAGACTGAAAAGATGTGCCCCTTAAGTACCTGCTTTCTCAACCCTTCTATAAACCATGTACAAGTCCCGTCGGAGCTTTGTCGTTACATGATCTCAGAGCACATGTCCTCATTTTCTTCCCGCAGAGGGTTTGTGCATCAGGTGAGGCCTGCAGAGCCAGGGAGGCGGGGCGGCTCTTCTAAGTGTTCGCCTTCCCCCTCCTCGGTGTTCATCAGCGCCTGTGTGCCTCCGAGGGCGTTTCTCTCAAAGCTCTTCCTTGCCTTTCTGTCAGCAGTAGACTACTGTCACTTTTTATTTGAGGTTAGGCCCATGCTAAGGACTGGAAGTGGTTCCTGATTCTCCTGGACCAGCCCCAGGGTCAGGCAGAGTCTGTGCCCCTGGGCCTTGGGGCTGGGCCCGTCCCCTGTTTCTGCCTCTATCCCCATGGCAAACAGACCTCATCTTATTTCTTAGGCTGCAAGAACAGCTCTCCCGGGTCTTCTGCCTGGACCAGTGTTTCCTGTGAGCATCCAGGGTAAGCCCATGGAAAACAGTTTGCAGATCCCTGTGAATGTCCCCTGTGAATTGGGCTCTCAGTTATTCTAAAGTGATATCCTACCCCACATTTGGCCCACAGGAATTTGTTGACATTTTAACTGATTTTTTTCCACCTGCTTACATGAAAGCCTCCCAGCTTCTGCCTCCAGCCTTTTCTGCCTCCCACCTCTGCTAATGGTGGAAGTGTGTGTGTGTCCTGTCCCTCCTCAGAGGGACTTGTCGCTCTTTGAGGTTTTGTCACCTTAGCTGCCTTGCAGCTTCAGGTCTCTGAAGTTTAAACTGAAGAAAAGATACACTTTTTAAGACTATCTGGATTATTCCTGTTGTTAGTATGGGGGGGGGCAACATTTTTTATGGTTTTTTATGTCCAAACAAAATGGAAACCAGTTTCTCATTATTGTCTAAAACAAAAAACTATTCAAGCTTCCTTAAAATTTTAAAACATAGTAATAGTCTCAGTGGGAGGGAAGAAAATGAGGACCAGTATTGACTTTGCCTACAGCAGTCCTTCTGGCTTTCTCCTCCAAGGGTTGGGAAAAAAAGATCATTGTCTTAGTTCAGATATGTGGCAGGTGAGCTAGGAGAGATGGGTGTAAGAAATGTTCCCTAAAGCTTCTCATACTCAGGGCTGCAGAACTCAGAGTCCTGAACCTCAGTGTTATGGCCTGAATGTTTATGTCCCACTGAAATTCACATGTTGAAGCTCTAACCTCAATGGGATAGTATTTAAAAAATGGGTCCTTAGGGAAGTAATTAGGGTTAGATGAGGTCATAAAGGTAGGAATCTCATGATGGGGTTAAACATCCTTATAAAAAGAGGTATCAGAGGGCTTGCTTCCCACCCCCACTGCAAAAACCCAAAGAAGAGGTCCAGTGCACAGCAAGATGGCAACCACCCACGAACCAAGAGAAAAGGCATCAGAATGAAACTGACCTTGTCAGCACCTTGACCTTAGATTTCCTAGCCCAGAACTGTGAGAAATAAATGTCTGTTGTTTAAACTACAGAGTGTGCAGTATTTTGTTATAACATCCTGAGCTGACTCACCCAGTACTGAGCATTCAAGAATCAGCTGAGAGATGTTGCAGTGAAAACTGTTATGGTTTGGCACTGGAGTGTGGGAATCTCTAATCTAGAGAGCTTTTAGTTACGGAGTGGCTTTTTACATAACACCAACATAGGCTTACATAGGCAAACCAGACCGTCTGAAAGAGCTACAAAGGATGGACCTATGTGGTTTGAAGATCCAAAGTCACTCCTAGGGGTGGTCAACAAAGACAGCAGCAATATCTTCAAAAGCCTTGGACTAAAATTTCACTTACATTTTCCCAGGTAGTGTACACTAGTAGGGACTTCTCTTTCCTGTGTCTCTCTATCGCATATCTGAAGGCCTTCTTTGTAAAATTCATTCATTCATTCATTTAACACTTTTTTTTTTTTTTAAGAGAGGAAGGTGGGGAGGCAGGGGGAGGAGCAGAAGGAGAGACAGAGAGAGAATCTTAAGCAGGCTCCGTGCCCGGCATGGAGCCCAATGCAGAGCTCCATTTCACAACCCTGATATTATGACCTGAGCCAAACACAAGAGTCAGATGCTCAGCCAACTGAGCCACCCAGATGCCCCTCATTTAACAAAATTTTATTGAATGATTATAACATGCCAGGCACTGTCCTGGGATGTTGGAGTATATCAGAACACAAAATGGACAAAGATGCCTATCTATAGAGTGGAGTTTTCATTCTAGTAATGGGAGTCAGAAGTAAACAACATATGTGATAAGTAAGTATATGAAATAGAATAAGTAAAGCTGTAGATGTTGTAGATGTTGCAGGAAAAAAAGCAATTTTGGTGTTAGAAAGTGGTGGGTGTAGCAACTTACAATGGTAGGTAGGTAGCCAATGTCGACTTCAGTGTAAAGGTGACACCTGAACAAAGACTTGGAGGAGGTAAGGGAGTGAACCACGCAGATAACTGCCAGACTGCTCCTGGAAGAGGAAACAGCTGGCAGAAAGGCCCCTTATAGGCATAAGCTCGGTGTATCCCAGGAACAGTACAAAGACCAAAAAAGGGGAAAGCAGTAGGAGTGGATGTTAGAGAGGCTGGAGACCGAGGTGGCAGATCGTATAAGTAGCAAGGCTTACCTAGACATATTTCTAATCGGCATGCTGAATCCCCTTTCTGTTGCTGAATGTTCCCTCTCTTTTTGTACGTGGCTTTGTAATTACAGACCCTTATAATGTTCCTACTGGGAGTCACCAGAGATTGATTGGGGAGAAAGAGGCAATAGTTCAGTCCCAGATTAGTGATACAGCAGTTAATAGAACAATTGTTACCAGATAATTGAAGCTGTTCAAAGTCTGGAAACCTCGAAATAAATGCAGTCAGCAACTAACCTGCTAACTGCTAAATACATTAAGGTCATAAACAAATAAATACAGATGATCAATAAGCTAAAAGATGAAAAATAATTCATCACCAAGAAGGAATTTTCTACTACCAACATAGATTATTTCTATATAATCTAGTTGGATATACAAATTTTATACTATTATCTACTGCTGTCAAAGGTAGGGAAACTGAGATTCTCCTAACATATAATGGGAAATTTACATAGGTTAGAACAATTTGGCTGAACATCAGCTGCTCCCTTTACTGGTCTCTTCTCAACCACTTTTCTAGATTAACCAGCACTCACCATTCTTTCTACAAAGCACATGGACTAGCTCCCTCTGCATACTGAATGCTTGAACCTAGAGATCTCTCACATTCACCTCAGCACTGCTGCTTTTTCAATGTTTAATATTTCACTTAAAATCAAGGCATTTATCCCCAAGAGTTAGTTATGTTTTCCCTAAACTTCTGTCAGTTCTATTCATTATTGTAATTGTTATTTAATTAAATTGTATAATCTGATTAAATAGAAACTGATTTGTTTTTCAAATGGAAGCCAAGTGCTTTGCAAAGACTCAATGAATGTAGTTTTAAAAGTGAAAAAATTGCTATCAAATTAGATGTGGGTAAGGGTAAGTCAAATGCAAAAGAAAATTGTAAAAATCTTGAAGAGCTACTTTTCAAGTGCTTAAGTTCTCTCTCCATTTTAAGCAAAGTGGAACTAGAATCCTAAGTGATTTACTCATTGTAGTTATAATTATATTGGCTAACTGAATTTAATTTTTAAAAGGAATTCCAAGAATATACTATAAAATAGATAACAAAACTTTGGCCCAACATGAAAATACTGACAAGTGAAAGTATATAATGTTAAAAAAAAAAAAAAGTGGGGGATATATATGTATCATTTTAAAAGATCTCCCGCTTTAAACAACTTCTTTCATTAGCTTATCACTTACATTGTGCAAAAGAGCTTCTAAAGTATATGTCAAAAACCATAAAGCCATATAAATGGTCATATTACCAGTCTAATAATGAGAAAACATCAGACAAATATAAATTGAGGAACATCTCTAAAAATAACTAACCGGTACTCTTCATAAGTGTTAAGGTCACAAAAAACAATGTATTAGCATCTGGAATAGAAAAAAGACACTAATGCTATAGTTTAATTTAATATTTACAGTGTTAACTTAGTAAATATACAATGGTTACATAAGATGGCAACATCAGAGGAAGTTGGTTGAAGGATGTACAAGAATTTTCAGTACTATCTTTGCAACTCTTCTGTAAATCAATAATTATTAAAAAATTTAAAAATCAATTTAAGTGTATAGGTAATATATCCTTTACCCAGCTCCAGAAATGCTGTTGATAATTTATTCTAAGGAAATAATTTAAGGTGTATGCATGGAGTACCTGGGTGGCTCAGTGCATTAAGCATCTGTCTTCAGCTTAGGTCATGATCCAGTGTCCTGGGATCCAACCCCACATAGAGCTCCCTGCTCAGTGGGGAGCCTGCTTCTCCTTCCCCCTCTGCTGCTCCCCCTGCTTGTGCTCTATCTCCCTCTCTCTTCTGATCTCTGTCAAATAAATAAATAAAACCTTAAAAAAAAAAGATGTTTGCAAAGATTTAGCCATAAGACATTAATAGGAAACACTTTATATGTACGTAATAGGTGATTGGCTATGTATAATTAAGCATTACAACCAGCGGAATATTCTAGTTTAAAGTGATATTTTACAGGTATTTTTAATGATATGGTGTAGGAGTGCTGACAAGACTGAATTCATCTTTGGCCCTCCCTCTTGTTCATGTTTGTTCAGTAACTTCTTCCTGGTCCCTTGGAGGTTAATACATACCTTAGAAATGCCCGCCAAGCCCAGAATGCGGGGGAGGCTTGTTTTGACCTACCACGAATCTGTTAGAGATAACATAATCTTTTCCTTCCTAGTGCACAGGTGTTACCACAAGATCTAATTAAAGGTTAGCTGTCAAGTAGGTCCATGCAAGCCCTCTGAGGTGTGTGGGAACTCTTTGGTCTCGCTGCCGTTCTGCGTGTCCCCTCACTCTGTAAGTTCTGTGGACTGAGGTCTGGATTTGGGATTTTGCAGAGAATACCTACGCAGCTGCTGTGGACATCCTCCATCTGATCCCGCCCCGCCACGTAGTAAGTTACCCTGAATGAAACGCTGTAAACTGTATGGGTTGGCCTGCTTTGTTTTCCGGTCTCAGAGTCACCTCTCGATTTGGGAAATACCTTACTCTTTCTCCTCCACCTCTAACATATGGAAAAATCCTTATAAAATTCTAGTAAGTGAAAAAAAAATATTTGAAAACAGGCTATAGAGTATGAACCCATTTGTATGTATGATTATATACACACTCCTCCAGAAACACAAAACACAGAAAAATCTTTGGAATACCAAAGATGTTTCCAGGGGTTATCGCGAAATTTTGGAATCAGTCCAGCTTCGTCTTTCCCTAATTTTAACATACACTGCATTTTATGATCTAACTATCAAATAAACTTCAATCGTTTTCTTTCTTCCTTCCTTTTTTTAATGCTAGTGAGGAAGTGGCAATTTCTGGTTTTTTTTTTCTTTTTCTTCCTCTCTCCCTCACTTCCTCTCTTCTTCCCTCTCTCTCTTCCTTTATCCCTCATCTCCCCCCCTCTTGCCCTTTCTTCCTTTCCTCCTTCTTCTTCAAGAGAAGCTACTGCTATTAGAGACAATCTTTGAAATTGCTTGAGGGAACCATATTTGCATAAGATCAGTGGCTTCCTGAGATGTACAAGTACAAGAACTCAAACCACTTTGCCCTAAAAGTCAAGATTATTGAAATCTGTTAGAATAGATTAGGATAACCCCCACAGAGGCCCAGTGACAAGAAAAGGCAAACAAACAAACAAACAAAAAAACACACACACACAGAAATAAAGCCACCAAGAGGGCAGAAAAAGCTGGGACCAAGTGGCAAGGAGGACAGAAGAGAATCTAAAAAGCTAGACTGAGGAACTCAGGGTAATTTTACTATAGAACACCACTATCTTAGTAGAGCACTGAAGAAGGTGTTGGGGAGAAAGACAATCCTTCTTTGAGATCTTGAAGAATCACCAGACTGATCTGTACCAGCTGATGCAAAATCTACTGGAGCATAAAGTCCACTCTAATTCTTGCTCTCTTGGACAGAGACATTCTAAATGATTACTAGACTTGTGGTTGCCTCCACTTTGGCTGCAACACCAGCTCTAAGGCAGCAACCCTGTGTTGGAGAAAGTAGTGGCTTTTTAATGAGCAACCAACATCTGCTGGCCGCTGTGAAGTCTGCCAGCTCAGGGGGTAGAGTTGCCAGATTTAGCGAACTAAAATACAGGATGACCAGTTAAATTTGAATTTCAGAGAAAGAATGAATACTTTTTTAGCATAAGTTTGTCCCGAATGTTACATGGGACCTACTTAGACTAATATATATATACATGTATACACACACACACACACACACACACACACACACACACACACATGAAATTCATGTTTAATTGGAAATCCTGTATTTATCTGGCAATTTTATCAAGATAATGAGTCCAAATCCCCACTCTAACAAGATAAGCATATGCTACTTCTCATTTTTCTAACTTAAAATGTTACTAAAGAAAATATTATAGCAGGAGACATTTGTGTGAGAGCTCACAGCAGCTCTAATGCCTTAGCGGGTAACTATTACAAAGAAGAGAAAAGATGGCCAAAGGCAGCTGACCTCAGGCACTCTTCCAGTAAGAGTGCTCCCATCACACTTGAGCTAGAAGTCTATAGATTAGATTTAAAGAAACAAGATGAAACCAGGGAGGGAGACAAACTATAAGAGACTCTCAATCTCAGGAAACAAACCAAGGGTTGCTGGAGGGGAAGGAGGTGGGAGGGATTGGGTGGCTGGGTGATGGACATTGGGGAGAGTATGTGCTATGGTGAGTGCTGTGAATTGTGTAAGACTGATGATTCACAGACCTGTACCCCTGAAACAAATAATACATTATCTGTTAATTAAAAATTTTTTTAAAGAACATTTTGCAATAAGAATTGTTTTAGGTTTTGTTTAATTGCAAGAAATACAAAGGCAATAAAGCTGAAAACAAGGTAGGAACAAACAGAACTGACCCTTGGAATATGAAAAGGACCTTTGGGAGGAGATGAGTGTCAGAGAAAGAGTGATTTCTTGCTAATCTGCTTATCTACATGAGTAAAGTCAAACACACTATTTGGAGATGTTGTTCACTACCCAGGGCAATTATTCACACCTCGACTGTAAATTGGGACACCCCCAATTACATCCACAATGATATCTTGTTACTTGGGCAATAAAGAATAATGACTGTTAAGAAACAAAAGAAATAAACCAAGCATTTGGAAGCCAGGAATTCAGGTAAGAAAGGCGAGAGAAATCAGATTGGTTACCAATGTCAGGGCAAGAAAATCTGGAATCTAGAATGCTACATCATTTGAGAACATGGAAGGGTCTAATTCCAAAGCGAGAAGTACCTAACCTCTTAATATTTCCTGCCAGAGGGAAAGACGGTGGGCAAACTCAGGCTTCCCCCAGGTTGCTTGTCATAAGTGACCTTGTGTTCTTAATGTCTATACCTTTGTTGGCATATAAATCAATCAGATTGTATCGAAAGAATTGATATTGCAACTAGAGTCTTAACAGAAGGTACAGGTTAAACAAAATTATTAAGCTTTCTTCAGTGACAAAGAATAGTGTCCTTTTTCATTAATTCACTTTATAGCCATGATTTTATTTGCAGTACAGTGAATAACTAAGTGCTTAATAAATGCTTTTTCATGGGAATAGGAATGGGAATGTTTTGAATCTTAATAACAGGGTAATAGGGAGACTTGAAGGGAAAGTTGACTGCCACCCATACAGAGACCAATTTGACAAAAAAAGTCAGCTGGCCAAATATTTGACTTACTGTATTTGTCTCCATCTGTCCTTGTCCCAGGAAGTTTTAAGAGGGCTTAGTGGGCAAATGTGTTCTTGCTCTGTGGCCTAGCAAGGAGTACACATGATAGAAATGTTATCCCTTTCCTATTATACCATGTTTTCTTCAGCAAGGGGATAGTTCCTTTTGGAATGGGTAAAACAAATTAAACAATTACTAAGTCTTCACCTTACATTCCATCTACAAATAAATTCATAATTGTTCCTTGGTACATATTTGCTAGGAAATATTAAAGACTTTAAATCAACTATCAGATTTTTGAAATTAATTCACTGAAGCATTTCTCAGGCCCTATTATATTAAGGACATTTGCTTCATGTTTAAAAAGATTTTTTTTTTGATGGAACCAAGAAATCCTGCTGCTAGACAAATATCTAAGGATGTCCGCGGGCGTTATCAATAGTAGCAAAAACTGGAAAGCAACCCCAAAATGTATCAATCATATAATGAACAAATAAACTGTGGAATATTCATACAATGAAGTATTATTTATCAATGAAATGATTGAACTCCACCTATAGTCACCAACATGAATGAATTTCAAAATCATCTTGCTGAAATCTTGGACAAATTCATGCAACATAATTCAATTTGTATAAAGTTTAACACTTGAGGGAACTAAGCAATATAATAATGTTTAAGGATAAATATCTAGGTGGCAAAACTGCAAAGAAAAGCAAGAGGAATAAGAACTTAGGACAGAAGTTACTTCCGGGAGAGAGCATAAAGGAATATACTTGGCAAATTGCCTCCAATGTGCTGGTAATGTCCTGTCTCCGAACACTGGGTGGTAAGTTCAGAGATATTTATTTCACTATTATTTTAACTTTACAGGTAAGTCTTACATGCTTTGTGTAGATATATATTTCAAAAATTATTTGAAAACAGACGTTTAAAAAATAATTGAAAGGGAGAGCACTGAGATTTTTCCTATTCTGCCATCTCAGAAATACCAAATCTATAAATACCAAATCTATAATCTATAAAACATTAACTACTTTACTTACAAAGAACTTTCTCAAGTTTGAAGGTATTCAAATGTTGATGTGCAGGGGATAATTTAGATGATCACCACTGTAGGGGGACTGTGGAGAAAAGGGGAGTGTACCTCTAAAGAAAATCCATTCTCCATCTTTGGCTTTAAGGTGGTCACATTTTGTTAAAAAAGAAAGCCATGTTTCTATTTAGCATAAATCTGAAAAGAGACAATGAATTAACTGAGAGGACATCACACTATACATGACTATAATATGTATTAGCTGAGAATAATCACCTGAATGTCAAACAAAATTAAGCCTCAGAACTGACTAGATAAGTCAATGACCCCATTATACAGATGATGAGACTGATTCAAAGATAGTCAGTATTAAAATTATAATATTAAAGATTTGTAAAAATTTTATTAGAGCACTTAATTCAGAGACTGGTTTTTCTTTTCTAGTGAGAAAGAGGAAAAAATGAGCTTGAAATAGATTTTACCACGGAAAAGATAATGGAATTGGAATTGCCTAACCTGGAGAAAGAAAACTAAGAAATAATTGATGGCCAGCCTCAGACCCATGAAGGGCTCCTTACAGGAGAATCCTCCATACATGTTTCCTGTGTCTGGAAAAGAATAAAAAGAGACATTGTATTTAAATTGAGAAGGACTAGATAGATAGATAGATAGATGGATAGATAGATAGATAGATAATGCATTTTTTATTTGTAAATACCTAAATCTTGAAAGCTATGCAACAGACTAACAGGAATTTGCTTGAGGAATGCATCAGAAGAAAGTGAAACTTGGGATACATATCGTTAACTTTCTTTAATTCCACATTATTTGATTTTTTAATAATAAGAATGTATTACCTTTTAATTTTTGAATTTTAAGTTATTAATAAAGAAAATGCAATGGGAAACATTTGGGCTGGACAGCATAGTGGCTCTGATACCAAGTCTGTTATCTCTGTTATTTTATTATCCCTCCAACTGCAAATAAAGAACTTTTCACCCTACTCATTGTCTTAGTTGAGCATTGTTTGCTTAGTTGCAAGAAAGAGAAATTCACTCAAGCTAGCTGAGGCAGAGCCATTGCAAAGGACAGGAAGTGTATCCGGGATGGCCAGGAACTGAAAAGCTGGCAGGAGCTCTCCAGCCCAAATGCTCCCTTTTCCCTGCTCTTCAGTGCTAATTTGCTTTACTCTTCTCTTTTTCTATGCATAAACAGTTTTCCTCCATTTTTCTGTTCACAAGAGATGGTGTCCTCCATCTTGGCATCTACATTATATTCTACAACTAGCTTCTATAGCTAGCTACCTAACGTTCTAAGTCTCATTTTCAGACCCCACATTGTCTCCCTGAAGTCAGTCATCTGCACCAGTTTACAGGGATTGAGGGAGAGCTCTAAGAATAGGAAATGGGCAGGTTCTCTAAGATGGAATGTGGGGAAGAAAGGGAAGGATACTAAAGGCTCCTAAATCATTGCAATAACCTGCTAAGACTTGACTTTGGGGAATATGCATATGTTCCAAAGTTCAGTATAATAAATATTTTAATACTCATATATGATGCTTTTAGTAACATTACATTTGAATTTTCATCCGATTATTTTATCCATGGAAATTTCTATACAGCTTATTCATAAAGATATGCCTAAAAACTGGGCTGCTTTGTAAATCAGAAGCATCTTGGCAAACTCTAAAGCCTGGGAGAAGCCCAGTAAACACAAAATAGCAGTACCATCAGGAAAAGTGAAAATAACAAAAGCCACCCTGGGAATCGCGATAGAGGACAATGGCAGGTCATCAATTCCAGATAACCTTAATGGTAGTATGCCCATGGAGATGATGCCAGTCTCCTCTAGACAAGACAGACTGGGGCTGTGTCTTGTGCTTTGCTAAATGTCTGAGGTGGAGAGACAGGCTGAGAACAGAAGACTTAACATTTGGTTTTATCTGTGAAGATAATGGGTGCAAAATGAGCAATAGAAGCCATTTTCTAATGTAAAACTAAAAACTTCTATTGTTATGTATAGAAAGACAATTGTAATTAGGTCGAATTAAGGAAAAACTCTTTTGAGAAGACAATTTCCTTTTTATTGCCATGACCCTGGAAGTGGGTTTTCTACTCTTTTATTTCTCATCTTTATTTCAGCAGTAAATTCTTTCAAACTGGATACTTAATTGAACAAAAGATAGTTAAAAATGTGAGGAATTTATTTAAATGAGAATCTACCCAGAGTGAATCATATCTTAATAGCTTGGCATTGTATATCTGATCATACATTTTTTTTTTGTCAAGGAAGTTAAGTAAAAGTTCAGACTAGATCAAGGACTCTTTTGAAGTAAGCTAGGTCCAGGGCATTACTAAAGAGTTCCAGAAATCAGTTCAGTGTAAATAAAGTATTAGACAATCAATGAAATAATTCAAACTAGAAGATTATCATTTCATATTACCCATACTTCTCTTGAGCTAATTAATTTGATAAGTATTAGGAGATAGAAGTCATGACCCAGGAGCTTTTTTTTCCTGATCCATTTTCTTAATCGAGTATAGTTGACATACACTGTTTTATTAATTTCAGCATAGTGATTTGACATAGCGATTCGACAATTCTATACATTAGGCAATGCTCACTATGGTAAGTGTGGTTAACATCTGTCACAAGTTTATAATGTTATTGACTATATTCCCTACGCTATCATTTCATCCCCAGGACTTAGTTATTTTCTAACTGGAAGTCTGTACTTCTTAATCCTCTTCACCTATTTCACTCATCCTCTCACCCCCACCCCTCTGGCAACCACCAGTTCTCTGTGGTTAGGAGTCCGTTTCTATTTGTTTGTCTTGTTTTTCAGATTCCACACACAAGTGAAATCATATAGTACTTTGCTTTTACTGTTTGACTTATTCCACTTGGCATATTAACTGCTAGGTTCATCCATGTTGTTGTGAATGTCAGGTTTTCATTCTTTTTTTTTTTTTTTTTAAAGATTTATTTATTTATTTATTTGATAGACAGAGATCATAAGTAGGCAGAGAGGCAGGCAGAGAGAGAGGGGGAAGCAGGCTCCCCTCCAAGCAGAGAGCCCGATGCGGGGCTCCATCCCAGGACCCTGGGACCATGACCTGAGCCGAAGACAGAGGACTTAATCCACTGAGCCACCCAGGCGCCCCTCTTTTTTATTCTATATAGAGAGATCACACACACACGCGTGAGCGTACAAGCACACCCCACATCTTTTTTATCCACTCACCTATCTGCGGACATTTATCTATATCTTGGCTATTATAGACAATGCTAAAATAACCATAGAGGTGCATACATCTTTTTAAATTCATGTTTTCATTTTCTTTGGATAAATAGAGGAATTTATTTAAGTAGAGGAATTACTGGATGGTATGACATTTCTATTTTAATTTTTTGAGAACTTCCACACTGTTTTCAGCAGTGGCTGTACCAATTTATATTCCATGGGCCAACAGCTTTTTAAACACTGCATAGTCCTGCAATCTTGAAAACATGCATTGTTGGTTAGACCCAAGCAAGATGAAGTAAGACACAGCAGAGAGCTCAATGCATTTTAAACGTCGTATCTGAGCAGTCCATTTCAAATATTTTGTCTTAGATGATAAATAACATTTTTCAAGGGCGCCTGGGTGGTTCAGTTTTTAAGCGTCTGCCTTCGGCTCCGGTCATGATTCCAGGGTCCTGGGATGGAGCCCCACATCAGGTTCCCTGTTCAGCAGGAAGCCAGCTTCTCCCTTTCTCACTCCCCCTGATTCTTTGTGTTCCCTCTCTTGGTGTCTCTCTGTCAAATAAATAAATATATATATTTTTTTAAATAACATTTTTCAATTAAAGACCAGAACGTGTGTTCAAACAAAATGCTTTGTGAGGGAACCACTTACCTAATCTAAACTAGAGGCTCTCTATTCTTGAAGTATAATTCCCAGACTAGTAGTATAAATGCTACATAGGATCTTTTTGGAATATAAATTTTTAGGCCCCACTCCAGACTTACTGAATCAGAATCTCTGGGGGTGGGACCCAGCAATTTTAACAAGCCTTCCAGATGACTCACATGCACACTAAACTTTAAGAACCACGGGTTTAAACCATTTTAGTCTGATGACCTTTATCGAAAAAAGAAAAATATCTTGGCCATTGACAGAAATGAATTCAGCATCAAAACACCTACAAATGTACTTTTAAGCCTTGATGGATTAATCATTCAGTCTGGGATATAAAGATTAACCAAAATAATTACAATTCAACAGCCTTTAAGCAGTACCTTATTCTAGATAAAAGAAAGCAAGTTTCCATTTTTCAGGTGAAAAGTGTTACTAATAGTATTACAATAATTTTTCTTTTGCTATTGAAGACTCTAATTATGGAATTCTCTGTAATCAGCACTGCAGAAATGATACTCTAGTAATGATGGAGAATGCTTATTTAATGAGGTTGCTTAATTCAAGAACTTGAATTAAAATTTTCAGATTTAAGTTTTACCCTGGCCTAAAGCTTTTTAGGCTAGTATTCTGTGTTCCAGAAGATCATCTTTCATTCAAATCTCATTTTTCTTACCTTCCTATTTTTCCAATAAATGAAACTTCTGAAGACTTCAAAGGGTGTTATAAATGCTAGTTAACATTAGCAATTGATTACTATCTATTTTATGGCCTAATTGCTCTGTTTCTTTTTCCTGCATCCCTCTCCATGCTTCTCAGGTCCCTCCCGTTGATCTACAAGAGCCCTTAGAGGCTAATAATATTGTCCAGGAATTAATGAAGCTAATTTCAGGTTAGAAAACCATTTTGGGTTGGTAAGGATGTTAATAAAACTTTTATAAGACTTTCCAAAAAATCTGTGTTTGGATAGAGTTTTAGGCCTAATCAAGCCTTCCTGCAGACAAAGGGCCCATTTTAAAATAGACTCATTTAAATTACATTATTCTGAAGGAAGGTTTTAAATGCACTGTCATTTATACAGAAAATAAAGTATTACTTTGATGAGAAAGGAGAAAGTCACTAAAGACAAAGGCAGAAACACATATCCACACTTAACTATAAAACTGTGTAAGCTACGGAAAACAAACAACAAAGTCCTTTCCGCTTACAAACATTTTTCTTTTCTAAGTTTACAAATAGAGTAAGAAATTTCCTTTTTTTAAATTTCTGCCCCCTTTAATATAATTCTCGGTTATTTAACTTCAAAAGGAAAGGTATATAAAATATAACTTTTGAGAAAAAATTTAGACATCATTGAATTAAAACGAATAGTTAAAACTTCTCCTTTATATAAATTTTATGGTAAATATAATTTGAATATCACATCTTAAGATATTCTTAGTACAGCTACCCAGAATAGTAACCAAATTTTCCCTAAAAGGTAGCCATATATTTGAAGCTATTCATTCAGCACCAAATATATTTTTTTCAATCACGGGTGGTAGTATTATTGTTCAATATAATAGCTTAGAGTAATAGTAGAATGCAATACTATTATTATAATACTTAGTCAAGGATCCAGATATATCAGAATTTTGTCCCAGTAGTCACCCACCACTATAGATGGGTGACAGATTCATTTAGTTAATGCATATTTATTGAGCACCTACTATTTGCCAAGTTCTGGGGATACAGTAATGAACAAAACAAATCACATTGCTACTTCCACAGAATTGACCTTCTACTTGGAGTGACAGGTCATAAACAAATATATCAAATAAATCTTCAATGTATCTGATAGTCAAAAGTGTGGATATGAAAAATTCAGCTAAGGGAGGAGAGAGAGAGGAGTATAAGTGGTCAGGGAACAGTCCTCTATTTTTATAAGCTAGCCAAGTTAGGAACGCCCTCTCTGAGGAGGTAACAGTTGCAGAAAGCAGAAAACGAAATAAGGAAAGAAGCTTTATGAAGGTAAAGGTTGGGGCCGAGGGGCAAGTAAGTGAGGGGGAACTGAAATGATGAAGTATTCGTAGCCAGGAGGCAGATCGCTAAGGACAAGGGAAATCCTTTGGTCTCAGTCCATTCTGAGTGAGACAGAGAACATTACAGTGTTTAGAGCAGAAGTGTGATGTGGGTTTTTTAATGATTATTCCAGCTGCTGTGTTAGTGGCAAAGCTAGAATAAGGATACCAGGTAGAAACTATTGTAACAGCCCAGGCAAGGTGTGACAGAGACTTGGATTAAGATGATAGATATGGATGGCCTGAAAACTGGTAAGATCTGGGATATCTTTAAAGGCAGAGTCAAGAGTGTTTATTTAAGGATTAGATATGGGGTGTAAATGTTAGGGAGGAATTCAGATGATTCAGGGTTTTAGACTCTAACACTAGAAGAATGAAAGATCAGCAGAGAATATACTTACGGTAGGAGGGAGAGAAGATATGTTACCGGAAATCTTGACTTCTTGGGGGACTCCGTCACATCAGTTGAAGGAAATATCTAGCAAAGAAAGTAATGTCCTGAAAGAATGAAGACCACTCCCAGGAGAGTAGCCTGTTAGAGTTGAGCAGGACATCTGTGAGATGTTCAGACACTCATGGGCCACCTTCCTGTGGCCTCTAGACAACGGGCGTGTCGGCATCAAACATTCTCAGATGCAGGCCTGAGCTGGAGATAGGGAAGTTGGAGATAAAAAGGAAGGTGCCAAAAAAAAAAAAAAAGGAAGGTGCCACGTGATAATCGTTGATATAGCTTGAGCATGACGATAAAACACCACAGGGAGACTACACAAAGAACTGTGAGATGTCTTGCAGGGGCTGGAAGTTTCCACAATGCCATGTGTAAAAAAGACATCAAAACGCAGGTTAAAGTTAGTGTGATATTTATTTCATTCAAATAGAGTCCAGCTAATCTAGAATTTCTTACATGTTCCTTTGGTTTCAGGGACTTCCTAAATGAGAAATGGCACATTGCTTCCCTTGCTGCCATGTTTCACCGGTGAACTGTTTTGCAATTCATTTCCTATCTTATGATAAGGAAAATAAAAGTACTAAAGTGGTGCAAAATGGCATTTTATAAATGTCTGAAACCTGTCTTTTCATATGATTTTATCCATAACATATCTATATATGTAGATATATAGATATATACAGCTACCAACATAAATCAGGTTTCTGTGTGATCTTTACTTTTGATATTTCTTATGCAAGCTATGTGTGATCTCCTACAAGGAGATAGATAGTCGGCCCACAGCCTCATTTGAAATAGGTATGAGCTAAGATGTAGTACATCTTTATACATACAGTATGCATAGTGCACGCTGCAAATGGTATTTTAAATCACTACAAATATGGTGAAGGCGAGATAAGAGGCTTTTCATATCAGATCTAGGAATATAAACACCTCTTCTCTGAGTACACAATATCAACTGTCAGTGAGAGCTGATGATTATTTATGGAATAGAAAAGATGCGTTTTGGCTTTTGTGATACACACAGCTATTTTTCTCAATTATTCTTGCCGTGTCACCCATCATACCAAGAGCTACCTCAGAGATAAGAAACAATGACCATTTTCTTCCAGGAACAATGTGAGAATTATTTTGTTTCATGATGTGATTTTTTTTTCACAGCTCTGAAAGCCTTGTTGGTGTGGAGGAGTTATTTCTTAAAAATCTCCTTCACACCAAAGATAGAGTAAAAAAAGAGAGAGAGAGAAAGGAGCCATCAAGATAGTGCTATTTTCATATTTTAAAGGAGCACTGAAGAGAAATTACAATCTAAATGGTCAGGACAGGGGCCCCTGGGGGCTCAGTCATTAGGCATCTGCCTTTGGCTCAGGAGATGATCCTGGGTTCCTGGGATGGAGCCATGAGCCCCAAGCCCCACGAGCCCCATGGGGCTCCCTGCTCTGCTAGAAGCCTGCTTCTCCCTCTCCCACCTCCCCCACTTGTGTTCCCTCTCTCTCTCTTGCGTGCACGCTCTCTCAGTCAAATAAATAAATAAAATCTTAAAAAGATAAAAAATAAATGGTCAGGACCAGTTTTAAGATTTTAATGATGGAGGCCTAAATGGAAAACTAAATTTTGTGTTCAGTTTACTTGGGTAACGAAAAGCGAACCCCATGAATTCGGAGAGCGACAACCGGTGATTCAATATAAAGCTCAGCTCTTTAGAGCAAACTCATGACAATTAAAAACCACAGTAGATTAAGAACAACTGCTTATGTGTTTTCCTGGATGATATACTGGTGAGCTTGTCATTGTGTAAAGTAAAATAGACCTATTTTTACAAAATCTATAATTAACCCAAGGGACTTTGCTCTGCATTTACAGCTTAGCAAGGATTCTTAATGGATTTAAACAGTAGGGAAGTGTCGCTGTTGAGTCCTCATGAATAACTCTCAAGGGCTATAATGGACATGAAATAAGGATATCACTTCTCCTTTCCGAATACTAGCACTGCTTCCAAGATGTGGTGAGATTTTCAGTGAGATACAAGTAGACACTTCCTTGAGTGAAAGAAACTTGAAACACCATCTCCATTGTAGTAGGGAGCCTGTTGTTCTCGTTCATCACTACATCCTCAGCACCTACCACAGTGTCTGTCACGTAATAGGAGCTCCGTAAATATATTCCATACATGACTGAGACTGTTTGGGAAAACTGTACATGTTAGCATGGCTGCTAAGGCGAGATGTATGACAATGTTAATCCCTAATATGTGGGGGTGAGCCAAAAGGGAAGATTATCTGGAAGTGTTACAGTAATTCTGTCCAGAGCCAATTAAAGAACTTCCTGGGATCTCATTAGCAAGATAAATTAATTACAGGAAAAAGAGTCTACAATTTAAATCTTTGAAACTGGGGCACACACTGTTGGGTGTCCCACTCCCTAAAAATCCCCTTGGGTTTTACCACCGTAGTTTGCTCTAGGCAACGAGCGCCTTCCTCTCTTTGCCGGAGGGCTCACTCGGCTGGCAGAATCAGGGCAGACTTCGTCAGTGTACAAGCACTGCAGTCTTACTGGTTCCTGTCCTCAGAAGGGAGTCCCATGCTTGCAGTTTCATTCTTCACAGTTGCTATACTGAAATTCTTATTAAGCATGTCTTGAACTCTTGGGTCCTGTACGTGAAGTCCCGTGGGACATCAGAACATCTACAGGAGGCTCGGAACCTCACTCAGCACTCTCCTCTTGCTACCTTTCTACCTCTCCCCTACACTGACTGAGTGTTCTGCCACTCTCTGCCCATGGCGGGGGCGAGGGGGGGGGTCCTGGGCACAAGCTGGGGTAAGAGTCAAGATCAGGCACATGTCTATAACCCATTACCATGTGCCCAAGTGTGGGACGGGATGGGAAGGGACCAGGCAACTGTGAGCATCTGTAGCTGCTCTGTGAGTACCCCTGTGCCCAAGGAAATGTGACATTAAATAAATAACAAACACATGCTTGTGCACGCACACACATGTATATGCAGGTGCCTCATACACAAGCATAGTGCAGACACACAAACCATGACAGAGAGAGAGAATGAGACAGAGCCGCCTTTTTCTAGCTTTTTGAGCAAGGGGTTCCACATTCTCATTTTGCTCTGGGCCATGCAAATCTTCTAGTTGACTCAGAGTCAAACCCTTTCTGCCCAAAGGCTTGGCAGACCCCGTAGTTCTGAAGAATGAATCTCTGCCTCACCCCCTTCATCCCACCTTAACTAAGGACTGATTGTTGCAATTGGTGGGAGAATTATGAAGCACGGGTTTTGTCTTGACTCCAGAGATCCCCCACCTCAGGACTCAGCTCCAGTTTGCATGTGCTAACTTGCTTGATAAAGTTCCCTTCTCTGTCTCACTTCCTTACTTCCCCACTGGTAAATCCTAACGTCATCTGTCACATCAACCACTTGGATTTGAATTCTTGAGTCTGTTTTTGGAGAAACCCAAAGTAAGGCAGATTCATAAGCCAACATTTAAGAGATTTCTAATATTCTTGACTAATTGAAAAATAAGTATCTCCAACAGAAGAGAGTCCTTTCTTCCACAGGCTTCTATCAGTTCAGAGGCTTGGGGGTTTGTGTTTTTGTTTACCTTTTGCTATTTAGGAATCATAAGCAAACTTAATCATTTCCCTGTTGTTTATTTCCTCCTTCTCTGATTTGAATACAAAGGATTCAAGCTCCCCCTGGATCCATCCCCACTCTACAATTCTATGAATCTCTAGGTCTGTTTCAGAAAGAAAAGGAAACATTGTTCTATACCTATTACTGCAAGGTACAATAATTTTCTGTGGATTTCTGAGTTCTGCTGTCGAGGCATTTGTTTTTGTTAAATATGACTTTCAAATTATAAAGAAACTACACATGTCTGTCTGAACTGTTAGTCTGAAAAACAGATATTTTCAATGGAATCTGAAAATGTGACTTCAACATTCCTTTCTGAATTTGGGAAAGAAAATTGGAAGTACTGGAAAGTTATATGAGGTATGAGATTTATTTTAAGAACAAAATATGTTTTGGGGCACCTAGGTGGCTCAGTCAGTTAAGCATCTGCCTTCAGCTCAGGTCGTGATCCCAGGGTCTTGGAATCGAGTCTGTTTCTCCCTCTGCCTCTCTTCCCACTCATTCTCTCATGTTCTCAGTATCTCTCTTTCTCTCTCTCTCTCTCTCTCTCAAATCAATCAACCAATCAATCTTTAAGGAAAAGAACAAAATACATTTTATGCCTCACTGTTTCTAAGTTTTAAATCTTTATTTTAGAAATTTTTTGTACCTATGTACCTTTTGTACCTATATATAATATGAAATATGAAATTTCATATTATTATTATTATTATTATTATATGACCTCAGGCACTGCTGCTTTATGCTGACATAAAAGCAAAAGAGTTTGGAGAAGGAGCTGTCTGGATTTTGGTCAACCTCCCATTTGGGGAATGCCTTGGAGAAAAAAAAAATACAATGCTAAAAAATAAGAATTAATTTCCTATGCTCCTTTTTCCCTCCAGTGATTCTTGGAGTTTTGGATAAAACTAGTTGCAATCATTGACACAAAAAGTTCCCCTCCCTTGGCATGTCTGAGACCCAGTAGATGCAGCATAGATGAAACTAAATTCGGGCTGCTAAGGGACATTCCGGATCATTCCTAGACATAAGTACTATATGTGGACCTTATCTTCTTTAGGTATAACCTTGATTACCAAGCCTCTTGACTTGGAGCTATCTGTTTGACCTATCTCCCCTAATTCTTCAGTTTTAACAATCCTTTAAAAATAACTATTTCTCTATATATCCTCTAGATCCATCCACTTCCCTGTTCCAACCCCTTGTTCTGGTGAAAAGTTCACTCATTCATTCATTGTTCATTCTTTGAACAAGTATTAATTAGTAACTTACAGTGGGATTCAATGAACTGTAATTCAAATACATCTGTGGTCTGCAGAAGAGCAATATCAACATTACCTAAGGGTTCGGTTAGAAATGTAAATTCAGGGCCCCTGGGTGGCTCAGTCAATTAAGCCTCTGACTCTTGATCTCAGCTCAGGCCTTGATCTCAAGGTTGTGAGTTCAAGCCCCATGTTGTTCCACGCTGGAACCTACTTTAAAAAACAATGTAAATTCTAGGTCCCCACCCCAACTGAGTCAGAACACCTGGTGGGAATCAAGATTCTGTGTTGTAACTAGCTGTTCAGGTGCATCTAAAGTTTAAGATGCACACCGGTCTTGGTCTAGATTGGAACCTAATAAATTGCATTTTTAATAAGTTTTCAAGTGATATCGATGCTACTAGTCCAGGGGCCACACTTTGAGAACCACTGATCTTGAAGTTCAAATTATTATTCCTGCTACCTAAAAAAGCCTGAGTCTAAATTCCCCAAAGTATTTTTCAGCTTTAACCCCTGCTTTGATCACACCAAACCCAATTTTACTGTGAATGTTTCAGGCCCAAGTTGCCAATTCACAGCTTTTCAAATTCGGTGGCAATTTGAGATGCTGCCACTGTATCTGATTCATGATCGCTCTCATTGTTTTCATTTCTGTTTCATGTGCTTTAACGAAAAGTTGCACAATGTGTTGGACTGGGCACAAATTAGAATTAGATTCCATGAGTATAAACTATAAATTTGATCACATTACCTGTCTAATTTTCAACAAGCCACTTACTATTTCTGAAACATTTCCATACCTGCACAATGCAGAGGAGATGGATTGAAAGATACTGCGTATTTGAAAGAAGTTAGCTAAAATGGTCTGGCATAGCAGGTGCTCAATAAATGTTATTTAAATTATATCTTTTTTAAATGCCATTTAATGCCAGGTAATGACATGAGATATGTTAAAATAATGTTTTAATCTTATCTATGTCTTCAGAGTGCATTAGGTTTCATTTAAAAATGGACTTAACTTTATTATCGATACTTTCTTCCTTCTTCATTTTGGTGACCTCTAGGAAGTCTAAAAATTCTATTTTCCTTTGATTTGTAAAAATACCTGGAGTTTTTAAAGTAAAGCACACTATAATAGAATGTTACAGTGGTAGTTTTAATGTTCAGTTTCCTATATTTCTTTGTCATTTGATATCAAATAAAAGTCATAGCTAAATGTACCCTAAAATTTCTCGTTAGAAAAAATAGCTTCAACATTGACTAAGCCTTTCATCTAAGCACATGAAATCCCTTTATAGGCATTAGCAAATTAAGTTTTAAAATCTCTCCATCAGGAAAGTCAGAATTAGAACACATGGACTAGAACCACATAGGTTAGTTTAAGAAATAAGGGTTCATACTAGATCTATCAGAATGACCTGAAAAGATGACAACCCAGCCAGTCTACTTATTCCTTTCGTTTTAATAACTGACATGGAACTCCAACCTTGAAATGGTTTTTAATTTAAATATCATATTTACATAAAAGTAATGTATGCATATGCTTACAAAAATCAAATAGGACTGAAAGGGTTATAATGAATATCAATAACATCTTTCTCCATACCTCCCCAACCCCAAATTCCCTAGAGACAACCTCTTCTGAACTACTGGCTTTTGTATTTATAAATAGTATGCTTATATCGCTGCTCTTGATTTACCAATGTTAGAAAGATACTTTTTATACCCTTCTGATAAACGAGGAGTTAGCAATTAAGATGCAATCATCGACACACCTCCCCAATTCCTTCCTCTGTGATTATACTGGTTGTGATTAAATAATGTAACAGTGGACTATTTCGAGTATATATAAAATTTCTCTGCAGAGTCAAGTGGGTGTACTATCAAACAGTTGCACATCCTTTCATACATAGCCTTTTGGTTTGTTCCTGGAATTCCTGATTATTTTACTTTGTTCTCACAACTTCTTCTAATAGCCATCTTTTCGGGTTTTTTTGTTTTTGTGTTTTTCTGAAGTTCCATCATATCAGGTACTTATCAGATGAGTCCCTCCTCTCTCATACTCCAACTACAGAAAGTTTTCACATCAACCTTCTGCTTCATTTGGGGCTGCTGTTCTCCAGCATTGTTATCTTGGGACCACCTTTGACTCCTGTCCTGGGTTTGCAACCACCATTTCCTGAATTTCATGTCATTCTATTTCTTAGTATTGCTGGAGGCACATTTTCTGAGTCTTTGCTGGTTGAAAATGTTTTTCTTTTACTCTCTACCCCACACTTTAAAAAAAAAAAAGTTTTTATTTGTTTGATAAAGCAACAGAGAAAGAGAGAGCATGAGCAGGGAGAAATGCAGGAGAAGCAGGCTCCCACTGAGCAGGGGCTCAATCTCAGGACCCCATCTCAGGACCCCAGGACCATAAACTGAGCTGAAGGCAGACACTTAACTGACTGAGCCACCCAGACGACCCTCTACCCTACATTTGATAGGTAATTTACATAGGCATAGAATTCTAGGAAGAAAATCATTTCCCATCAGAATTCTGAAAGGATTTCTTTGTTGTCTTCTAAAGACAGGAAATGACTGATTATGAATAAACTCAAAGATTATGGATTAAACATGCCATGGTCTAGTTTGGTGTTCCCAAGTATAAGCATCTTAAGAATTTTTAAAGAATGGTGGGGCACCTGGGTGGCTCAGTGGGTTAAAGCCTCTGCCTTGGGCTGGGGTCATGATCCCAGGGTTCTGGGATTGAGCCCTGCATCGGGCTCTCTGCTCAGCAGGGAGCCTGCTTCCTCCTCTCTCTCTGCCTGCCTCTCTGCCTACTTGTGATCTCTGTCAAATAAATAAATAAAATCTTTTAAAAAAAAAAGAAAGAATTTTTAGAGAATGAAAGAAGAATATATATCACATGATAACAAGATTTTGGTTTAAGGCAGAACTCACTACATAAATTGAGGGACCCCATACAAAATGAAAATGTGGGACCCTTTGTTAATAAATCATTTAAAATTTCAAAACAATGCCAGTAGAGCATTAAACCAAGCACAAGGGCCTTTTCAGTGCAGGGTCATGTGTACCTGCACAGGTGGCACACCTGTGAGCCTGGCCCAGGTCTCAGATCTGGCTCTGAAGACCATCTCCTTAATCTTCAATGTTTCATGGAACTTCACTGAGCCATAGAGTCACATTTATAAAATAGGAATAACATCTATCCTACTAAGCATCCAGGGTTGTGGTGAGTCACACATTACATGGTAAAAATAATATATGTGTGAGCACTGTGTAAATCATAGAAGTATAAAGAAGAGTAAGCCTTTATGGAATATTTTCCTTTATCATTCATTGATAAAAAGTATTAGGGTCATGTGTGCACCATTGTATCGTCTTTTATGACTGGATAACTGATATATAGACATTCCATGGTTTCAAATATATATTTTTAGAGCCACTCCAAGACTAGAGTTTTGTACAAGAAAAGCTATAATTCATTGTTGACCATTACATCGTCATCTAAAGCTCTAAGACTTTTTTACTAAAATTTCCTACTAATTTCACCTTACAAATAGCATTTTAAAGTCAGCAATTAAGTTGTGAAACACGGAGGTAACTATGAGCATGATTTACTGTTATTCTGCCCTGAATTTTAGCTGGTGACCCTATTAAAATTATAGACCTTTACCCAATCTTAAGCTACCTTCATGGGTACGTGTGCAGTTGGCTTTGTTTTGCTGTTTGAATCTTGGATTAGTTACTAACCAGCTATATGGTATCAAGTAAATTACAGAATTTTTTGAGTCTCATAGGTTTGTTGTGGGAATTAGCTAATGTATGAAGATTTCAGATACATAGTATGTGCTCAGCAAATGGTTACCTTTATTACTATCTATCTCATGAAGAAGAATAGGAATAATAATTCTACTTTTCAAATAACCAAGCATACCAATTTTTGTATAAGAAAATTATTTCAAAAAACAGCCCAATTCCAATATACTAATGTTTACCTTCATGAACAGAAATGAGTACTCAGCTTCTCGCTAGATCAGCACTGAGCCTTTAGACCAGGTGCCCACACGCTACAGCCTACCCCCTGTTTTTCTACAGCTTATGAACCCAGAATGATTTTTACACTTTTATTTTTCTTTTCTTGAGGTATATTTGACACACAACATTGTGTAAGTGTAGGGTTGATTTAGTACAATTATACTGCAATATGACTGTCAATGTAGAATTAGCTAACATCTCCATAGTGTCACACTATCACTGCCTCTAGAGTTGGGGACAGTTAAGATCTAGTCTCTCAGCAAGTACAATGTTTATAATACAGATGTTTTGTCTATAATATACTCTGAAATGGTTGAAAAAATGAAATCACATTTTGTGACATCTGAAATTACATAAATTTAAATTTCAGCATTCAGAGTTTTCTTGCAACACAGCCACACGCTGTGTTCATTGACCCAGTGTCTGTGGTGACTTTGGTGCTACAACAGCATGTTGAGTAGCTGACCCGTGGCCTGCAAAGCCTAAAATATTTCCTGTCTAGATCTTAAAAGTTTGCTGACCCCAGACCATGAGTCCTGACTTCTCACTACACAGACACAACCTAGTGAAACCATTCCTGGACCCTGGCATTTTTGTCTCTCCATCTAGAAATAGTCACCCCGTAACAGCTAGCTTTCCACCAGTCAACCCATCCTGAGTGCTCTGCTCCTCATCCCTAACCCATGTCCTCATTGCTGCTGCTGCTTGGGTGGCTCTGACCTCAGCTTCTTGTCTTAACCACAATTCACACTTACCGCTGATGTGATGTCCCCTGCTGCTAATCTGAGAGGAGACCAGCAGATCCCATTCCGAAGCAGAAGTCCATACCAGCAGCTAATCCAGAAAGAATCTTCAAGTGCTTTCCAGATGCAATTTTGGAAAGTGTAGTGCATTTTTTCACAGTGTGTATTTCCACTCTTGACCACCATGGATATGAAGTATCTGCTATACACCTAGCACTCTACTATGGAAGAGGTGGGGGGTTAGAAGATGGAAAGAAAGTTGAGTTAGGGAAGAAGAAAGGGGAGAAGAAAGGTGATAAGATAAAACAATCAAGAAAATGAACCAGTTTGGTGATGGACTATAAGTCACAGAATGAATAAATGAATGAATGAATGAGGGATTAATGGGCGTAATTAAGAAAGACTTTGCTGAGAGGCTAGGATCTTAATTAGTTGGGCCTTAAAGGATGGGATGGATTTGGGGAATGCCTATTGGAGAGAAGTAGGAAAAATAAATAGGTTGGTGAAATGAGTTCTGCATCTGAACAGCCCACAATGGGGGTCACTGGATGTAGAGGGTCCTCCCTTCTCCAATTTCCCACCTTCCATCACTGCAGTCCTGTCGCCCAGTCCCCATAGCAATAAACTGCAAAAAAACACCTTCAATGAGTAGGCTAGACGATGGTGACTCTCTGCCTAGACCACTCTCTCCTCCAGGGAGGCAAGCAAGCCTGCACTAGGGCAAAACCAGGTGGACAGGGTGGCTGTCAGTCTCCATCTGCACCCCCAGGGCCAGACACCCTCCTTCACAGCACAACCTGACTGGATACCCAGCTGCATCTTAGGTTTAGATGGAAGGTTTAGGTTTAGGTTTGTTGGAATTTTCCAGCATATTAAAGTGGTTTAAATTAACATTTGATAATATGCTCTGTTTGGTGAGGCTGTGGCTACACAGGTTCTCTCATTGTTGGCTGGAAAGCAAAAATCATACAATCCCCACAGAGAGGAATTTGAAAAAATCTAGTGCAATCACATATGCATTTTCTCCTTTGACATAGCAATTTCAATTGTAAGCATCTGTTATACAGACATACTGGCAAAAATACAAAATGCTTTATGTTCAAGGCTGCTACCTAAGGCCTCATTTAGGATAGCAGTAAAGGGGTACGTGGGTGGCTCAGTCGGTCAAGCATCTGCCCTCAACTCAGGTCATGATGCCAGGGTCTCTGGGATTGAGCCCTGCATCAGGCTCCCTGCTCTGTTGGGAGCCTGCTTCTCCTTCTCCCCGACTTGTGCTGTCTAGCTCTCTGTCTATCTCTAATAAATAAATAAAATCTTTAAAAAAAAAAAAAAAGAAGTATTGGAAACAGCCAAAATTATCTCTTAACAGTAGACTGACTAAACAAACCAGGCAAACTTTTCCTGTAAATGGCCAAACAGTAAATATTTTAGGCTTTGTGGTCATATGGACTCTATTATAAAACTCAGCTCTATCATCTAACCATAAAAGCAGCCAGAAACCATAAACGAATGTGTGGCTGTGTTTCAATAAAACTTTATTTGTGAATACTTGAAGTTTGAGTTCTATATAACTTCCATGTCACAAAATGTTATTCTTCTTTTGATTTTGTTTTCAGCTATTTAAAACCATAAAATTCAGAGTCCCTGCGTGGCTCAGTGGGTTAAGCCTCTGCCTTCAGCTCAGGTCATGACCGCAGGATGCTGGGATCAATCCCTGCGTTGGGCTCTCTGCTCAGCGGAGAGCCAGCTTCCTCCCCTCTCTCTGCCTGCCTCTCTGCCTACTGTGATCTCTCTGTCAAATAAATAAATAAAATCTTAAACAAAAAACCAAAAAACCATAAAATTCATTCTTAGCTTGAAGTATATACAAAAACAGATCACAGACTAGATTTGGCTTTTGGGCTGTACTCTTGTTAATCTCTGGAATAAACTATGGTACATCCCAACAATGGAACCCTGTATAATTGCACAAAGAAGTGAGGAAGATATCTATTTACTGTTATGGATCCAAAATTTAGTAACTGAAAAAAAACAAGGGCCAGAGCAATGTTTGTAGAATGCTATCGTTTGTGTAAGAAATTGAAGTAAATAATATACATGTAAAATGTTCATATTTTCAAAAAGAATGATGGAAGGATCAATCAACAACTACTTAAAGCCATTACTCACAGGGAAGAGCTGAAACAGGGTGGAATGGACAGGAGTGGAAACAAGATTTCTATGACTGTAACTTGTAATATTATTTTGACTTTGGAATGTATTTTTGACATGAACAAATAAAATGAAATCACAAGGGAAAATATTGATTTAGTTGTCAACACTTAAAAGTTGGAATATTTTGTAAAGAAATCTAAATTTCCTTTCTTTTGAAATATTGAAAGATCTGTTTGGCATCACAGAGTCTACTTGCCCACTTAGCAGCGCATTTTAGCAACTTCCTTTCTAGTAAGATGTGTGTTTTCAGATTTTGCTATAGGACCCATTCTGGTGGCTTCACTTTCCCTTGCCTGCCTGGCCTGTGTGAGCATTAAGTTTGTAACTTCTGCCCTAGGAGAGGCAAATGAATTCATACTTGATGCTTCATAGGGCAGTAATAGGAACTATGCAGTATTTTGAGGACAAGTATGCAATGATAAAAGTAGTATTTCAGGGAGATTAGCTTGCCTGTGTTATGAGTAATGATCTAGAATGTGGAAGAGCCTGATCCCAGAGAGATTAATCCAGATTTGGTTACGCTAACATGGGCATGAGATAAGTTGACCTGCATGGGTGATGGCTGCAGGATGGAGAGAAAGTAAAGAAAAAGCCATCAGGACAGAAAATAAAAAAGAATGAGGAATTATAGCAGAGCTGGAAAGGACCTGAGAGATCATCTAATCTCACACCTCTCTTTTATAGGAAACTGAAGCCCAGGGTGGTACAAGACTATATTTGGAATTTCACATCTGGTTAACATCAAGGTTAAGATCACCATCTAGGTTTTTTCAAGTCTTAATGTAATGTCATTGCCATGAAATGTTATTATTTTGAGGCTGTCACTACCAGGGAAAGACGAAACTAGTTAAAGAACCTTAAAGCTCTTACAACCATACACACACTAATTGCACCGTGGTGTCCCCAGCATATAAAGCAGCTGCTATTCTGGTTGATGGCAAAGTACTGACAGAAGTAAAGACTTACAGAGAGAATTTTCCTTGGAGAGAAGATAGCAAATCTGAGTTTTAAACATGGTGGGTAAAGTGAAACATGTAATTGGTGATTCTAGGCAATTGAAGATCTTTATAAATAGGCAATTTCATATATTTCTCTGATCATTCCTACTAGAAATTAATGTCCATTTATTTATGGTACTGGATCTGTTATAACAAAAAAAGAGAATTGTCACTAAACATTTGTCAAAACACATAGATTATACAACCCAAAGTAAATAATAATGTATCAATATTCACTCATCAGCTGTTAAAAAATGTACCACACTAATGCAATATGTTAACAGCAGAGGAAAATTCCTAGGGTTTTGGGGGGACACATAGGAATTCTTCAGACTTTCCATTCAAGTTTTCTGTAAACGACTCAAAACAATAAAGTCTATTAATTTTTAAAATTATATCGGTGGAAAGATCCTCCAATAATCTACTGTGAGGCCACAAAAATCAAAATTGTGAATTTGTTCCTTCAGTAGGGTTCCATTGGCAAATACATTCTCAGAAAAGACACAAATGATTAGATGCCAACCCAGATTTAAAGTGAATATTACATGACACCTGTGTGGTTCAGTCAATTAAGCGTCTGCCTTCAGCTCAGGTTATGGTCCCAGGGTCCTGGGATCAAGGCCCACATTGGGCTCCCTGCTCAGTGGGAAGCCTGCTTCTCCCTCTCCCACTTCCCCTGCTTGTGTTCCCTCTCTAGCTGTGTCTCTGTCAAATAAATGAAATCTTTTTAAAATAAATAAATAAATTAAATAAAGTGAATATTACTTTTTGCCTTCTGAAAAATAAATGTGAGGATAATTTAAAGATCAATTTAAAAATCAGTAAATGAAATTGAAGAAAAGTAGTTTTAAAAGTAGAATTGCTTGAAACCCCTACACAGTTTTCTGACATTTTTTTTTTCTGATGAAATTTGACTTGTTCTGAAAAATAAATGTGAGGATAATTTAAAGATCAATTTAAAAATCAGTAAATGAAATTGAAGAAAAGTAGTTTTAAAAGTAGAATTGCTTGAAACCCCTACACAGTTTTCTGACATTTTTTTTTTCTGATGAAATTTGACTTGTTGGCCATTGAGATTATCAGCGAGATCGGTGTTTGTACCTGACAGAGGTTTTGTACTGTAACGTAGATTGCAACACACACGTACTGATTCTATGGCAAATGGCTGGAAAATATACATACCACACTGCCAAAATGAACCGCAGTATCACCAACCTAAATGTGCCAAGCCCCTAGGAAGTAAATATTGATCTCTAAAGCTATACCGATTATACAGTGCGCCGTTTGGGTCATTATCTTCAAAGTAATTAAATCAACACTGATTTGTTCACATAATAATATAATCACATTTTAATGACTTTAAAACAGGTAAAGAGTGACATGTCATTTGTGTTTGCTTTCCAAGGACATTGTAAAAGTTCATTTTTCTCTTCCTTCTTTTTTATTATTATATTTTTTATATAAGTTACCGTGTAACATTAAGGAAATGAATGAGACACTGGCTTTGTTATGCCACAGATTTAGAATATTGTAGTGTTAGAGTTTTAAGGCATTGACTTAATTGTTTTATTCACATGGGTCTCAGCTGGGAAGCTTGCACAAGCCTACCTCCCTGAGAGCCATCACTGCAATTCAAACTCTTTATTTTAAGCTTTCTTTCTTTCTTTCCTTTTTTTTTTTTTATAGATTTATTTATTTGAGAGCAAGCACACTCACACACGTGCAAACAAGGGAGGAGGGGAGGGAGAGAATCTCCAAGCCACTGAGCAGGGAGCCAGACCTGGGGCTCGATCTCATGATCCTTAGATCATGACCTGAGCTGAACCCAAGAGTCGGACACTTAATGGACTGAGCCACCCAGGTGTCCCCAAACTCTTCCTTTTAAGAAGAAGAAACCAAGTTCCAAGACTTTGATTGATTTGCCCAAGCTCTGTAGTAATAGGTCCTGCACTCAAATCAATTTGTCCTTTCCTGTACAGGATCCTTCCTTTCACATTGCGTTATGGTAGGTCAGTTGATTCAGTTCCATGTATCTCTTTTATATACCAACAAAAAACGAGTATGTTAAAGATGGGGTGATCTCTACAATCCCTTACAGTTCTACGATTCCATCAGTTACTAAACTGTGGGTTTGGGGTGTGGGGAGGACATAATCGTATTTAGCTTTGATTGCTTTCCCCTCCTTTCCCTTAACTGGAAAGCAAAAAAAAAAAAAAAAAAAAAAGGAAAGAAAATATATCTAATGCGACATAGGTATGAAAGTTAGACTGTAGCTGGTCTGCAGAGTGACTTCTAGGGTCATCCTGTGTATTACCCCAGGTACCAGGGGGCTCTCACAAGGTCTCATCCTTTGCTGGTAGACTAACCTTCCACTTTTCACATTCCACCAACTACTCTTCTAGAAGTAAGGTTTTATTTCACAAAATAGACACACTGGCATAACCACTCAGTCTTAAATTTCTACTTGTTTCCAGAGCATTCAAGCTATAAATAGCTGTTAAGCCATCATTCCTATTTCACGTGAACTTAGTTATACATAATTACCTTCTTCATGGCTGCCTTAAATCTCTCAACTGTAATAAGATCTCATCTTCCTTTCTGCTTGGGAGAGAGGTCTGAGAGAAGCTTTAAAACCTAGCAAATAACTCTCTCTTTCCTACTTCTTCTATGCTATGGCTTAAATTCCCCATCAAGCAAAGAAGACCTCTTTTCAATATACCTTTCAGTTCTGAGAAAAACAAACTACTAGGAGCTAAATTGCTGTCCTGCGGCCAATAGGCAGCTCCTGGCTTCTGGTTCTAACTTCTCTGTGTACCTCTCTGAATTGTGAAGATTAGTGACACAGTAGGTCACTGTGGGCTGTCTTGCCTTGTGAGAAGGCCTTCACATACATGTACCTTCCTATATATGCCCTGAGCCAAAGACTACATACAGCAGGAATTCTTAAGAACAAAGGTATGCTTCAACTACCAAGCATTATAATTTTGTATAGCGTAACAAGAAATCTAATATTCTGGGAAAAAAATAAAATCAGAGGTACAATCCTTGAATCTCTAGAAGTCTTCAAATAGGATCCCATCAACAATGAACACGTCTGAGATTGTTTATTTTACAAACCTAAGGGAGAATTTCAGAGTTGCGATTTATGCAATTAGAAATCACATTTGCAAAAATATTGCTAATTCTTCTTACTCCACAATGTTTCATATACCCACACACACACATGCACATTTTTAAGAAAAATAACCCAGAAAATATTGCTTCAAATACACTTTTTACAAAATATTTCAAGATAATAATTACAGCTACCAGGACAGGCTGCTTGGGAGCTTCAAGAGCATCAATCAATTTCATAGTTAGCAGCATCGCCTTTCTTTGGGGAACACGTTGTATACGGTAGAATGTGCCCTTGTTCTTGCCAGGGCAGACAAAGGGAGCTGAATCTAAAGGGTGAGAACTAGCCTGCCTGTTCTCTATGAAGGGCAGGAAGGGGAGAATTAGTCAGCAGCACTCACTCTTCCACCTGCTTCCCAGATGCCTCTGACTTTTTTTTTTTTTTTGCCTTATTTTTCTTTTTCCTTTAAATCTGGACTGTTTGCATACATGGACAAACCTTGCCACAATTACTAGACAATCAGACTGGGCCTTCAAGAACTGCCTGACACTACTTCTTCTGGACCGGGATTTTGGGGGTCGGCAACTGAAATGAAAATAAAGGAAAAACTCAGTGCATGAATGCCTTTTAAATCACTCATTCCCCCTGTCTTTTTGGTCTTCTCTCCCTACCTATTTTCTACCTCACAAGTTATGGAAGGAGTAAATATGTGAATAAATATGGAATATATTGATTGAAAACATTATCTGCTCTTTGGTTTTATTCATTTGTTCACTTAACAAATATTCTTTGAAGGCATCTGTGTGTTAGCTAAGTGCTGGGTATGTGTAGTACCCAGTAGTAGTCAACAAAATAGACAAGGTCTTAATGAAGGTTATACTCTTCTGAGTTAGATAGTAAATCAACTATTTGCTACATGAGGAAATAAACTGGGTTGGTCCCTAATTTAGACTGACGGGCCAGAGAAGGCTTCTTTGAGGGGATAACACATATGAACATCTGAAAGATATTTGATTGCTCTCCTAAGTCTTCTGGTATAAAAATCTCTGAGCATATCTAAATACCTACAAAATAAACATAACAGAAAGGTGTGAACATTTATTTGTCAGTGAAGGTCTCTTCATTTTTCCAGAAGTGGACCGGTTTCATCCAGCAATCTTACATCTTCTAGAACTATGAGAGAAGACCCCAGATAAAAATATTTCATATTCGATGTCAATGGGTCTTACTAAATAAAGTGACAGAGTTAAGACAAAAGCAGTGGACCAGACACACTGTCCTTTAAAAGTGTTAGGATTTAAAAGCTCAGTGTGAATGAGAAAAAGAGTCTGCTTAATACTATGAACACATTCAAACCCTTTTTTGATTGCTCCTTTGTCGCTATCATAAGAATACAGAGAGGGCAAAGAACACACAAACATGAGGGGGAAAGTTTTCTAGACATGGCCTTGATTTGAGAACTTTATTATAAATCCATGAGATAGTGTCTATCCCAATGAAATTATTGAATTAACAAGATACATTTATGACTCACTTTCTCATTTATGAAATGCTTAAATAGCATCCCACTGGATTCTCAAAACAGATCTTTGAAGTAATTATTATTATTCCCCATTTTATAAAAAGATTTCATTTATTTATTTGACAGAGAGAGAGAGAGAGAGAGTGCGCGAGAGAAGGAATACAAGCAGGGGGAGTGGGAGAGGGAGAAGCAGGCTTCCCGCTGTGTGGAGAGCCTGATGTGGAGCTCCATCTCAAGACTCTGGGATCATGACCTGAGACAAAGGCAGACGTTAACCATCTGGGACACCCAGGCGCCCTTTCCCTCATTTTAAAGAAGAAATAGAGCTCAGATATGGTCATAGTGTATTAGTGAATGGGGAAACTGAGCTTCATAAGGTGATTTTCTGACCCCAGTTCCTGTGGTCTTGCTACTATATCACACTGCTAAGCCTTATTGTAAGTCCAATAGCCTGAGCCTGTCGTGAGTGGAGTGACAGATTCCACAGAGCAAAATGTCAGTTGGACAATCATGCTTGCTGCTGTGTCACTTCATGGAGACCAAGGGGTCACAACCTCATCTCATTCTATTTTCCTTCAGAGACTCATTATAGGATCTCACATCCAAAAGCAGAAGGGCAGATAAATCTTAACTTTTAATATGGTTTTGAGGCACCTTGTGACTAGCACCGTGGAAGCAAACATGGCTTAGGTGAGACTCACATTCTCAAAACGCATTTCTGCCATGAGTGTTCTTTCATAAAGAAAAATGAGTAAGAAGTATGGAGGTTTCTGAATTAGGTGAGAATTTGAAAGCATGCTGAGACCATCTCCTCCTAGAACAATATTTAGTGGAGAGGGTTCTTCACAAGCCTGATTTGCTCTTTAAAAGAGACCAAAAATCCTTCTGAAAAGAGATATGTGCATCCCAATGATTTCAGTTTTTAAAGAAAAGCAAGTTCCTGGCCTCAAGTAAGATGATAATAATAGTAGTAGTAGTAGTAGTAGTAGTAATGATAATACTGGTAGTATAGACAATGGGACACATTTACTAATTCTGTCTCCATTATTCTGAAATAATTCTACTTTAAGCAACTTAGCCATTCTTGAATTATTTTCTATCTCAGAGTGTTTAGGTAGAATATGGCTGATTTCTAATTATAAGGAAAATTGTTTTCTTTTTTTTTTTTAAGATTTTATTTATTTATTTGGCAGACAGAGATCACGAGTAGGCAGAGAGGCAGGCAGAGAGAGAGAGAGAGGAAGAAGCAGGCTCCCTCCTAAGCCGAGAGACTGATGCGGGGCTCAATACCAGGATGCTGACATCTTGGCCTGAACTAAAGGCAAAGGCTTTAGCCCACTGAGCCACCCAGGCGCCCCAAGGAAAATTGTTTTCTAAAATCACAATAACTGTGCCTGATTGACATAGTTTGTTGGTGAATCATATAATCATTCCTAAGACGATTCTTGCAAAAGGCTAGAAAGGCCCATACTAGGCATAGCCATGTGAACTAGTCCTGGCCAAAGAAATATGAGGGAAGTCTCTTAGACGTTTCTGGGAGGAGTTTCACTATTGTTGAAGAGAAGTTATTAACCTCCAATCCTTCCTTCTTTTTGCCTTTAACTTGGCCATGATGCCTGGAGCTGTTGCAGCCCTTTTGTGACCATGAACATTGAAGGTAATGAAGGCCAAGAGTCAGTAATCTATAGAGCCCATGGCAGAAAGACTGAAATTGCCTAGGCCTTAAATGTTACTAATGAGCTGAACTAACACAAGCATTTGATTACTTCTAGCCCTTGCATCATACAAGAAAGTAAATCAGTCTTTGTTTAAGCTACTATTCCTGAGATTATTTGTAATGTACAGCTGAAGGAATTCAATTAATAACACTGTATAGTTTTGAGCTAGTTACTTAAAGGATTTGAACCTAAGTTTCCTCATGTATGAAATAAAAGAAGGCTGAACTCTTTTAAATCTAGGAAGTCTCTGATTCAAAAAGTACGTTGGCCCCATTGTATTCAGAAACAGTTTTTTAAAAAGATACTGTACACATTTCCTTTCCATTTTGTAAGTAGCCTTACCTTTTAGTACCATGGGAATATGAAATAGTACATATTTTCAACATATTTTGCTATTACTTGTTTACTCTTGAAATGGTTATATCACTTTAATGCAAAGTATTTTGTGTTTTCATAATTCTTCGCAAGTGTGGATTCTAGTCAATGCAGTGGGAATATTCCACTGGATTTACACAGAAAGCCAAAATGTACAATTCATATTTTCCCATACAATTACAGAACTATTGGCCTTAACACTGAAGAGTATCTATTTTAGGAAGACTAAGACTTAATCACAAAACACCTGTCAATCCAGTCTTTACTCTGAGACTAGCACAAGGATAATACCTTTTGCAATGACAACTTCAAAGAAAATATCTTTTTATTGTTGCTATTTAAAGATCACTATGGGAGGTAATGCTTGGTCATTGAAAGGAACTATCTCCATAGGCAAAAGAATGAACGTAAGGGATTTTTAAAGTACTTCCTAAGTAGATTTGCAACAACAGACTTACAGGGAATGAATATTACCTTCATTTTCAATAGGAGACTATCCTATCATAACAAAAACTATTGTGTCTTCTCACATATAATTTTAAGAGTCTTAAATGAGAGAAGGGTCTTAGCTACATCTGAAGATTAAATTCCTGAGAAAATACATTTATTTTCAATCTGGAAAATTAGGATTTTAAAAAAGCAATTCTAGTGAGCAGAATCTTTCAGAGTATAATATTTGCAGTGAAAAGCCTGAGAAAATAACAATGTGTTATTATGTTTTTGTGCCTCAATTTTTTAATGGCTAGGTTATTATGTCAGAAATAGGTGATGCATACCAGCTTTCTGCTCTTCACATTTTCACAGTCATAGTTCAGCATAATTCAGGATATAGTTCTACTTCTCAGTTTAATGTAAATGGTGGAATATTTTAAAAATTCAGTCCGGTACACTTTTTTAAGTTCCTTTTAAAAACCTCTCAAAACAGATTCTTCTTATACTAGATTTAACATGAATGATAAACAAGTAAAAAAGAGTTTAACTAAGCTGACAACTTGTTTATAATTTTATAGATGGAGCTTAAACTTGTCCAAATCTTACCAAATTTCTGAGAACTTAAGAAATTCAAATTGAATTCGTGTTGCTTCTGCGTAAGCAAATCACTGTAAAGGCGTTCTTGTCTTTGTGTGACAGATGATTGCAAAGAATAAAAATGAGCTATTTTTCCTAAAGAGGGGGCATTTCCAGGCAGCTTCATCGCCCATTCTCATGGTGTCCTCCAGTTCAGAGACCATCTTTTCCTCAGTTTTCCTATTAGCAAGAACACAAGAGTAAAAAATTAAACATCTCACTTTCACTAATCTCTGACACCAACCAGTTAAGAGTTGCACTTAAATTGGACATCTGCATAGCAAGGAACCGGTTTGGATCTCTAATAACCAGCATCCACCTGGCCTTTAATACGGTCTCATAATTTGACCACATTCCCATGGTCAGCTCCTTCTCCTATTCTCCAGAAAAATTACTTCCAAGTTCTATCTTCTATGATTCCACTCCCTCTGTACTCCTAATATTCTCAGGATTTTGCATTCTCCTTTAAAAAAAAAAAAAGCCTCAAACAGAAAATATCTTCAACCCTTCAATCTCCTGTCACCAAATCAATGCTACTTCTTCCCTCTTTTCTTTCTGGCCCTAAAAATGCAGGAAATCATTATTCAAAGCCAATCTCTCCACACATTCCGTGGATTATATTTCCTTCTGTATTTCCAGGAAATTCATAGGCTTTTTGTGCTCCCAGTGTTGTTGTTTTGATTGGGCAATATATATAAACGGTTCAAGGTTCAAAAACGATAAGAGGGAATATGATGAAAAATCTTTTTATTCCTAGTGCCAGGTATCTGTCTTCTACTTGGGGCAAGTGTTCTATGTACATACAAGAAAATGTACACAAACATCAGGGAGGAAGAATTTCCTCTGCCCTTCCAGGTCTTTCTACCCGGATGAAGAATCAAACTGACATGAGACAGATTAACAGGAGAAAATCAAATTTAATTTTGTATGTATAGGGAATCCACATAGATATGAAATTACAAAGACAGCCAGCTGACCTGACATTCACAGGAACTAAGGAGAGCAGTGGGGTATAGGGATACAAAGTGGGAGGAAGCCCAGTAGCAGAAAGGTGAGAGGAGATGTTGGAGAACAAAGATTGCCCTGTCATACAGGTAAGTGTCTTAGGTAGAGGAATCTCCGTTAATGGCTCCCTAATGGTACAGGCAAGTAGTTGAGGGGGAGGTAAAGAGCTTTTCCTGAATCTGCTGCATTCTGCTTGCTTTTAACTCAAAATTAATGTTCATGCCAACCTGCCTCATCTTGGGGACGTTCATCCTCAGCCTTCATAAAAACATATTCTTCCTTAGGTCTTTAAAAAAAAAAAAAAAGGAATATTCTGAACACATTGTTACGTATCTTGTTTTCATTAAAAAAAAATGCATCTTGGAGACAATATTAATTCATAAGGTAAAAACAGTGTCCATCTTATCAGTTCAGATAGAAGAAGGACGGTAGAGGTCATAACACCCGAGGCAAGGCTGGACCGACAAAGGAGCACGTGGGCCTAGGCTCAAGGGATAGGAATGCTTATCACTCACAGGAACCTGTAGGACAAGTAGTTAACCTGCAGCAACCTGGAGATAGAAGGACCAGATATACCTAATGAATTCTCTAACATAAAGAATAAAGATATTTGTTCAGATTCCAAGTCTCTTGAGAGGGAAGAGACCCCCAGAGGACCAGATGAAGTGATAGCAGAACACCTGCTAACATGACCTCATGGGCCTACAACCACCAGCATCCACCTTCTCCAGAGACCCCTGCCACAAGTCTTGCCCATAAAACCCCTCCCTTGCAAGACATAGGGGAGTTTGGGACTTTCAAGCATTAATTCCTTATTCTCCTAGGTGGTGCCGCACCAATAAATCGTCTTTCTTCACTGCAAAATTTCAGTATCAGTTTTGTTCACTTGCTGCACATCAGGTGAAGAAGTCTTGTTTGTTTCAGTTACAAAAGTACCAGTTCTTTCTTCTTTAACTACATTACGTTAATTATGAATGACTGTTACATTATTGAAGCTGACCTCATCGACAAACATTTAGCTTGTCTCCAAACTTTTATAATTATAAACAATGTGGCAACAGATAAGTCTGAACATTGGAAATATACCTATACATTCAATTCCTATTAGTGGGATTGCACGGTGAAAGGGAAAACACAATTGAAATTTTGATGGATGTTACCAAATTATCCTCCACAGATGTCAAGCCAAACGATGGTTCCACAGAAAAAGTATGAGAGTGGTAATATTCACCCAACGAAAGGGCGTCACAAAGTTTTTTGCTGATCTCATAATATAAATGAGCATTTTGCTTATTATGAGAAAGATTGACAATCTTTTCCAATAATTAGAAGCCATTTTTAGTTCCTTTTCCTTTAAATAAAAAGATTTTATTTATTTCAGAGAGAGAGAGAGAGAGAGAGAGAGAGCACAGCATTGGGATGAGCAGAGGAAGAGGGAGAAGCAAGCTCCCCACTGAGAAGGGAGCCCCATGTCTGGCTTGATCCCAAGACCCTGGGATCCTGATCTGAGCTGAAGGAAGCTGCTTAAAATCAACTGAACCACTCAGGTGTCCTTTAGTTCCTTTTCAAAGAGCTGTTCATATGCTTTATTTTTCCATGGTATTGTGTTTTCAAAAAATTGATCTGTAGAAGTTATATATGTAAAGACAACTTTTGTAATATGAATTGCAATTCTTTTTGGCCATGCAGAACATTTTTTATACTGAGATTTATTAGTTTTACTTTTATGGCTTCCGGTTTCTGTGATGAACTTAAAGAGCCCTTCCTTACTCTAGGTTTATGGGGAAAAAATTCTTATGGTTTTCTCTACAACTTTTATGATTTCTGTTTTAAAGTTTTCTTCATTCAAATTTTACATATTTCTTGTTAAAATCATTTCTAGATATTTTACCATTTTATTGACATTATAAGTGGATCCTATCTTTTATTAGATCTCCTAACGCATTTTAATATATGAAGGGTACTAACTTCTGTATGTTAACTTTGTAATCAGCCACCTCATTGAATTCTTAAATTGTAATGGGTTTTCAGTTAATTGTCTTGGGATTTTCTGGTGTACAATTGCATTACCTGCAAACAGTGATAATTCAACTTCTCCCTTTCTAATGTTTAAATCTCCAATTTCTCTTTTTCATTTTCTCCACAGAGTACCCTCAGAATAATGTTAGACAATAGCGTGATCATATTTATTCTTATCTCGTTACTCAGGTAATCCTTTGCAGTAGATTATCTTCTAATCCCAAATATCATCAGCTTCTCCCCATCTCCTAATATCTTCCAGTCTGGAAAAACTCTGTGGATACTACACTGCACTCCAACTCCAGCTCCCTTGCTCCTCTTTCATAGCCAGATGACTTGAAAAAGCCACCTAAGCTTGTTGTTCTCACGTTCTCCTCTTGCATTCCTTCCTGAGCTAGTTTCAGTCTAGTTTCTGCTTCCACACTGGGCAGATCAGAGACATGGCCTATGAAACACACAGTGCTCGAGAAACTCTCTTTGGTGGTCATGATGGTGGCAGAAAGACTGAGAACCTCAGACAGTGGCGGCAGCACAAGAGATGGTGTCTGACTGGGTTCAGAATACAACTATCCCAAAATATGGCACCTTGACATGTTGAAGATTTTAAGCCAGAGACATTTGAGATAATGGCAGAAACAAGAAGACCACTCCCACCTTCCCCCTGCCCTTCTCCCTGAAAGTCGGTCCTAAGACCCTCTTGTGAGAAGGTGCCTTTCCTATACCTGGAAAAGAGACTCCTTATCTCTGAAGACAAGGGATGCTGAGAAGAATCAAACAGGCTGTGTTGTTATCCGCAATGTGCTATACTTACCTTATCGCCTTTGCTCTTATCACATTTCTCTATGACAGTCCACCCTTCATGGAGACTAGGACAAGAAATAGGTTTAACAGTTTCTTTGGGTTTTTATTTCCTTATGAAGGCTCCCCTGTCACATAAAACTTACATTAGATAAGTTAGTAGGTTTTTCTCTGTTAATTTGTCTTTGTTGGTTTAATTTTCGGAACTCACCGGGGTTGCTAAGAGGATTAAGGAAAACTTTCTCCTCCCCTACATGTCTATATACAGTTCAAGTCTTCTTGGTGCCTGATGTGGCACCTAGTGCCCAGGCTCCTTTCTGGATCAGCCCTGCAGTGTGATATGGGCTATTGTTTCGGCTGCTAGTCTCCATTCTTATTTATCAAGACTCCTAGTGATTTACCTTCTAGAGATTTAATGAACTACCCAAAATACTTTTAATAAACTCTGTTACTATATTAATATAAAATGAGAACTGAGTAGGTGGAGATGCTGTTCACTAAGAAAAAACAATTTTAGGGGCAAATATTGTAATCTTGAATTTAAGGTATATGAGACCTCCATGCAGATAAGATAGTTGTACTATTGGATATCCAGATATGGCCTAGTCTGGGGAAGTAAATGTAGAGATAATCAGCAAATTAATTGTATTTCAAGCCATGTAAATACATGAGTTCACTTAGGACATGACACAGAATAAACACATAAGCTGTAAACCTGAGAAGCGGGAATATTTAAATGACATGTTGAAGAAAAGGCAGCTCTAGCAAAAGGGACTAAGGAATTGCCAGAGAGGAAAACGGGAAACTAAAAATGTGGTGTCATCAAAACTGAGGGACAAGAATGTTTCTAGAAAGAGGGAATAGCCAATTAGGTTGAACATTATGATTAAAATGAGGACATTGATAATCTCAGATAAATCAAGGAACAGAAACCAACTATGGCTAATATAAGCAGAATTTATTATATTATTAATAATATTGATATAGTTAGGATCACCTGGGTAGTTCAGTTGGTTAAACATCTGCCTACGGCACAGGTCATGATCTCAAGGTCCTGGGATCAAGCCCTGCATCAGGTTCCCTGTTCAGTGAGGAGCCTGCTTCTCCCTCTCCCTCTAGCCCTCCTCCCCTCCCCCACTTGTGTTTTCTCTCTCTTTCTCTCTCTCTGTCTCAAATAAATAAAATCTTTAAAAAATATATTGATAAAAATAATGAAACTAATTATAAATTTTTGTCTTTTCTCAGTGAATGGCATCAGTACCTACTCAGTGCTCGGGTCAGAAACTTTAGATCAGCCCTGACTTTGTTCCTCTTTTTTTTTTTTTTTTTAAGATTTTATTATTTATTTGACAGAGAGAGAGATCACAAGTAGGCAGAGAGGCAGGCAGAGAGAGAGAGGGGGAAGCAGTTCTGAAAAATAAATGTGAGGATAATTTAAAGATCAATTTAAAAATCAGTAAATGAAATTGAAGAAAAGTAGTTTTAAAAGTAGAATTGCTTGAAACCCCTACACAGTTTTCTGACATTTTTTTTTTCTGATGAAATTTGACTTGTTCTGAAAAATAAATGTGAGGATAATTTAAAGATCAATTTAAAAATCAGTAAATGAAATTGAAGAAAAGTAGTTTTAAAAGTAGAATTGCTTGAAACCCCTACACAGTTTTCTGACATTTTTTTTTTCTGATGAAATTTGACTTGTTGGCCATTGAGATTATCAGCGAGATCGGTGTTTGTACCTGACAGAGGTTTTGTACTGTAACGTAGATTGCAACACACACGTACTGATTCTATGGCAAATGGCTGGAAAATATACATACCACACTGCCAAAATGAACCGCAGTATCACCAACCTAAATGTGCCAAGCCCCTAGGAAGTAAATATTGATCTCTAAAGCTATACCGATTATACAGTGCGCCGTTTGGGTCATTATCTTCAAAGTAATTAAATCAACACTGATTTGTTCACATAATAATATAATCACATTTTAATGACTTTAAAACAGGTAAAGAGTGACATGTCATTTGTGTTTGCTTTCCAAGGACATTGTAAAAGTTCATTTTTCTCTTCCTTCTTTTTTATTATTATATTTTTTATATAAGTTACCGTGTAACATTAAGGAAATGAATGAGACACTGGCTTTGTTATGCCACAGATTTAGAATATTGTAGTGTTAGAGTTTTAAGGCATTGACTTAATTGTTTTATTCACATGGGTCTCAGCTGGGAAGCTTGCACAAGCCTACCTCCCTGAGAGCCATCACTGCAATTCAAACTCTTTATTTTAAGCTTTCTTTCTTTCTTTCCTTTTTTTTTTTTTATAGATTTATTTATTTGAGAGCAAGCACACTCACACACGTGCAAACAAGGGAGGAGGGGAGGGAGAGAATCTCCAAGCCACTGAGCAGGGAGCCAGACCTGGGGCTCGATCTCATGATCCTTAGATCATGACCTGAGCTGAACCCAAGAGTCGGACACTTAATGGACTGAGCCACCCAGGTGTCCCCAAACTCTTCCTTTTAAGAAGAAGAAACCAAGTTCCAAGACTTTGATTGATTTGCCCAAGCTCTGTAGTAATAGGTCCTGCACTCAAATCAATTTGTCCTTTCCTGTACAGGATCCTTCCTTTCACATTGCGTTATGGTAGGTCAGTTGATTCAGTTCCATGTATCTCTTTTATATACCAACAAAAAACGAGTATGTTAAAGATGGGGTGATCTCTACAATCCCTTACAGTTCTACGATTCCATCAGTTACTAAACTGTGGGTTTGGGGTGTGGGGAGGACATAATCGTATTTAGCTTTGATTGCTTTCCCCTCCTTTCCCTTAACTGGAAAGCAAAAAAAAAAAAAAAAAAAAAGGAAAGAAAATATATCTAATGCGACATAGGTATGAAAGTTAGACTGTAGCTGGTCTGCAGAGTGACTTCTAGGGTCATCCTGTGTATTACCCCAGGTACCAGGGGGCTCTCACAAGGTCTCATCCTTTGCTGGTAGACTAACCTTCCACTTTTCACATTCCACCAACTACTCTTCTAGAAGTAAGGTTTTATTTCACAAAATAGACACACTGGCATAACCACTCAGTCTTAAATTTCTACTTGTTTCCAGAGCATTCAAGCTATAAATAGCTGTTAAGCCATCATTCCTATTTCACGTGAACTTAGTTATACATAATTACCTTCTTCATGGCTGCCTTAAATCTCTCAACTGTAATAAGATCTCATCTTCCTTTCTGCTTGGGAGAGAGGTCTGAGAGAAGCTTTAAAACCTAGCAAATAACTCTCTCTTTCCTACTTCTTCTATGCTATGGCTTAAATTCCCCATCAAGCAAAGAAGACCTCTTTTCAATATACCTTTCAGTTCTGAGAAAAACAAACTACTAGGAGCTAAATTGCTGTCCTGCGGCCAATAGGCAGCTCCTGGCTTCTGGTTCTAACTTCTCTGTGTACCTCTCTGAATTGTGAAGATTAGTGACACAGTAGGTCACTGTGGGCTGTCTTGCCTTGTGAGAAGGCCTTCACATACATGTACCTTCCTATATATGCCCTGAGCCAAAGACTACATACAGCAGGAATTCTTAAGAACAAAGGTATGCTTCAACTACCAAGCATTATAATTTTGTATAGCGTAACAAGAAATCTAATATTCTGGGAAAAAAATAAAATCAGAGGTACAATCCTTGAATCTCTAGAAGTCTTCAAATAGGATCCCATCAACAATGAACACGTCTGAGATTGTTTATTTTACAAACCTAAGGGAGAATTTCAGAGTTGCGATTTATGCAATTAGAAATCACATTTGCAAAAATATTGCTAATTCTTCTTACTCCACAATGTTTCATATACCCACACACACACATGCACATTTTTAAGAAAAATAACCCAGAAAATATTGCTTCAAATACACTTTTTACAAAATATTTCAAGATAATAATTACAGCTACCAGGACAGGCTGCTTGGGAGCTTCAAGAGCATCAATCAATTTCATAGTTAGCAGCATCGCCTTTCTTTGGGGAACACGTTGTATACGGTAGAATGTGCCCTTGTTCTTGCCAGGGCAGACAAAGGGAGCTGAATCTAAAGGGTGAGAACTAGCCTGCCTGTTCTCTATGAAGGGCAGGAAGGGGAGAATTAGTCAGCAGCACTCACTCTTCCACCTGCTTCCCAGATGCCTCTGACTTTTTTTTTTTTTTTTGCCTTATTTTTCTTTTTCCTTTAAATCTGGACTGTTTGCATACATGGACAAACCTTGCCACAATTACTAGACAATCAGACTGGGCCTTCAAGAACTGCCTGACACTACTTCTTCTGGACCGGGATTTTGGGGGTCGGCAACTGAAATGAAAATAAAGGAAAAACTCAGTGCATGAATGCCTTTTAAATCACTCATTCCCCCTGTCTTTTTGGTCTTCTCTCCCTACCTATTTTCTACCTCACAAGTTATGGAAGGAGTAAATATGTGAATAAATATGGAATATATTGATTGAAAACATTATCTGCTCTTTGGTTTTATTCATTTGTTCACTTAACAAATATTCTTTGAAGGCATCTGTGTGTTAGCTAAGTGCTGGGTATGTGTAGTACCCAGTAGTAGTCAACAAAATAGACAAGGTCTTAATGAAGGTTATACTCTTCTGAGTTAGATAGTAAATCAACTATTTGCTACATGAGGAAATAAACTGGGTTGGTCCCTAATTTAGACTGACGGGCCAGAGAAGGCTTCTTTGAGGGGATAACACATATGAACATCTGAAAGATATTTGATTGCTCTCCTAAGTCTTCTGGTATAAAAATCTCTGAGCATATCTAAATACCTACAAAATAAACATAACAGAAAGGTGTGAACATTTATTTGTCAGTGAAGGTCTCTTCATTTTTCCAGAAGTGGACCGGTTTCATCCAGCAATCTTACATCTTCTAGAACTATGAGAGAAGACCCCAGATAAAAATATTTCATATTCGATGTCAATGGGTCTTACTAAATAAAGTGACAGAGTTAAGACAAAAGCAGTGGACCAGACACACTGTCCTTTAAAAGTGTTAGGATTTAAAAGCTCAGTGTGAATGAGAAAAAGAGTCTGCTTAATACTATGAACACATTCAAACCCTTTTTTGATTGCTCCTTTGTCGCTATCATAAGAATACAGAGAGGGCAAAGAACACACAAACATGAGGGGGAAAGTTTTCTAGACATGGCCTTGATTTGAGAACTTTATTATAAATCCATGAGATAGTGTCTATCCCAATGAAATTATTGAATTAACAAGATACATTTATGACTCACTTTCTCATTTATGAAATGCTTAAATAGCATCCCACTGGATTCTCAAAACAGATCTTTGAAGTAATTATTATTATTCCCCATTTTATAAAAAGATTTCATTTATTTATTTGACAGAGAGAGAGAGAGAGAGAGTGCGCGAGAGAAGGAATACAAGCAGGGGGAGTGGGAGAGGGAGAAGCAGGCTTCCCGCTGTGTGGAGAGCCTGATGTGGAGCTCCATCTCAAGACTCTGGGATCATGACCTGAGACAAAGGCAGACGTTAACCATCTGGGACACCCAGGCGCCCTTTCCCTCATTTTAAAGAAGAAATAGAGCTCAGATATGGTCATAGTGTATTAGTGAATGGGGAAACTGAGCTTCATAAGGTGATTTTCTGACCCCAGTTCCTGTGGTCTTGCTACTATATCACACTGCTAAGCCTTATTGTAAGTCCAATAGCCTGAGCCTGTCGTGAGTGGAGTGACAGATTCCACAGAGCAAAATGTCAGTTGGACAATCATGCTTGCTGCTGTGTCACTTCATGGAGACCAAGGGGTCACAACCTCATCTCATTCTATTTTCCTTCAGAGACTCATTATAGGATCTCACATCCAAAAGCAGAAGGGCAGATAAATCTTAACTTTTAATATGGTTTTGAGGCACCTTGTGACTAGCACCGTGGAAGCAAACATGGCTTAGGTGAGACTCACATTCTCAAAACGCATTTCTGCCATGAGTGTTCTTTCATAAAGAAAAATGAGTAAGAAGTATGGAGGTTTCTGAATTAGGTGAGAATTTGAAAGCATGCTGAGACCATCTCCTCCTAGAACAATATTTAGTGGAGAGGGTTCTTCACAAGCCTGATTTGCTCTTTAAAAGAGACCAAAAATCCTTCTGAAAAGAGATATGTGCATCCCAATGATTTCAGTTTTTAAAGAAAAGCAAGTTCCTGGCCTCAAGTAAGATGATAATAATAGTAGTAGTAGTAGTAGTAGTAGTAATGATAATACTGGTAGTATAGACAATGGGACACATTTACTAATTCTGTCTCCATTATTCTGAAATAATTCTACTTTAAGCAACTTAGCCATTCTTGAATTATTTTCTATCTCAGAGTGTTTAGGTAGAATATGGCTGATTTCTAATTATAAGGAAAATTGTTTTCTTTTTTTTTTTTAAGATTTTATTTATTTATTTGGCAGACAGAGATCACGAGTAGGCAGAGAGGCAGGCAGAGAGAGAGAGAGGAAGAAGCAGGCTCCCTCCTAAGCCGAGAGACTGATGCGGGGCTCAATACCAGGATGCTGACATCTTGGCCTGAACTAAAGGCAAAGGCTTTAGCCCACTGAGCCACCCAGGCGCCCCAAGGAAAATTGTTTTCTAAAATCACAATAACTGTGCCTGATTGACATAGTTTGTTGGTGAATCATATAATCATTCCTAAGACGATTCTTGCAAAAGGCTAGAAAGGCCCATACTAGGCATAGCCATGTGAACTAGTCCTGGCCAAAGAAATATGAGGGAAGTCTCTTAGACGTTTCTGGGAGGAGTTTCACTATTGTTGAAGAGAAGTTATTAACCTCCAATCCTTCCTTCTTTTTGCCTTTAACTTGGCCATGATGCCTGGAGCTGTTGCAGCCCTTTTGTGACCATGAACATTGAAGGTAATGAAGGCCAAGAGTCAGTAATCTATAGAGCCCATGGCAGAAAGACTGAAATTGCCTAGGCCTTAAATGTTACTAATGAGCTGAACTAACACAAGCATTTGATTACTTCTAGCCCTTGCATCATACAAGAAAGTAAATCAGTCTTTGTTTAAGCTACTATTCCTGAGATTATTTGTAATGTACAGCTGAAGGAATTCAATTAATAACACTGTATAGTTTTGAGCTAGTTACTTAAAGGATTTGAACCTAAGTTTCCTCATGTATGAAATAAAAGAAGGCTGAACTCTTTTAAATCTAGGAAGTCTCTGATTCAAAAAGTACGTTGGCCCCATTGTATTCAGAAACAGTTTTTTAAAAAGATACTGTACACATTTCCTTTCCATTTTGTAAGTAGCCTTACCTTTTAGTACCATGGGAATATGAAATAGTACATATTTTCAACATATTTTGCTATTACTTGTTTACTCTTGAAATGGTTATATCACTTTAATGCAAAGTATTTTGTGTTTTCATAATTCTTCGCAAGTGTGGATTCTAGTCAATGCAGTGGGAATATTCCACTGGATTTACACAGAAAGCCAAAATGTACAATTCATATTTTCCCATACAATTACAGAACTATTGGCCTTAACACTGAAGAGTATCTATTTTAGGAAGACTAAGACTTAATCACAAAACACCTGTCAATCCAGTCTTTACTCTGAGACTAGCACAAGGATAATACCTTTTGCAATGACAACTTCAAAGAAAATATCTTTTTATTGTTGCTATTTAAAGATCACTATGGGAGGTAATGCTTGGTCATTGAAAGGAACTATCTCCATAGGCAAAAGAATGAACGTAAGGGATTTTTAAAGTACTTCCTAAGTAGATTTGCAACAACAGACTTACAGGGAATGAATATTACCTTCATTTTCAATAGGAGACTATCCTATCATAACAAAAACTATTGTGTCTTCTCACATATAATTTTAAGAGTCTTAAATGAGAGAAGGGTCTTAGCTACATCTGAAGATTAAATTCCTGAGAAAATACATTTATTTTCAATCTGGAAAATTAGGATTTTAAAAAAGCAATTCTAGTGAGCAGAATCTTTCAGAGTATAATATTTGCAGTGAAAAGCCTGAGAAAATAACAATGTGTTATTATGTTTTTGTGCCTCAATTTTTTAATGGCTAGGTTATTATGTCAGAAATAGGTGATGCATACCAGCTTTCTGCTCTTCACATTTTCACAGTCATAGTTCAGCATAATTCAGGATATAGTTCTACTTCTCAGTTTAATGTAAATGGTGGAATATTTTAAAAATTCAGTCCGGTACACTTTTTTAAGTTCCTTTTAAAAACCTCTCAAAACAGATTCTTCTTATACTAGATTTAACATGAATGATAAACAAGTAAAAAAGAGTTTAACTAAGCTGACAACTTGTTTATAATTTTATAGATGGAGCTTAAACTTGTCCAAATCTTACCAAATTTCTGAGAACTTAAGAAATTCAAATTGAATTCGTGTTGCTTCTGCGTAAGCAAATCACTGTAAAGGCGTTCTTGTCTTTGTGTGACAGATGATTGCAAAGAATAAAAATGAGCTATTTTTCCTAAAGAGGGGGCATTTCCAGGCAGCTTCATCGCCCATTCTCATGGTGTCCTCCAGTTCAGAGACCATCTTTTCCTCAGTTTTCCTATTAGCAAGAACACAAGAGTAAAAAATTAAACATCTCACTTTCACTAATCTCTGACACCAACCAGTTAAGAGTTGCACTTAAATTGGACATCTGCATAGCAAGGAACCGGTTTGGATCTCTAATAACCAGCATCCACCTGGCCTTTAATACGGTCTCATAATTTGACCACATTCCCATGGTCAGCTCCTTCTCCTATTCTCCAGAAAAATTACTTCCAAGTTCTATCTTCTATGATTCCACTCCCTCTGTACTCCTAATATTCTCAGGATTTTGCATTCTCCTTTAAAAAAAAAAAAAAGCCTCAAACAGAAAATATCTTCAACCCTTCAATCTCCTGTCACCAAATCAATGCTACTTCTTCCCTCTTTTCTTTCTGGCCCTAAAAATGCAGGAAATCATTATTCAAAGCCAATCTCTCCACACATTCCGTGGATTATATTTCCTTCTGTATTTCCAGGAAATTCATAGGCTTTTTGTGCTCCCAGTGTTGTTGTTTTGATTGGGCAATATATATAAACGGTTCAAGGTTCAAAAACGATAAGAGGGAATATGATGAAAAATCTTTTTATTCCTAGTGCCAGGTATCTGTCTTCTACTTGGGGCAAGTGTTCTATGTACATACAAGAAAATGTACACAAACATCAGGGAGGAAGAATTTCCTCTGCCCTTCCAGGTCTTTCTACCCGGATGAAGAATCAAACTGACATGAGACAGATTAACAGGAGAAAATCAAATTTAATTTTGTATGTATAGGGAATCCACATAGATATGAAATTACAAAGACAGCCAGCTGACCTGACATTCACAGGAACTAAGGAGAGCAGTGGGGTATAGGGATACAAAGTGGGAGGAAGCCCAGTAGCAGAAAGGTGAGAGGAGATGTTGGAGAACAAAGATTGCCCTGTCATACAGGTAAGTGTCTTAGGTAGAGGAATCTCCGTTAATGGCTCCCTAATGGTACAGGCAAGTAGTTGAGGGGGAGGTAAAGAGCTTTTCCTGAATCTGCTGCATTCTGCTTGCTTTTAACTCAAAATTAATGTTCATGCCAACCTGCCTCATCTTGGGGACGTTCATCCTCAGCCTTCATAAAAACATATTCTTCCTTAGGTCTTTAAAAAAAAAAAAAAAGGAATATTCTGAACACATTGTTACGTATCTTGTTTTCATTAAAAAAAAATGCATCTTGGAGACAATATTAATTCATAAGGTAAAAACAGTGTCCATCTTATCAGTTCAGATAGAAGAAGGAACGGTAGAGGTCATAACACCCGAGGCAAGGCTGGACCGACAAAGGAGCACGTGGGCCTAGGCTCAAGGGATAGGAATGCTTATCACTCACAGGAACCTGTAGGACAAGTAGTTAACCTGCAGCAACCTGGAGATAGAAGGACCAGATATACCTAATGAATTCTCTAACATAAAGAATAAAGATATTTGTTCAGATTCCAAGTCTCTTGAGAGGGAAGAGACCCCCAGAGGACCAGATGAAGTGATAGCAGAACACCTGCTAACATGACCTCATGGGCCTACAACCACCAGCATCCACCTTCTCCAGAGACCCCTGCCACAAGTCTTGCCCATAAAACCCCTCCCTTGCAAGACATAGGGGAGTTTGGGACTTTCAAGCATTAATTCCTTATTCTCCTAGGTGGTGCCGCACCAATAAATCGTCTTTCTTCACTGCAAAATTTCAGTATCAGTTTTGTTCACTTGCTGCACATCAGGTGAAGAAGTCTTGTTTGTTTCAGTTACAAAAGTACCAGTTCTTTCTTCTTTAACTACATTACGTTAATTATGAATGACTGTTACATTATTGAAGCTGACCTCATCGACAAACATTTAGCTTGTCTCCAAACTTTTATAATTATAAACAATGTGGCAACAGATAAGTCTGAACATTGGAAATATACCTATACATTCAATTCCTATTAGTGGGATTGCACGGTGAAAGGGAAAACACAATTGAAATTTTGATGGATGTTACCAAATTATCCTCCACAGATGTCAAGCCAAACGATGGTTCCACAGAAAAAGTATGAGAGTGGTAATATTCACCCAACGAAAGGGCGTCACAAAGTTTTTTGCTGATCTCATAATATAAATGAGCATTTTGCTTATTATGAGAAAGATTGACAATCTTTTCCAATAATTAGAAGCCATTTTTAGTTCCTTTTCCTTTAAATAAAAAGATTTTATTTATTTCAGAGAGAGAGAGAGAGAGAGAGAGAGAGCACAGCATTGGGATGAGCAGAGGAAGAGGGAGAAGCAAGCTCCCCACTGAGAAGGGAGCCCCATGTCTGGCTTGATCCCAAGACCCTGGGATCCTGATCTGAGCTGAAGGAAGCTGCTTAAAATCAACTGAACCACTCAGGTGTCCTTTAGTTCCTTTTCAAAGAGCTGTTCATATGCTTTATTTTTCCATGGTATTGTGTTTTCAAAAAATTGATCTGTAGAAGTTATATATGTAAAGACAACTTTTGTAATATGAATTGCAATTCTTTTTGGCCATGCAGAACATTTTTTATACTGAGATTTATTAGTTTTACTTTTATGGCTTCCGGTTTCTGTGATGAACTTAAAGAGCCCTTCCTTACTCTAGGTTTATGGGGAAAAAATTCTTATGGTTTTCTCTACAACTTTTATGATTTCTGTTTTAAAGTTTTCTTCATTCAAATTTTACATATTTCTTGTTAAAATCATTTCTAGATATTTTACCATTTTATTGACATTATAAGTGGATCCTATCTTTTATTAGATCTCCTAACGCATTTTAATATATGAAGGGTACTAACTTCTGTATGTTAACTTTGTAATCAGCCACCTCATTGAATTCTTAAATTGTAATGGGTTTTCAGTTAATTGTCTTGGGATTTTCTGGTGTACAATTGCATTACCTGCAAACAGTGATAATTCAACTTCTCCCTTTCTAATGTTTAAATCTCCAATTTCTCTTTTTCATTTTCTCCACAGAGTACCCTCAGAATAATGTTAGACAATAGCGTGATCATATTTATTCTTATCTCGTTACTCAGGTAATCCTTTGCAGTAGATTATCTTCTAATCCCAAATATCATCAGCTTCTCCCCATCTCCTAATATCTTCCAGTCTGGAAAAACTCTGTGGATACTACACTGCACTCCAACTCCAGCTCCCTTGCTCCTCTTTCATAGCCAGATGACTTGAAAAAGCCACCTAAGCTTGTTGTTCTCACGTTCTCCTCTTGCATTCCTTCCTGAGCTAGTTTCAGTCTAGTTTCTGCTTCCACACTGGGCAGATCAGAGACATGGCCTATGAAACACACAGTGCTCGAGAAACTCTCTTTGGTGGTCATGATGGTGGCAGAAAGACTGAGAACCTCAGACAGTGGCGGCAGCACAAGAGATGGTGTCTGACTGGGTTCAGAATACAACTATCCCAAAATATGGCACCTTGACATGTTGAAGATTTTAAGCCAGAGACATTTGAGATAATGGCAGAAACAAGAAGACCACTCCCACCTTCCCCCTGCCCTTCTCCCTGAAAGTCGGTCCTAAGACCCTCTTGTGAGAAGGTGCCTTTCCTATACCTGGAAAAGAGACTCCTTATCTCTGAAGACAAGGGATGCTGAGAAGAATCAAACAGGCTGTGTTGTTATCCGCAATGTGCTATACTTACCTTATCGCCTTTGCTCTTATCACATTTCTCTATGACAGTCCACCCTTCATGGAGACTAGGACAAGAAATAGGTTTAACAGTTTCTTTGGGTTTTTATTTCCTTATGAAGGCTCCCCTGTCACATAAAACTTACATTAGATAAGTTAGTAGGTTTTTCTCTGTTAATTTGTCTTTGTTGGTTTAATTTTCGGAACTCACCGGGGTTGCTAAGAGGATTAAGGAAAACTTTCTCCTCCCCTACATGTCTATATACAGTTCAAGTCTTCTTGGTGCCTGATGTGGCACCTAGTGCCCAGGCTCCTTTCTGGATCAGCCCTGCAGTGTGATATGGGCTATTGTTTCGGCTGCTAGTCTCCATTCTTATTTATCAAGACTCCTAGTGATTTACCTTCTAGAGATTTAATGAACTACCCAAAATACTTTTAATAAACTCTGTTACTATATTAATATAAAATGAGAACTGAGTAGGTGGAGATGCTGTTCACTAAGAAAAAACAATTTTAGGGGCAAATATTGTAATCTTGAATTTAAGGTATATGAGACCTCCATGCAGATAAGATAGTTGTACTATTGGATATCCAGATATGGCCTAGTCTGGGGAAGTAAATGTAGAGATAATCAGCAAATTAATTGTATTTCAAGCCATGTAAATACATGAGTTCACTTAGGACATGACACAGAATAAACACATAAGCTGTAAACCTGAGAAGCGGGAATATTTAAATGACATGTTGAAGAAAAGGCAGCTCTAGCAAAAGGGACTAAGGAATTGCCAGAGAGGAAAACGGGAAACTAAAAATGTGGTGTCATCAAAACTGAGGGACAAGAATGTTTCTAGAAAGAGGGAATAGCCAATTAGGTTGAACATTATGATTAAAATGAGGACATTGATAATCTCAGATAAATCAAGGAACAGAAACCAACTATGGCTAATATAAGCAGAATTTATTATATTATTAATAATATTGATATAGTTAGGATCACCTGGGTAGTTCAGTTGGTTAAACATCTGCCTACGGCACAGGTCATGATCTCAAGGTCCTGGGATCAAGCCCTGCATCAGGTTCCCTGTTCAGTGAGGAGCCTGCTTCTCCCTCTCCCTCTAGCCCTCCTCCCCTCCCCCACTTGTGTTTTCTCTCTCTTTCTCTCTCTCTGTCTCAAATAAATAAAATCTTTAAAAAATATATTGATAAAAATAATGAAACTAATTATAAATTTTTGTCTTTTCTCAGTGAATGGCATCAGTACCTACTCAGTGCTCGGGTCAGAAACTTTAGATCAGCCCTGACTTTGTTCCTCTTTTTTTTTTTTTTTTTAAGATTTTATTATTTATTTGACAGAGAGAGAGATCACAAGTAGGCAGAGAGGCAGGCAGAGAGAGAGAGGGGGAAGCAGACTCCCCACCAAGCGGAGAGCCGGATGTGGGGCTCGATCCCAGGACCCTGGGATCATGACCCGAGCTGAAGGCAGAGGATTTAACCCACTGAGCCACCCAGGCGCCCCTGACTTTGTTCCTCTTACCATCAAAATCCAACCAATCTTCAAGTCCTACCAATTCCTTTTCAACTCTGTCAGCTTCTCTATTTTCATCATTGTGGCTCTAACTATCATCACTTCTTGCTTGGTTTCCTATATATACTTAACTTGAATTTGCTTTTATTCTTACCAATCCATTCTCTCTGGCAGTCAGATTGCTTTTTAAAAATGGAAAGTTGATCGTGTCACTTCTTTATTGAGAATCTTTCAGTGGCTTGCCATTACTATGAGAAGAAGTCCAAAATACTTAGCATGACCTAAAACATCTCCTTTACCTGGACCCTTTCTGCCTCTCTAGTCTCTTATGACACAGTATACAGCCAGGAAAACAGAATTAAAGGACCATTTCAATGAAGGAGAGATATTATCTGAAGATCAGGACGCTGCTTCGCACCCTGGGCCAGAGTCCACTAGCCTTCACTTCTCTTTCATACGCTGGAGACATAGTGCGTGTTCCTATTGCTGGTGGGACTAAATAGGCACTTGTTCTACAAATGCTGTTAAAAATCTTTACTGACTTCTAAAGCCCAGAGTGTTCTACCACTTCTTTCACTCTACCAGAGGCTCCAAGAAAAGCAGAAAAAAAAATGGCTTTTCCATTTCTCCTACGCTAAATGGCCCACCAGTGCTGCATAATGGCAGAAATTCACAGGAAACGTGCTGACAAATGAGTCCGCAAAATGTAGTTTGGGAGCTCCCCGCCCTGTGCTTTGAAAAACATGGAAAGTCAGGATGGAGTCAAGGCAAAATCTACATGCATATATCTGGCACATGCTCCTACTCTAACTTTTCAAAACTGACCACCTGTGGCCTTTACCAGGACCCTTGCAAGACATGCATGCAGACACACACTCACTCACACAGTTTTCATAGGGATGATACCAATTTTTTTCCTAGGTCTTAGCTTAAATAACACTTACTCAGTGAAGTTACTTATTTTATTTTAATTCCAGTATAGTTAGTGTACAGTGTTATATTAGCTTCAGGTGTACAATATAGTGATTCAACAATTCCATTTATCACCCGGTGCTCAGTGATCATCACAAATGCCGTCCTTAATTCCCATCACCTATTTAACCCATCCCTCCCACCTCCTCTCTGATAACCATCAGTTTGTTCTCAGTTAAGAGTATGTTTCTTGGCTTGTTTCTTCTCCCTCTCTCATTGTTTTCCTTTGCTTGCTTGTTTTGTTTCTTAAATTCTACATATAAGTGAAATCATATGGCATCTGTCTTTTTCCAATTGATTTATTTCACTTAACATTATACTCTCTAGCTCCACCCACGGCATTGTAAATGGCAAGATTTCATTCCTTTTCGTGGCTGAATAATTTTCCATTGTATATATATACCATATGTTCTTTATCCATTCATCTATTGATGGACACTTGGGCTGCTCCCATAGTGTGTCTATTGTTGATACTGCTGCTATAAACATCAGGGTGCATGTATCCCTTTGAATCAGTGTTTTTATGTTTTGGGGGTAAACACCTAGTATCACAATTACTGGATGATGAGATAGCTCTATCTTTAACTTTTTGAGGAAATTCCATACTGCTTTCCATAGTGGCTACACCAGTTTATATTCCTAACAGAGCATAAAGTTCCTTTTTTCTCCACATCCTCGCCAACATTTGCTATTTCTTGTGTTTTTGACTTTAGCCATTCTGACAGGGGTGGAGGGATAGCTCATTGTAGTTTTGGTTTTCAGTTCCCTGATGATCAGTAATGTTGAGCATATTTTCATGTATCTGTGGGTCATCTGTATGTCTTCTTTGGAGAAGTATCTGTTCATGTCTTCTGTCCATTTTTTATTGGATTATTTTTGAGTATTGAGTTGTATAGTTTTTTATTTTAGACACTTCAGTGTAGTTATTTTTAACTGCATGTATGGATTCAGAACCCTTTATATACACTCTGGCACTCAGAGTGTGAGTGCCAAAACACTTTATATACACTCTGTGCCTTTCCTCACACCATTAATAAAATTATGACCAAAAAAAAAGCACAATTATTCATTTAATATCAGCCTGCTCTACTAAACTGAAAAGTCACTAAAGAGAAGGATCTCTATGTCTTCTTTATTGCTATATCTCCACTCCATGGACCATGGACTGTCTGGAATAGTTATTGAATAAATGAAATGTATCTTCTACCATAGCATTCAAAAACATAGTTTATTTATTGGCAATAATCCCTACAGGGGCAAAATATTTAATAGTTCTGAAAGGTTATTTTATCATGAGGCAAAAGGGTTAGTTCCCCAGGAATTCCTCTCATGCTGTTATAAACAGAGATTGGCAAAAATGACATATTAGTTTCTCCAGGTGAGTTGTATTGGAAGTATGAATGCCTAGATCTTTTTCAATAATATAGTATATTTCCTAGTAATTTAAGTAACCATAGAGATAGTTATGGAAATATATAGGAAAAGACAAATTCAAGGAATTAAATAGATGGAATTCTTATGAATGTATAAAGGTCAGAGTAAAAAGGACCAGGAAAATTAGAAAGCAAAGACTCCCTCTAATCCTGAGGCTCTAGGCACCTAGTTATAGAGTCACATATGAAAACAATAACAAAACCTGTTTTTCTACCCAAATACTTACCAACATTTGTAGCAAAATGATATTTTCAAACAGTAAACAGCAACCGCTAAGCATTAACATTTTTTATCATCAAAGGGACAGAACTGATTCCCTTGGCAGACTGGATTGTAGCTCCCTGATTTAGTTATATGCATTAGGACAACTCCTTTGTTTGGTTTTTCATTTCTGTCAGAGAAAGTGTGTAGGGTACCAGAGAGCAACAAAGCTATCAGCAGTGCATTATCTTTAAAGCTGAGTTCCTGATTCTGAAGTTGGATTTAAAGAATCACAATACTCAAAGTGTTTGATCTGTTTCTAAGAGGTGGTTCATCTATGTTCTTCCATCTTTAGCTGCTTAGAATATAATAACCTACAGGTTCTGATTAGTGGGGGAGGGTGGAGATGAGGTTGTTGTCAACAAGCTTTCAAATTGATGCTAAGGGAGAGGAAAGGGCGACAAGGTAAGTTAAATGAGAAGGCGACTGATGTAATTTATCTAGGAGAGAGTTTTACTTTTTTTTCAGGGAAATAAGAAACAACCTTATCCAATGAGAGTTCATGGAGTAAGGAAAGGGATGGAGACCTGAAGAGAAAGAAAAAATTTTGGAGCAATGACTGTAAAGGTTTCACTAAGGATGCTTGCAAGGTCTGTGGAGTAACTGAGAACCTGAGGGGAAATTTGATACCATGAAATTTCAGGAATTACAACTGGTATCTTTACTGAGATTTCATCTAGCAGCTCCTGATCTGTGGCCGGAATGCCCTTGTTAGAGAGGGTCAGCAAAGCAGTCAAGGGCCAGTGAGTGCATTACTGAAATGGAGCCCAGTCTGGATAGGAAGGCAGAAAAGCCAGGATGGGGAATAATGGATTTGGAGATAAGTGTTAGAAGACAAAAACAAAGATGAAGAGCAAACTCAACAGTGAGGATAAACTGGTAGGAAAACGGGGGGCTAGGCTAGAAAAGCTCTTCAGCAAGAAGGTCTACAGGAGGCTGGAAATAATGATATTGTCAAGGGCTTCAAATTAAAAGTAGAATAAAAATGTGTATGCGGCTGGGTTGTGGAATGAAGGCCTGCAGAACAAGGCCCAGGAAGTAGATACAGCCAGTCCTGCTTCCGGTGGCATAGACTGAAGTTGAAAAAAACCAGAAGCTTTTCTGTAGAAGATAATGTAAAAGATAATAAATATTAAGAGAAAAATCCTTTTTTTTTTTTTTTTTCATTTAGTTTGAGAAGGCCGGAATGTTAAGAACAAGGATATGGGGGTGTTAGCTCATGGCAGAATAGGTGTCCTAAGGAGTCTCATGAAGACAGCAAGTTGACTGGTAAGGAATGAAGTTGGCCCACAGTGGTGCTAAAGGGAAGCTAGATGGGGCAGATTAGGCATAGTGCTGAGTTTTATGTTCAGGTCCTTGAGTGTTGGTCAAAGAAATTAAAAAAGGGGGCTTGGGAGGTGTACTAGTAAAAGAAAACTCAGGTTTCTTCTCTACTCACACCAACATCTAACACCAAATGTGGTGAGGGGTGTTCCCAATTCTTTATACCAACTGAGGGTCCTACATTTCTAACCTGGAGTCAGCACAGACCCAACAGGCTAACCCACTTCAGACGCCAAGCGCAGGTCCCAAACTGTCACCGGTACTTCTGACCACTGGCAAAATATTGAGGGTTTCTATGACTCTCCCTCCTCAGATTTAATGATTTGCTAGAATGGTTCTCAGAACTGAGGGAAACACATTTGCTGGTTTATTATGACACAGCTTGGGAACCACCAAAGGAAAGAGATGCCCAGAGCAATGTCTGTGGAAGGAGAGCAGAGCTTTTGTGCCTTCTCTGAGTGCACCCTGCTCCCATCCCTCCATGTATTGACGAGCCTGAAAGCTCCCCAAATCACTTCAGTTAGAATTTTCAGTGGAGGCTTCATTAAGGAGGCATGATTGATTGAATCATTGGCTATTGACGATTCAGTCTATCTCTAGCCCTTCTCCACACTCTGGAGGTTGAGAGGGATAGTGAGGCTGAGAGTTCCAACCCTCTAATCACGTGACTGGTTTCTTCAGCGACTAAGCCCCATCCTCCAAGAGTCGCCTTGTTAGCATGAATGCAGATCTGGTTGAAAGGGGCTTATTAAATAACAAACACACTCTTCTCACTCCTACCCTTCAGGAGATTCCAAGGCTTCTGGGAGCTCTGTGCCAGGAGCCTGAAACACAAAGATTAAGTATTATTTCTCACTACATCATAACTAGTTTTCTACTGCTGCTGTAACAAATTGCCACAGACTCAATGGCTTACAATAACACAAATTTATTACCTTACGGTTCTGTAGGTTAGGAGTCCAACAGGGGTCTCACGTGGCTAAAATTAAGGCATGGGCAGAGCTGCGTTCCTTTCTGGAGTCTACCTCCAGGAAAGAATCCAGGTCATGGCCTTTTCCATCTTCCAAGCCTTGCCATATTCCTTGGGTTATTGTCCCTTTTCTCTATCTTTGAAGCCAGTAATGTTGCATCCCTGGACCATTTTCCATGGTCACCTCTCCCTCTGACTCTTCTGCCTTCCCCCGCTTTGACTTTTAAGGATCCTTGTGACTGACTTCATTGGGCCCACCTGAATAATCCAGGATACTCTTCCTACTTTCAAAGTCAGCTAATTAGCAACCATAAGCATTTGCAAGCTCAATTGGCCTTTGCCACGCAACCTAACACAACTGCAGGTGTTGGGGATTAGAACGTGGACATCTTTGGGAGACTATTTTTTGCCTACACGGAAGGTCCACTGCAGAGGTCTGTAAATGGTGAAGAGGAATGCTGAATTAGCACAGTGTGGTTAATGGTAGGCAGAGTTCATCAGAACCGGTTTCAAGATTTCAATTACACCTAGGCAACGAAAGCCTGCTCAAAATTCCACTCCCAGGTTGCCGATGATTGATAACACAATTCCTGAAACTCTATTCAAACATACTAACACTACTACTAATAACAACAACAACAAAAAACCCCTCTTGGGCTTTGTATGTCAGACTTGTTCTAAAGTCATTGTATGAATGAATTTTATCCTTAAACAATGCTGTGAAGAAGGAATCAACTTTTGCTCTAAACAGAATTAGTAACTTGCCAAAGCAGAAGATTGGAACTGAAACCTGGGCAGTAAAGCTCCAGGGCTTTTAACCTTACGTTACAAAGCCTCCTTAAATCTCAGGGTCAGCAGACGTGGAGGGCTGATCAGTATCTGCTGTGGGTTAGATACCAAAGGGTACAAGTTAGAAATACAGCTTCAGGCAACTAATTAGGACAGGATTTGTTGAAACACCCCTGAGGGGGAAAGTGGCTCTTCGTTGTACTGAACCTACACAGACACCAGATTTCTTTCGTTCAGTCAATCGAAATACGCAGCCATTCACAAAACTCTTCTTTCCTTTCTCTTCTTTTCATCCAACAGATATTTATTAATCATAATATATAAAGGAAAATGTACAGGCCACTACATGAATCTGAGTTATACCCACAGGAATTAAAGGAATAATATAAAGTGGAATTATAAAACTTGCCCAGTAAATTATTAAACCAGCAGTTATATTATTTTGACCTCTCTCATTTGATCCCCTGGCCTCACTTTCCTCTCTACATTCTTTCTTCTTTTAATGTCCCTCTGCCTCTACCCACATGTTCATTACCTTCTTTCGTGTGCCTCTTTCATCCTTTTTTGTCCTTTTGTTCATGTGCCTTTTGCCTCCACAGTTGCCTCCATTACTATCTGTTAGCTAACCATGTATACTCAGACCACTGTGGGAATAGATGATTTTGTCTTAAAATAATAAAATTCTCCTGAATTCATTTTCTCCTTTCCAACCACTTATCGCTGCTTGAGTTCAGACTTTTATTTGCTGTGCTCCTCACAGTAATTTCCTTCTGGAATTTCTGCTTATTTTTCCCAAGCCCCTGGACAATCTATCCATCCATCCTCACTTTCACACATGTCTCTGACTTTTCTAGAAAACCAAATGTTGTCATTGCCCTACTCAGAATCCTTTGATTATTCCTATGATCTACCAGATACAATCTAAACTTCTTTATAGGACCTCAAAACTCCCTGCCTACCTAACTTCATTTTTTCCCCTTCCTTCTAATTCCCCTTTGCAGGTAACCCTCTAGCAGCCCAGTAATACTTGTGGTTTCCCAAACACATCATACTCTGTCATGCCCCCATATCTTTCCCTCTGTCATTCTTCTATTCCCTCTGCTGCTTTTATACCATCTGTATGGAGAATTCCGAGTCATTCTTTGGGACTATTCAGATGAGATTGGGTGCATTCAGGGTGGTATGGCTGTAGACCTATAGTACTATTCAAATATGATCTTTGCTTTTAGGCCTTCCCAGTCTCTCTCAGGCAGACGTGGGACTCCCCTGCTCTCTCCAATAGTGTACATCCTTCCATTGCTTGTAAGAATACTGTTATTGGTATTTGGGGTCTGGACTTGGGTTGTTTTCATCCCCAACACCTAGCACATTGGAGTTTAATCATCTTTGCTAAATTAGCTTACCCTTTTACCTGACCTTCCATAACGCTATGGCATAGCTCTTCTTTCTGACTCAACACCAGTTTCTCGAACTGTATTCTTTAGAACTCTGGTGTTTCTAAAAAAGAGTTGTATATTATAGAATTAAGCTTTAGATAGCTATGTGAAATGTATGTTTGTTTTCACTGTAGGTTTGGGAGAGAAGTCCATTTCTTCTTTTCCCAAATAATCCTCTTATCTTTTAGTTCCATAATGATTCTCAAATGCAAGCAAGTTCTGTGAAAGAAATAAACCACCTAAAGGTGGTAGGTAAACCACCTAAAATTAGAAATTTCTTTTTGTTTTAACCACGATCTAAAGAACATTAGCAACAACAAAAATAAGTCATATATATATATATATATATATGACTAAAATACCAACATAATTACCATCAATTTACTTATTTCAAACCCACATGTTAATGGGATTATTGCCAATGATATAGAACAAATTTTGTCCATTTACCTTATTGTTTTTATTTATATGAATTGACAGATTGACGTTGGTTCTGTTATCTGACAGTCTGACGGAGAGAAAAGTAACGGTTACAAAGGGAAGGTTTTGGGAAATAGTCACTGACATAAAAAAGAACACCAAATAAGGTTCAATCAGGAACACAGGAAGCATACTATGTTACTGAGGGAATTTAATAATAGGTATTTTTACACAGGGTTTTGGAGGGAGTCTCCACACCAAAAAGAGGAACACTGAGGTAATCTCCTGCGATGTAAACTATAAGGAGCCATTGCCACCTTTAAAGCCAGATAAACGAAGGGAAAGGGTTGGGTTATGAGAGCTCAGAAGCTCACAGGTTAGGGTTCTTGCGGAGTGAGGGCTCAAACCTCTGAGAAGTGACACAACCTGGCCAGTGCTGGTACCTCTGCAGAAGTAGGATGAGTCTGGTTCTTAGAGTGTAAAAGTGGGAGGCTGGAAACAACTGCTGAAGACAATGGAAAGGGCTATTAATGCTGGAAGGATGCTGGTAGGAACAGGAAGCAAACAGAGAAGATCAAGTCTCTTTGCCTCTAGTCCTGCCTTCCACTCTTCTTCCAGGGACTTCTATTGACAGAAACCACCAGAAAGCAAGCTGGTAAAGGAAGCAGAGTTTCCAGAGCCCCTGCCCCAGTATTACAAACCTGGAGTGTGAAGTAGAGAGAGGATAGCTGAATAAATGGCATTAGGAATAATTAAATACAGAATCTTTTAAAAAAAAATTTTATTTATTAGAGAGAGAAAAAAAGAGAAAGAGCCAAGGTTGGGGGGCAGGAGGGGAGAGGGAGAAGCAGACTCCTTGCTGAGCAGGGAGCCCAACACAGGGCACAATCCCAGGGCCCTGGGATCATGACCTGAGCCAAAGACAAATATTTAACCAATGGAGCACCCAGGTGCCCCTAAATAGAAACTCTTAAGCAATAGTCAGTGAATCATCTTCCAGCTTAAAAAACTCAACACGATCATATGATCAAAGCCTTAAAAAATTAATAATTTTCTTCTGTTGAGTTTGTGATCAGACATACACTTGAGTATGCTATGTCACTACAGGTCATTTAGTAATCCGGTATGGGACTTACATGGCAGATACTGTTCTGGGTGATTGGGCTTCCACAGTGAAAAAATAGATAGGTGCCTGCCCAATCTTGTGGAACTTTCAGTCTAGTGAAGGGAAAACAGACACTAAATAAAAACACAAGGTGTCAGATGGTGTCAGAGTACAATTAAGAAAATAAAGCAAGTTAAGGGGGATTGGAATTGGGGATAGGGGAGCTCTTCATATGGGGCAGTGATAGAAGACCTGAATGATAGAGTGAAACTTGAGCAAAGATCCAAAGGAAATATGAGGGAGAAATCAGTATGAATATATAGGGGGAATCTTTTCAGGAGAAAATAGTTGCATTTGATAAATGTGACATTGGTGAAGATTTTGCAAGTGGGTGGACTTTTTGTGGGTTTGCAGTTAGATTTTAAGTATTTGCATAGTTCTGCTTTAGAAGACTATAATTCTAGTAGAGTGACATCAGCTTATTATCAAATATACTACCAAGTTCAAACATTCCACAAAACATTGCTCATCTCTTCCACTGAGGGAAAAGCTATACTTCTTCACGCAGCAGGTTATAAAAATTTGCTGATGGTAAGGGGAATGAGCTGAGTACATAATGGCCCACCTTCACTATAAAATACTTTCTTTGTTTCAGAGTCAGCTATGAAATTCTAATAATAGTCTCAAACCTATCATTTGGATTATTTGAGTAAATGTAAGATGCCCAGTACTGTACATAATCACTTCTTTGTTAAGATGTCAACCTTTGGTTTTTAGTTGAGTTAATGAACCTCAGTAATTAGCCAATAGTCTTTAAGGCAGAAAGTCGGATGGACACCATCAGTACTCTTAACCCAAAACAATGAAATCATTGTTGGCAGTAGGATCATGTTGCCTTTTGTTCAGATAATTTTCTTCTTGGAAAATACATGCATACTTTGGATTTAATGGTGCCAGAAACATTAATAAGTTAGCTATAATTATTCCTGAACCAGTCTGTCACTCAAACAATAAAAGTGAACTTATCTGTAAAGTTAGACAACTAAAATGGTATAAAACACAGTAATACTTTCATGATAAAGTGTTTTTTTTTTTTTTTAAGTCAACAGTAATTCTGGGACTTGAAAATGAACTATACCATATAAAATCTCATTCTGTAGCTAGTAATAATTTCCAACAGGAAAGCCTGGGGTGACTATGTCTTCATTTGAGAACAACGTAATTTAAGACTCGACACTTAGAAAGTAGAAATTTGAGTGACCTCAGTAAATTTGTTTTTCATGTTAAAAGGAATCTTGAGAGGTTAGTGGTGCCCAGCAGAAGGCAAGAACTTGGGTCTGGCAGGAAAACCACCACATGTGGCTTGTAGTATTTTCAATTAACCTTTCTGCCTAGGTTCCTCCCCTTGTCCAGTAGGGATAATAGTAATTGCTATCTTCCATGGGAAGTAAGCCTGTGCTTTGACATCTCTGGCCAAAGATGCCATATCAACACAAATGATTAATATTAGGACATAATGTCTGAATGCACATAAAATACCAGGATAGTGTTCTTTTAATGCTTGTATAATATCTATAAATACTGCTCTTCCATGCTCTCACTTCACTTTAGGTCAAAGAAGAATATAATCATAGTATGTCACTAATCCAACTTCTGAAAATATGGAGGAAACATATTTTTTTAAAGCTCCATATCATCCATTTGGGAAACACTAAACCTGCTAATCCCTCATGGTCTCTTGTAGCAATTGCACAATAGCCCCCCATATTAAGCCTCTGGCACCTTTTCAAATGCTGGCTAAATTACTTTTTCTGGAAACAGGAACCATCAGGGGAAGTCCAGGGGAATGAAATTGGCTAACGATATTAAAATTTTGGTTGTTTAACATTTAACTGGCTCTCAACAACGTGTTGAAGTGCTATCTAAACAGATAATTAGCTAGTCGCTGCACAGTGGGCTTTATGTAAATTTAGCAGGGAAATTAGGTTTAGAGAATGAGAAAATAGGAAAAGAAATTTTCTCAAGGGAAGCGGTGGTGTCAGCACAGCTGAGGAATGTCACAATAGCTACATTTCGTCAATTATGATCATCATCAGGGGATCTCCGGGAGAGACGCAGGACAAGGTTTATTCATAAGCGCATCCTGAGGATAGGCGATGGAAAGGAGTGGCTGCAGGAGACAGGCTGGATGAGAGACAGAGAGAGAGAAAGAGAAAGAAAGAGAGGCTGGAGGAAGAAAGGTACTAAACCGAGCACTGGGAGACAGGATGGGAGGCGCAAGTTGAGAAAGAAAACAGAGCGGTAGGCAGGGTAGAATGGTGTATAGCTTTGCAGGCGAGTAAAACACTGTAAACCAGTGGGTGGAGGGGTGGGGGGTGGTAGCTAGTGATGGAAGGGGTGTGATCTTGGCGGCAGGAAAGCATTAGTTTAGCTGCGCCAGGCGGCTAAATCCTTGTTCGACTTTCCTTCTTATTGGGAGCACATTTCTTGCTTTTGGTTGGGATGCCAGGACCCATATAAAATTAATGGTGTTAGGACTGAGGACGTGTGTCCTCTGCCTCCAGTCCCCTTGGGACAGTCCAAACTGTCCTTCGCCCCTGCAGAACTGCCAGGGGTAGTGGCTTCAAGGTCAGGCCACCCCGGCTGTGCGTGGCGGGCGGAAGAGGAGGGTAGGGCGCGTAGCCACCTGGGGTGAGGGAGGGTCCTGGGGGATCCCAGACCTCTTACGGGCAAATGCTTAACACTTCCCGAGGTCGCTTTACCGCGATCAGTTCAGAGGAAAACAGGCAATTAAAATAAAATTACACGTGCGAACATGCAAATGAAACAAAACCGAAGAAAAACACCACCGCACTCTAGGCGCTCGGATGGGAGAAATCCATGGCCTCCTGTTGCCAGTTGCCCGGCGAGGACAGCGGACAGCTCGGCGGCCGGAGAAGCAAGAGCGAGAAAGCAAACCTTCCGGGGCCCCTCTTCTCGCTCGGTTTCGCTGACCCTTCCACCAAGCCGCCCTCCCAGGAGAATGAGCAAGAAAAACGCCTGGTGCAAACAAGCCTCGGAGGGCTGGGGGAAGTGGAGCTGGAAAGAAGGGAGGGATTCGGAGAGCGCCGCTGTCCCGAGAAGCAGGAAGGAGAAAGTGTCTCCTTTCAGCCCCCGGCGTCCCCGGCGAGGAGGGAGATGACTAGTTCTGCAGGCTATGTACAGCCTCCTAGACAGGGACCTTTAGCGTGGGCAACGGAAGGGCAGCCCCATCCTGCCTGCCCCCCCCTCACTTCCCCCCACCCCTCACCCCTCCTGTCCCGGCTCCCCGCCAGAGGGAGAGCGCGGCCCGGGCGAGGAAAGCAACCAGCACGATTGTCCCGCCGCCCTCCGCCTCCGTCTGCGCCGGGGCCGCGGTGGACCCGCGAGGGGCGGAGTGGGCTAGACCATTGGAAATGCTGGGAAGGGGGGAACGAGGCGGGGACGGGGCAGGAACAAGGGGCGGGGCCTACTAACCTATTCCAGATTTTCCTGTCTTCTTGAAAGCTCTGCTTTGGGAGAAACCCGTTATCAAAGTGGAGAGCAGAGATTTTTTTTTTTTTTTTTAAGGGGGAGGAGCGTGTGTAGGAGGGCGGGGTGGGAGGAGACGCGGCTTGCAGTCGGCGATCAGACGGGAGCTGGAGTTGTGCGGGGAGGGAGGAAGGGAGGGCGAGTCCCAGCGCCCACTCTGAGGGTCGGCTTCCTCTCCCCCTCCCGTGCGGGGCGGGGTGGTGCGTTCCGAGTTCCCAGGAGTTCGAGGCGGGCGGGTGCCTGGGGGAGGGGAGTGGCGGCGGCGGCGGCTGCGGGCGGCTCCCGCCTCAGCCTCGGCAGTGGCGTCGGCGACGGCGGAGTCGAGGCAGCCGTGAGCGCTCGGCTGAGTGTCAGCCGGCGGCGACGGCTCAAGAACTGGGAGTTGGGGACCCGCGCGCCGGACCTTCCGCCGCCGCCGCCGCCGCGCCGCGGCCGCTGCTGCCGCCGCCCAGAGCCTAAGGCGCCGGGGCCTGGGGAGCCGGGGGGTGGGCGAGCGAGCGGGCCGGGGGGAGGGTGGGGAATGGCGCGGACCCCGGGGCCGGCCCCGCTGTGTCCCGGAGGCGGCAAAGCACAACTTTCCTCCGCTTTTCCCCCCGGGGCCGGACTGCTGCTGCCGCCCCCGACGCCACCACCGCTACTGCTGCTGCTCTTCCCGCTGCTGCTCTTCTCCCGGCTCTGTGGTAGGTGAAGCTCGGCAGCCGGCGCGGGCTGAGGGAGGCGCGACCGAGGGTCCCGGCGCCGCGGCCGGCCGGCGCGGGCCGCTCTCCGGGGCGACGAGGCAGTTGTGCTCGGCGGTTGGCTGCGCGAGCGGGTACTGCGGACTTTGGCTGGAAACTTTTTCGCCGCGCCCGGGGCGAGGCCGGGGAAGGGCCGGGGCCGGCGAGTGCCGCGCCGGCCGCCCGCTCCCCTCCCCCGCTCGCCGCGCTGTTGCCCGACGCCGAGTGCTGGGTGCGCGGGGAGCTCCCCAGTGTTTGCTCCGGGGACCGTTACCTCCGCGCTGTTTCGCCGGGAAAGCCGAGGGCGCGGGCTTAGGGGCTGGGGCGAAGGTGCCGGGCTGCATGTTTGCTGCCCCCTTTTTCCCCCGGTGAAACTTGAGCTCTGACCCCGGATACCTTTAGGGACCAGAGACCGACGGGATGGAACCTTTGGCTCCCAAGCCCTCATCGCCTTCCACCCTGTGGCAGGCACCATGTTAGCCCAGCCTGCCGCATCCCCTACAGTCAGTTTTCTACGGTCGTCCGGCCCGGTTCTGCTCTGGCAGCCCCTGGGTCGCGTTGCATTGAGATCATCGCTGCCTTCCAGTTTGTGGGACGTTTCTCACACTGTCCATGTTTATTTTTGCGAACCCCGTTTGTCCTCAGGACTTCGATTGATGTGTTAAATACCTGATTGCATCCACTGTGTTTCGGCTGTTCTGATCAAAACAAACCCCACGCCTCTTCCCTGTCTTTCTTCCCTCGTTTTATGTTACAGTTTTCCTGTCACATTTGGGAGTCAGTCTCTTTGTAAATTCTGTTCCTGGGGGTCGGAACCCAGAAGTCCACTTGTTAAGGATCGTGTAAAAAAAAAAAAAAAAACACAACTGATCTCTCAGGGAAGAGAGATGGACATAAGTTATCATTAATGGAAGGTGATGATTTGAGAAAGTAGGGTCACCAGTCTTTGGGCATTAGCTCCGCCTGCCTTCTGGTAATACTGAAATATTGCAGGAAGTTATTAATTTCTAAGACTCGTACTTGGTGAGGAAGGGGAGTAGCAAAAACTTAACGCTTGCATAAAGATTGGTTTACCCAAGGCATTTGTACTGGTACCTAAGGCTGCTGTTGGATCTGTGTTTAATGAAATCGTAAATGAAACCAGAAGTTTTATCAGTATTTATTAAAAGGAGAGACGCCTGCAGATTTCTGGGATGGTGTGGTTTAGAAGAAAGAGTGTCCTGTTCCGGGAGGTGTGTCAGGGTAGTAGGTTATGAGAGAGGCAGAGTTTTCAGGAGATTGACTGCCCCTTATAGGCTGAGAATTTCCTCTACCAGTTCACCACCACGTTTCAAGGATTGTAATGAAAGTTTCTGATTTACAGAGTATAGTCTGATAAACGGCTCATTATCTAATCTACACTGTTTCTGTAACTCCACTCCCCAGCTGTTTGGTTCCACAACACAATTCTTAATGCTGTTACCTTTTTAAATTGATGGAAGATTCTAGGTTGAATTTGTGTACTGTTCTTTTTCATTAGGGAAGATTGTGGATTACAGTTGGGTGGGAGCAAAGTTGGAGGGGATGTTAACAGCTTAGTAGCCTGATTTAGATTGTGTTAAGGACCCGGTGAATATTATTTGTATTTCTAATAAAGGCTTATCTAGCTGGGGAAAGCCTTATAGAAGGCTGAAACTAGGTGATGTGTACAGATATTCAAGGATATAGAATTTGAATAATAATTTCATAGTGCTTATACAAGTGAAGTGTTGATTACTTTTGGAGGAATGCATTGGTTTTCATGTGGAAGAAGAAAGGAGTTACTTGTTTTTGGTTTTGTTTTTTTTTTTTTCAAACCTCTTTAGTAGTGTCCTTTTGGAGGGGCTTGATATTTTTATTTTAGGTCCTAAAAATTCAAGTAACATAGGCACATGGACTGTGATTTAGAGCAGGTGTAAACTGAAGTATTTAGTCAGTTCTCCTTGTAATTGTAGAGACGGGCACTAGCTTTGTGTTACTGTGTGCACTGTTCTTTTAAAGAGCTTCCTTTTCTGGAATCTAGTGTTAATAACACCCTAATTTGTGAACCCTGATGATAAGTTTTTTTCCATCAACCTCTCTCTGTTTTAGATAGTCTTTGAGCAGGGCACAGTTGCCCTGACTTACAGATGCTTAGTAAGAATGAAAGTAGAATTTTCTTAATGTAACATGTTTGTTGATGTGATATTCATAGTACTACTGATAAGATTTTGTGTGTACTATTGTAGTCAGTTCTGGAATTGAAAAGATTTTTAGGCTTTAGAGAGATGGTTATCTGATTATTTGTTAATCAGAATGCTTGTTCAACATGTATGGATATCTTTTTTTTTCTGCTGCTGTTTTTGATGTAAGGCTTATGTAAATTTAGCACGACCTTAGCTATGCTTAACACCTGCAGTATCATCTATTAGTGCAAGGTAATTTTTATATCATGTTCATTTGCTTAAAAAAAAAATCCTTGCAACTGGTAGACTTGATATTCTGAAACCTGTTAAAAATGACATCATTTATGTTGTTTTGAGGGTGTACACTGTCTTATTTGAAGAACTGAACTTTTAAAACATTTATAAACTGTCAGGTTTTTTTCTTTTTTGTTTTCTAAGCCTAAGAAATCCCAGGGTATAAAGGTCAAGGGCACTAGATTTACAATATCATGTGACTTCAGAAATCTCATTTATTTAAAGCTCATGAGTCAGAAATTCTGTATTTCTTTTTTTTTTATTGAAGTAGAGTTAACGCACAATGTTACATTAGTTTCAGCCATATTTCTTTATGATGGCAGTAATTAATTCATAGATGATTACATTTATCTCACTTGCTTTCCACCATTTTTCTTGAAAGGTAGAAAATACTAGCAGGGATATGGTATCAAGGAAGGAGAAGGTAAAGACTTCTTGAACTTTGTCAGTTTCTTTTTGAATCTAGGATTCTGCGACTTTCCGTTTTCATGAAGGTTTTATCTGAAGATGGATGTTAGAAGATGATAAAAAAGATCTAATATTATATTGAACCTTTAATAGCACTTATAGTACTTTCTGTATTTCGGCACTTGTTAGGCATTTGGGGACATAAAACATGAGTAAGGCAGAGTCCTGGTTTCAAGGAGCTTACAGCATTATGATGAGAGACATGAAGGAAATAGTTGCTCATAGGACAGCCCCGTGTTTATGATAGACATCTGCGTGAGGTAATCTGGGGTTGCCCAGAAGAGGGATACGTAACCCTTTGGGTAAAGATATATGAATGTGAACTGAGGAAAAAAAAATTACTTTAAAAAAAATGAGTGGGGCGCCTGGGTGGCTCAGTGGGTTAAGCCTCTGCCTTCGGCTCAGGTCATGATTTCAGGGTCCTGGGATCGAGCCCCACATCGGGCTCTCTGCTTGGTGGGGAGCCTGCTTCCTCCTCTCTCTCTGACTGCCTCCCTGCCTACTTGTGATCTCTGTCTGTCAAATAAATAAATAAAATCTTTAAAAAAAAAAAATGAGTTGCGGAGCACCTGGCTAGCTCAGTTGGTTGAGCATCTGACTCTTGATTTCAGCTCAGGTCATGATCTCAGAATCCTGGAATCAAACCCCATCAGGCTCCTCCTCTAGAGGGAGCTTCTCTCCCTCGCCCTCTGCCCCTGCCTCTCAAATAAATAAATTAATCTTTAAAAAATTTTTAAAAATCAGTTAAGTGAGATCTTATTGAGATTAGGCATTGTGGTAGGTCGTACAAGTTTGGTTTCTCTCTTTCTGCTCTTTTTGGTGTAGCTACTAAATAGGCAGTTTGATTCTGAAAAAAGGCTGCTTCTTAACTAGCTTTTTGAATCCTTGGCAAGCTGTTTAACCTCAGTAAACTTAAGGTTTTTCATCTTCAAAAAAAAAAAAGATGTTATCACCTTGCCTATAGAATTGTTGAGAGGATTAAGTCAAAGAATAAAATAAAAACACTTAGGGTGCATGGAATATAGTCAACATTCAAATATTAGCATTTATTAGATTGCTCCTTATAAACTAACCTGCCTGGTATTTGTCATTCTTAAATTCTACCCTGATATCTTGAATAACTGGGTTTTCAAGGTAATTGACTTACTCTGTTTGCACTTTATATTTTTATTTTGTGTATATAATGCAGTATTTTTCAAATATTTGTTAAATTTACTTCAGATAAAATATTCAGAAGACCAGTTTTCAGAATATTAGGATACAGTGAAATTAACTGGCTTGTGTAATTGTATGGAACCAAATTGAATCTTCCCTTGATGTAGAATGCATTTTAAGATTTGGCAGTTCCATAAGGTTGCTTGGAATGTTAGTGTTTATATGGAAAATGTAGAGTTGGAGAAAAGTGTCACAATTAAGTTTACTTTCTCAAGTTACTGATGGTATCAGATTGGGGCCTATAAAACATACTGCCTATATACATTTTTCTGCATCCTAAACAGATATAATTGGAAAGTGAACCAAACTTAGAAGCAAGCAAAAGACCCAGATCTTCCATTCTTACATTTATCTACATCATCAGAAATAGGACTTGGAAAAAGCTGGGCAGTTGTATATTTGTGTGTGCATATATGTATTTACCGTCTTACTTTATTTCACCTGTGCTTCCATATATTTGCATATGTTTAATTTAGTGATTCAGCAAATCTGATGTACATTTTGCATCAGTGTAGTTGAGTAAAACTTAGGGTTTATTGCCTATTGGAAATTATTGAAAAGAAGCTGAATGGGATACTCTTGTTAAAAAAAAGAGTATTTTGACATTTTGTAATTTGCCTTTTTAAAATTAGAGAGTAAAATTTTTATAGCATATTCTATAATCCATTAAGGTGCTCATAACAATTTATAATAAAGACAAACTAGTTGTGAAAGATGTGACATCTAATTAATAATGGCTGTCAATATATACATTTATGATAAATTCAAATAATCCTTAAGTTAGTAACAGAATGACTACTAAAGATAATTTTATGTGCCAGGCATTTAGATCCAAAAATCTGGGTACCATAAATGTCATACTTTTGATTGATTACCTTTTGTATTTTTATCTAAAATTCTGTAAAGTCTTGAATCTGTATCCTTCCCTGAATTTTGTAAAACTTAAGATTTCTATTTTTATAATAGGTTCTGACATATTTAATCATTTATTTAAATAAAATTTGTTGTGAATCTTTATCAAGGGTGAGCTTTTAATTTTTTTCCTAAATGACTCACTTATTATACCACAGGTCATTAATTTAAAATTTTAGTGAGAGCTGCCCCTTATGAGTTTAGGTACAGCCATTTTGCAAGCACTGTAGTTATTTTAGAAAGGATATTGTTTTCAGACTTAATATGAATTTTACGTATCCTCTTTGATTTCAGCATTCAGAGAGGTTGTGTTTCTTGCAATTTCCCAGTAGTCAGTCATCTGCTAATTAAGATGAGTAGGAAAAAAAACTACCTGTTGCATTGTGAGTAGATATTCATAAACTGGAATTTGAGGCATGTATGAAAATATGCCAGCTCATAACTGGATTAAGTGGCTGAGAATTGGCAGTATGCTTTTCAGCACCTCAGATGATTATTTTGTAGGTGTAAGATAGTAAATTATACATGTGGCTCTGTAGATAGGAGAGGAAAGTTTAAAAAACTTTGATTTTCTTTAATGGTTAAAAAGAATCAGTTATTCTAAGTAGGTTGGCTTTGCACTGAGTGGAGGCTTTTTAGGCTCTCAGCCTAGGGTTATTGGAAAGAAATAGATTAAAGGTTGGGGGGCTATAAATCACTGTTCTCAGCTGACTGGGGTCAGCAGAAGTGGGGTGTGCAGGTGTGTTCATATCTTAATTATTAGGAAATCTTTTTGAAACAACATCCTAGGCCCCACCATGGACTTCCTGGAACAATTTTTGCAAGGGGGGTGGATATGGAGCCTGGGGATTTGGGGAGTTTGTATTTTAAGAGACATCTTCAGATGATTCTTTCTTTCCTCAGTGAGTGCTATTTATTACAGCATTTTAATTTATGATTTGACCAGATATGGTCCCTCTTCTGAAAGAATATCATCCACTGTTTTGTTCACTAATGTATCAGAAGTACTTGGAGTGTAGTAGGCACTCAGATTTCTTTATTTCAAGAGTTTAACAGCAAAATCAAATTAATCTAATCCAGCACTGTCCAACAGAAATATAATGGAGCTGTATATATAACTTTAAGTTATTCTGATAACCACATTAAAAGTAATAAAAGGAAAAGGTGAAATTAACCTTAATAATATATTTTATTTAACACAATATAACCAAAATATCACTTCATCATGCAATTTGATAATAGAAAATTGAGATATTTTACCTTTTCTTCCTTAGTAAGTCTTTGAAATTTGGTGTTTATTTTACACTTACCGATTGTTATTTAAACTAGCTATATTTCTTGTGCTCAGTAGTCAGTTGTGGCTGGTGGCTACCATTATTGGTCAGTGCAGATCTAAATTGTACATGTCTCTGAAGCAGGTTTTGCCCTTTTTTGGTCCTTACTTACTAAGCCTAAAATGACATTACCCTTCCTGCCTACCAACTCAAATTATGAAGTACCTGGTTTAAGGTTAATTTTCTCTGTGAAGCCTTCTCTTACCACTTCCTGCCTAAAATGAGCAAATTCTTTATAAAGTAGTCCTTATACTTGTTATGTAGTACTTAATTATAAGTTGTTTTGTGATATGTACTCTTTGCAGTGAAGATCTTGCCTCAGGCTTCATTGTGTGTATCATAACACATATCACAGAATAAACAAAGTATTTTTCAAACTATCTGGATTTTAACATTTGCTTTTTTTCCTGTTTAAGAAACCAAATTTGCTGTACTATAAATGGCATCAAGGGAATACTTGGTTTATGATTTCATCTTTCATGTTGAAATAAAATAGTAAAATACAATAATAGCTATACTAGGTAACTATGAAACTTTTCTGAACTTGATTTTATTTCTTATCTGATCCTAGACATCTTTTATTCCTTAGTCCCTGGATGCCTACCCTCTTCTATGTTTAATAGTGTGACATGCGGTCACATTATTAAACATGCACATGCATATTCTATTCCCTTTTTTCCCCCCCTCATGTTTTTAGGTTTAGAGCAATGTTTGCCAAGGTGTGTCTTAGACCTTAAGTCTCAGAAGATATGTTTCTGGGGGAAAGTACCATGGTGAAAAAGACCTGGGAATGGGAAAAACTAACTGTATAACCCCCTTATGTAAAGTCACTATGTGCCTTAGTTTGTTAATAGTCTAAGAAATTCTTCCCCAGATACCCTGTTTTGCAAATTAATTAAACTTTCTTTTTTTGTAATACCTGTTATATTGCAGAAACTATATTTTACAGAACACACTAGAAAATACGTCCTTAGGTTTATATATTTGATATTATTCCTATTTTGACATACCTATTCCTACCTTCCAAGATGAGGGAATATATACATATGTGTGTGTGTGTGTGTGTGTAAAATACATAATAAAAATAATAATAAATAAGTATATTTATTTATATATATTTATACATATAATAAACTTGAAGAGGTTGGTAGGTTTTAAAGATGTTGTTTGATGAGGTAGTTCTTCATTGGTTTTTCTTTTTTCTAAAAATTCCTTTTGCTCTCCTTAGTTCTCTTTATTCCCCATTGTCTTATCCATTTTGAATCTGAGGTGTTTGCAGAATTGACCTTCTAGAAGGAATGCAATTTTTTTTTCCTTTGGTATTGCAAAATCTGTTGTGTATTATTTATCTCAGGACATACGTAGTTTAAGCAGCTTCTGTGTGACATACCTCACTTTATGTATAACACATCTCACTGTAGGTTTGAATTTTTGAAATAAATTAGGTAAATTTAAGATAGCCAATTGTTTTGTAATGGGAATATGTCAGTGCTGTTACTGAAAAGGACATGAAAAAACCAAGAGACAGTTATAAAAACAGGTGCATACAGTGAGGACTCCAACTTGGTGTTGAGAACATTGTATAAAATTAAGAGTGTACTTGACTCTTCTAATGGCTTCAGAGGAAAAACAAAAATATTAATGAAATGTTAGTATTGCTAAACTGTGGCGAGACATTTTCATGTAATTATTTCTGTGTGTTATCCATGATAGACATTATTGTCATTACTAAAATATCTTAGGCCATTGTTTTTTAAAATTATTAATATGATTTCTAATTTAGTCTTAGCTATTGCGGGCTAGATTAAGATTCATTTCACAAGTGCCCTGTCATTATGAACTCCAAATTCCCTTCTAATTTGATTTAGATTAGAGATAATCATTCATGGCTGTAAGTTCAATTTAATATTGACTAAGTCATACCATTAAACTGTCTAGTTTTTAAATCTGCTTAGAGATACCCGGATCCTTTATTTTAAATGTAAAGTTTTAAAAAAGCTTCTCTATTTATTTTTTATTGAAGAGATTCAAGTGGGAGAAGGTACTTTGTCTAGTCTTCTCATTAAGGGCACAGGGCTAGAGCATCATAGCATTTTTCACTAAACCATGAGTCTGCATATGTTAATGGCTCTAGCAGCTATTCTAAATCTCTGATTTCTGCTTATTAAACTTAGAAGAGATTAAAAAAAATCACCAGAAAGAAAAGCCTTCAGTAATATGTGCAAGTAATGCAGTTATATCAACTTTTATAGTAGTTTCACCATTCTTATAAGCATTGTAAATATATGATTATAAATATACTTATAACATATGATTAATTAATTAATTTATTTATACAGCTTTGGCTAATTCATATTAAAACCAGAATGAACTTTAACATTAAAGTATAATGGTAGGAACTCCTGTTCCCTTTCAAGTTGTTACCTTCTGCTTCTTGTACACTAGTGCAATGTCAGAAATTTGTTATTTTTTTCTTTTAAAACTGGTAAAGCTCCTATGTTGCCTGACTGATTTTGAATTTAAAAAAAGAAGGCATATCAAGGCTAGAATTAATAACACTAACGATGACCTCTCTCTTTAGCAAGAAATAAACAGTTTAGGCTATTGACATTCTTTTCTGTATTTAAGATATTTTTACACTTTTTAAGTGAAAAAGCATTTCAACTTTTAGATTCATAAGAAGTAGCAGTTATGGTAGCTCTTTTGAAGCCATGGATTGTTCCTCAAACTTATTTTTCTATATTATGTACAAAAGGATCTGGACATTGACACAGTTTTGTTATATTTATAACTGACAGTGAAAATGTTTAAGTGCATAAGTAGTTGGTGAAATCTGTGTAGTGCGTGCAAAAAATGTGTCTTGCCTTCTAAAAGCTTTAATCCTAACAGCATCTGTTAAAATATAAAAACAAATCTGAAACTGCCTAAGAAAAATACATCACTTTCTTTGGGGATACTACTGTTGCTTTGCTGCCCTCTACAGTTGTCTAAAATAGTCACTCTAGATTTTTCTTCCATCAGATGATTAAAATACTTACTAGACCTGTGAACTTTAAACTTCAGGAGTAGGATGAGTAATATTTACTACTAAAATATAATGTTTAGTCACAACAGTAGATCCATACCTGCAATGCAAAAAGTAAAGGACTTAGAAATTAGGGGATAGATGAGGGAACTATTGAGCATCAATCAGTGAATAGGTAATAGAGCACCAACCAACTGCTAAGTAGTTTATTTTTTTATTTTTATTTTTTTTAGATTTTTTTTATTTATTTATTTGACAGAGAGAGATCACAAGCAGACAAAGAGGCAGGCAGAGAGAGAGAGAGGGAAGCAGGCTCCCCGCTGAGCAGAGCCCGATGTGGGACTCAATCCCAGGACCCTGAGATCATGACCTGAGCCGAAGGCAGTGGCTTAACCCACTGAGCCACCCAGGCGCCCTGCTAAGTAGTTTAGAGGATACCTCAGTGAAATAAGACATCGTGGTTGGTGCCAAGTTTATTTAGTAAAACTAACTGCATGCTAAAATATAGACAAAGATATTTGTAAGAACATTGTAACCAGTATGATAACATCCTTTTAAAAAGATCAGTAAGGCCTGGAAGAGTCAAGGAAAGCTGATTAGAGGAGGTGAAACTTTAGAGCTCTGTCTTCAAGAATGGATTAAGTTTGGATAAGTAAAACAGGGTCACTTCAAACAGGGAAAAGAATATTAAAACACAAAGCAGGTCTGTTACACAGAAAGGGCTATGTAGGCAAGGGGCCTTGGATTCTTTCTTAATAAATGTAAAATATAATTGTTAGGAGAATTGTAATTAGAATGTGAGTGTGTGTATGTGCATGCACGTGCCCACATGCATGCGTGTGTGTTAAATCCAGTTACTTAGCCTCTCTGCCTGTTCCATTCCCTATAAAGTTGGCTAAATACTTCATTCAGAGTTGCTGTGAAAATTAAATGAAATCTTTATTAAACTCCAATGAAGTGCATTGTAAATACAACTAACAATAATGCAGGGGAAAATGAATTGTCTCAGAAATATAAAAGTATTGTGGGATTATAGAAGGAGCAGTTTTATTGGCAATGGAGGAAGACTTAATAGAAGATCTAATTCTGTAGCTGAACCTTGAAGGAAGAATTTAGATTTCCATTTGTGAGGAAAAGTCAAAGAAAAAGGGCATTCTAGCCTGAAAAAAAATCACTGGACTGAGAGCTCTCTGAAAGAAGTGTTCCCATGTGGCTCAAGCATGAAGTTTTTGTAGAGAAGTCGTGGATTTTTAAAAACTTTGCTGATGCTGAAGAGAGTAGACTTTGTATGGTAGGCAGTGAGGAGCTTTTGAAGCCAAGTAACTACTGAGTCTTTCTGTGATTTGAGGATATTGTATAGCTCTGATAACAATGTATAAGATATATGGAGGGTATGAGAGATAAAAGGGAAAACTATTGTAATTGTCCATGGAAGACAAGGTTGTGGAGACAAATGGCAATTTGGCAAAAGGCTTGAATGGACCTAGTGTTTGGATATCATAGTGAGTGAAGAAGGAAGAGTTGGATGTATACTTAATGGTTGTCTTTTGAATGGCTGGAAAAGGATGGTAAAAGGGTTGATTAATTTTCATCCCTTAACTTTTTTGGAGGCATTTAAATTGTGGTACCTCAGGGATATATTTTAGAGCTGTAATTGGAAATTTATTATGAGATGGTGGGGTTGGTATGTGGAATTGGGACTTACTGGGATTGAGGTATTTGGAATAGATGAATTGTTTGAGAGAGAGGTGGTAGAGGGGGAGGAGAGAGAGAGGGAGAAGAGAAGGAAGTAGAGGAAAGGGAATTGGGTAGAGGACTGGGAACGTTTTTTTCAAGATTGTGGTATTTTAATCTCATAAGAAGGAGGAAGGATAATCAGGAAAAAAACTTACTTGATAAATAGACCAATATATTTAGTAGTTAAGAGGAGTGCACGGATGATTCAGTAATTTAGTAAAAGTGGTTAGAAGTCAAATTCCAAAAAATTAACAAATGGGGTAGCTAAGGAGTAGTAGGGTAGGGCCTACTCTTGGGAAAGATGGAAAAGAGAAAGAGTAATTTGTAGGGGAAGAATAATATATCAGTTGTTATGGGCTGAATGTTTGTCATCCCAGAATTGTTATGTTGAAGCTCTAAGTCCCAATGTGATGGTATTAGGAAGGGTTCTTTGGGAGGTAATTACATTTAGATGAGGTTCTTGAGGTTAGAGCCCCATGATGAGATTAGTGGCCTTATAAGCAGAGGAAGAGACTTCAGAGTTTCCTGTCTACATCATGTTGTGGATACAGTAAGAAGTCAGCCATCCATAAGCCTGATTTTGGACTACTTGGACTTCCTATTCTCTGAACTATGAGAAGTGTTTGCTGTTTAATTTACCTAGTCTGTATTTTGCTATAGCAGCCTGAGTTGACTAAGACATCAACCAAGGTCCTGAATTAGAAACATTAGGAACTTAACTTTCATTAAAAGGAAATTTTTTGAAGAATATCAAGTGGTTTAGGTATGGAAATTAAGATCCAGAAGAGGCTAGGCATGTAGAACAATATCCAGAACTACAGCCAAGATAATGTCAAGGGACAGTCTGTCAGGGTCATTGCTTTTTGCTTCTTGAGACACTGGATGTTATACCTTTGCCTCTTAGGCTGGCATTACTATTCTTAGAAACTGGATATTGTTATAGCACAGGAGAATATGTTTTCTAATGGTGTCACTACAAAAAGTTGAAGAAAAGTTTTTTTTTTTTAATATTTTATTTATTTATTTGACAGAGAGAGAGATCACAAGTAGGCAGAGAGGCAGGCAGAGAGAGAGGGGGGAAGTAGGCTCCCTGCTGAGCAGAGAGCCCTATGCGGGGCTTGATCCCAGGACCCTGAGATCATGACCCGAGCCGAAGGCAGAGGGTCAACCCACTGAGCCACCCAGGTGCCCCTGAAGAAAAGTTTTTTTTTTTTTTAATATTTTATTTATTTGTTTGACAGAGATCACAAGTAGGCAGAGAGGCAGAGAGAGAGAGAAGGAAGCAGGCTCCCCACCGAGCAGAGAGCCCGACGCGGAGCTCGATCCCAGGACCCTGAGATCACGACCTGAGCCGAAGGCAGAGGTCTTAACCCACTGAGCCACCCAGGCGCCCCTGAAGAAAAGTTTTTAAAAAGAAATGTGTAGTTGACATACGGTATTCTATTAGTTTCAGATGTACAACATAGTGACTTGACAATTCCACACATTAGGCTAACTTATCATAATAAGTATAGTTACCATTTGTCACCATGCAATGTTGTTCTAATATTATTGACATTTTTATTCTCTATGCTATACTTATCATCCCCATAACTTATTTTATAACTAGAAGTTTGTACCTCTTATCCCCTTCACCTATTTCACCCATCCCTCCAACCCCTTAATGTCTGGCAACAACCAGTTTGTTCTATTTGTGATTCTGTATGTTTCTACATTTGTTTTTTAGATTCTATAAGTAAGTGGAATCGTATGGAACTTACCTTTCTTTGTCTGACATGTTTTACTTAGCATAATACTCTGTAGGTCCATACATGTTGTAAAAAATGGCCACATCTCATTCTTTTTTATGGGTGAGTAATATTCCATTTTTGGGGGGGAGAGAATACCACACCTTCTTTATCCATTCATTTACTGATGAACACTCAGGTTGCTTCCATAACCAGTAAATATACTGCAGTAAACATAGAGGTGCGTATCTTTTTATTTTTGTTTTCTTTGGGTAAATACCTAGTACTGAATCATGGTATTTCTATTTTTAACTTTTTGAGGAACCTCTGTACTGTTTTCCACAAGATGTTTCACCAGTTTACATTCCCACCAGCAGTGCATTATATAGTTTCCTTTTCTCCACATCCTCACCAGCACTTGTTTTATCTTGTCTTTTTGATACTAGCCATTCTGACAGGTGTAAGGAGATATATCTCATTGCAGTTTTGATTTGCATTTCCCTGATGATTAGTGATGTTGAGCATCTTTTCATGTGTCTGTTGTCTCTCTGTATCTGCTCTGGAAAAATGCGTGTTCAGGTTATCTGCCCATTTTTAATTGGATTATTTGTTTGTTTTGGTCCTGAGTTGTGTAAGTTCTTTACGTATTTTGAATATTAACCTCTTACAAGATACATCATTTATAAAGATCTGCTCCCATGCAGTAAGTAGTCTTTTTGTTCTATCGATGGTTTCCTTTGCTGTGCAAAAGTTTTTTATTTGGGTGTTGTCCTAATGTTTATTTTTGCTTTTTTTCCCCTTGTCTGAGGAGACATATCTAGAGAATTGTTGCTGAGGCCAGTGTCCAGTAGATTCCTGCCTTTGTCTTTAAGGAGCTATATGGTTTCAGGTCTCACATTTAAGTCTTTAATCCATTTTGTTTTTGTGTATGCTGTAAGAAAGTGGTCCAGTTTCTCTTTTCTTTTTTCTTTTTTTTGCATGTAGGTGTTCTGTTTTTTCAACATCCTTTATTGAAGAGACTTTTTGCCCCCCCCCATATTGTATATTCTTGCCTCCTTTGTCCTAGATTAATGACCATATAAGTGTGGGTCTGTTTCGGGGCTTTCTATCCTGTTCCGTTGATATTATGTCTGTTTTTGTGCTAGTACTATACTTTTTAAATTATACAGCTGTGTAGTATATCTTGAAATCTGAGATTGTTTTTAAGATTGTTTTGGCTATTAAGGTTTTTCATGGTTGCATGCAAGTTTCAGGATTATTTGTTCTAGTTCTATGGAAGATACCATTTTTTTTTAATAGAGATTGCATTGAATCTGTAGATTGCTTTGGATAATATGGACATTTTAATAATACGAATTTTTCCAATCCATGAGCATGGTATAGCTTTTCATGTGATTTTGTGTTATCTTAATGTCTATCAAAGTACTACAGTTTTTATAGAGTACAGGTCTTTCATCTTTTGATTAAATTTATTCCTAGGTATTTTATTCTTTTTGAAGCAATTATAAGTGGAATTGTTTCCTTATTCTCTCTTAAAATCTTTTTAGTTTTTATGATGGTATTTGTCTGTCTTTGGTGGGGTTGAGAGGGTGAGGGACAGTGGGAGAAGCACATTGATAATGGTAAGGTCCAGGAACAGAATGTAAGTAGAAAGATTAAGAACACAGATGAGAGAAGATAGCTTTAGAAATGATGAGCAGCTCTTCTTTCTATTAGATAGGGGACAATAACGTGGTGGGTGAAGATACAGAGACATGTCAAGGTCTAAGAAAGGGAGGTTGTGGCAAGGCTTGGATCTTCATGATATAAATGATATATTTTAAGAATAAGTGAGTGTAGGGTAATATGGGACTTAATAGAATTTTGGGGGCAAAAATGGAATAAGATATCAACTAAGAATGAATAAAATAATGGGTCAGTATTTGAAAGCATGAGTTGGCATAACATGAACTTGTAAAATATAATGATGTGGAGGTAGTAATAAGTTTATGTTGGTGGTTAGCATTTAATTGAGCACTGTGTCTACTAGAATTATTCTAGGTACTGAGAAAAGCTAGCTAATAAAGAATAAAATGTGAGGGTACCTGGGTGGCTCAGTTGTTTAAGTGTCTGCCTTTGGCTTAGTTCATGATCTTAGGGTCTTGGGATCTAGCCCCACATCAGGCTCCCGGCTCAGTGGGAAGTCTTCTTCCTCTTCCTCTGCCACTCCCCCTGCTTGTGCTCTCTCACTTTCAAATAAATAAAATCTTAAAAATGTGTTCTTGAGGACCAATTGTATTTATATATTGAAGAAAGAAAAGAGCCAGAGTGCTGAGTACCTTTTGAATATGATGTAATTGTTACTGAAAGTTTGGGAACAGAAAAAAAGACACAGGAATGTAGTATTGAAGCAATATTTACTTATCATAAGTGGGATAGTCTAGTTGTGGAGATATTAAGTCTTGAATTAGGATGGCAGTGGTAGAAATGAAAGGGAAAAGTTTAAAAAAAATAGATAATTAAAAGGCAAAATAATGTGTATTGATGATCCCAGTATATGAGGAGCGCATTTGGAGTTTGCATATTAGACAGATGGGAGAATTGTTTAAATATTGCTGAAAGGGAGGTTGAGGTAAGAATTAAGATACTACATGGAAGGGTTTATTAGTTTCTTAGGACTGCCACAAGAAAATATCACAAATTGGGTGGCTTACAACAGCAGAAATTTATTCTCTCGCAGTTCTGGAGCCTAAAAAGTCTGAAATCAAGGTGTCAGAAGGACCACATTTCCTCTGAGACTCTGGGTAGAACTCTTTTTTTGTCTCATCCTAGTTTCTGATGGTGGCCATCAATCTTTGGCTTTCCATGGGTTTCATTACTACAGTCTCTTTTTTTGTTGTCATGGCATTTTGATTTTTGTATAAAGATAGTCACATTGGATTAAGCCCACCCTCCTTCAATAAGACCTTATCTTAACTTACATTTTAATTACCTATGCAAAGACCATATTTCCAAGGTCTTTGGAACCTTGGTTCCAAAAGTCACATTCACAGGTACTTGGAATTAAGGGTTACAGTGTATCTCAAGGGGAACACAACTCAACTCGTGACAAAGGGGTAATGATTTTGGTTTTGACTGTGTTAACTGAGATTTTGAGGCTTGATTTGAATCAAAGTGCCAAGTGAACACAGCATTAGAAGATGTGAGGTATTAGTTTGTGAACAAGTTTGGAAACATAGATTCATGAAATATTAAAACATTTTATTGACATACATAAGTAGAAAAGTATTCATTGTTTAAGTGTGCAGTTGGATGAACTGTTGCAAAGTGAGCATGTCCATGAAACCATCACCCTGGTTGAGAAATAAATCTTTACTGGCACTCCAGAAGCCCCCTTACACTCTTACACTCTTTCCAGTCACAAATCTCTCTGTTTTCCCAATGAAAACTGCAATTGTGACCTCTAACACCATAAATTAGTTTTATCTGTTTTTGAACTTTATATAATACTTTTTTGTTGATGTTGTGAGATTCATTCGTGTTGTTAAATGTAGCATTCTTTTAGCACCACTGTGCCGTATTTAGCACCACTGTGCCGTATTCTGTCCATTGCTGATCCATAATTTGTCAGTTTTAATGTTGGACAGACGTTTGGGATGTTTTTGCTTTGAGGCTTTTTTGAAAAGTACTGCTATGAACATCACATACCTTTCTTTTAGTGGTGTAATTGCTGGGTCATTTTATGCGTGTTTTTGTTGAATAAGTTCTTTGCTTGAGAGATTCTCTCCATCTCCCTTCCCCCCCCCCCCCCGACCAGTCAGAATGGCTAAAATTAATAAGTCAGGAAACGACAGATGTCGGTAAGGATGTGGAGAAAGGGGAACCCTCCTGCACTGCTGGTGCAGCCACTCTGGAAAACAGTATGGAGGTTCCTCAAAAAGTTGAAAATAGAGCTATCCTATGACCCAGCAATCGCACTACTGGGTATTTACCCCAAAGATACAAATGTAGTGATCCAAAGGGCCACATGCACCCCAATGTTTATAGCGGCAATGTCCACGATAGCCAAACTATGGAAAGAGCCTAGATGTTCATCAACAGATGAGTGGATAAAAAAGATATGGTATATATCTACAATAGAATATTATACAGCCATTAAAAAAAAAATCAAATCTTGCCATTTGCAACAACGTGGATGGAACTAGAGGGTATTATGCTAAGTGAAATAAGTTAATCAGAGAAGGCAATTATCATATGATTTTACTGATATGTGGAATTTGAGAAATAAGGCAGAGGATCATAGGGGAAGAGAGGAAAAAATGAAACAAGATGAAACCAGGGAGGGAGACAAACCATAAGAGACTCTTAATCTCGGGAAACAGACTGAGGGTTGCTGGAGTGGAGGGGTTTACAAGGGATGGAATGGCTGGGTGATGGACAGTGGGGACGGTATGTGCTGTGGTGAATGCTGTGAATTGTGTAAGACTGATGGATCACAGACCTGTACCCCTGAAACAAATAATACAATAAATAATACTTAATAAAAACAAATAATACTTAATAAAAACAAATAATACTTAATAAATAAGCAAATAATACTTAATAAAAGATAAAAAGAAAAAATATTACTCATTATTTGCAGGCATATAAAAATCTGATGATTTAGATATCATGAACTTATATCGAGAGACCTTGCTAAATTCATTTATTTCTAATACTTTGTCTAATCTTTTGGATTCTCCACACATCATGCTATCTGTGAAAAATGAAAGCCTTATTTCTCTCCAATCCCTATACTTTTTTTTTTTTCCCCTTTGTTTATTGCTCTGGCTAGGACCTCCACTGTGATGTTGAATTAAAGTGGTGATCATAGGCATTGTTGTTTCATTACTAATCTCAGAGGTTTAAAAAAAAATTGTCAACATTTCAAAATTAAGTATGATGTTCACTGTAGTTTTTTTTTTTTTTCTTTTTAATAGAATCCTTATCAGATTAGGAAAGTTTCTATTCCTGGTTTACTAAGAAATTTTATCATGAATGGTGTTTAATTTTATCAAATACTATATCTTTTTTAAAAATTTTTTAAAAGATTTTATTTATTTGACAGAGACACAGTGAGAGGGAACACAGCAGAGGGAGTGGGAGAGGGAGAAGTAGGGCCCCCATGGAGCAGGGAGCCCCATGTGGGGCTCCGTCCCAGGACCCTGGGATCATGACCTGAGCCAAAGGCCGATGCTTAACAACTGAGCCACCCAGGCGCCCTGCAAATACAATGTCTTAAATTTGAGATGATTAGATGAATTTTCCCTCCTCCCCTTTTTTTTAAAGACTTATTTATTTATTTGACAGACAGATCACAAGTAGGCAGAGAGAGAAGGGGGGGAAGCAGGCTCCCCGCTGAGCAGAGAGCTTGGTGCAGGTCTTGATCCCAGGACCCTGAGACCATGCCATGACCTGAGCTGAAAGCAGAGGCTTAACCCACTGAGCCCCCCAGGTGCCCCTTTCCCCCCCCTTTTAAATAATGTGTTAAATTCCATTTTAAGAAAATGTTAAACCATCTTTGTGTTTCTGGAATAATCACAGTTTGGCTTTGATGAGTATATCTCTTATATCACTGGAGTCAGTCGACTGTTACTTTCTTTTCTTCATCTGTATTTATCAATTGTGTTGGAATAGTCCTTTCTAATGATCTTGCCAAGTTTTGGTATCAAGGTTATTCTGGGCTTAAAAAAACTAGATTTTCTTTAATCTGTATCGCTTAGGACCATTCTGTTTTTGTAGGTATTTGTCTGTTTTGTACTTTCAGATCTAATGACATGAAGTGTTTTTTTTTTTTTTTAATGATTTTTTTTAAAGATTTTATTTATTTATTTGACAGTGATCACAAGCAGGTAGAGAGGCAGGCAGAGAGATGGGGGGAAGCAGGCTCCCTGCCAAACAGAGAGCCCAATGGGGGCTCAATTCCAGGACTCTGGGATCATGACCCGAACCGAAGGTAGAGGCTTAACCCGCTGAGCCACCCAGGAGCCCTGACATGAAGTTTTTTTAATGTCCTCTTATTACCTTTTTTTTTTTTTTTTTTAAATATCTGAAGAATCTGCAGTGATGTGCCCCCTTTTCATTCCTCATATTTGTAATTTGTATCAGCTTAGTTTCTGGATCAGTCTTGCAGGGAGTTTTATCAGTTTTATTAGACTTAACCGAAGAACTCACCTTTGATTTGTTAGTGATCTTCTCTATTTTAAGGGGTTTTTTTTTTTTTTTTCTATTTTATTATTTTCTGTTCCATATTTTCTTCTCCTTTTTTTGGAGGGTTTATTTCCTATTACTTTTCTGCTTCTTGACATGAATGGTTATCTATCTGCAGCCTTTCTTTTTTTCTTATATATACATCTGAGCCTATTTTTTCCCCTTTAGTCATGATTTTGTGTCATTGTATGCAGATATATATATATAAAAATTTCCATGTTACCATTTTTGAGTCTTGGGTTATTTTCAAAATTATCACTGGTGCACCTGGGTAGCTCAGTTGGTTGAGCATCCACCTCTTGGTTTCAGTTTGGGTCATGATCTCAGGGTTATGAGATCAAGCGGGTGTCAGGCCCTGAGTTAGGCTCCACACTCAGCTTGGAGTCTGTTTGAGATTGGAGTCTGCTTGAGAGATTCTCTTCATCTCCCTTCTCCTCTGCCCCTCCCCCTGCTTGTGTGGTCACTCAGCTCTCTCTTTCTGAAATAAATAAAACCTTAAAAAAAGTATGTAACTAAACATAAGATATTTTAGTGACCCTAGTTTTTTATTTTTAGCTTAATTACATTGTGTCAGAGTCTTTGGGCACAACATTAGGTCAATGTTGAAATTCCATGTATAATTGAAAATGTACATTGTGCTTGTTCAGTTTTTTTTTTTTTTTCTCTGTGTGTTATATATCAATTAGGTCAAGTTGGTTGCATTGTTCAATCTTTATCCCTTTTGATTTTTTCCCCCTACTTTTTCAGTTAATTACTGTGAGGTGTGTTAGAATGATATTCCATGATGTAGATTTGTCTTTTTTTTTCTATACATTCTGTGAAGTTTTGCTATGTATACTTTGAGGCCGAATTATAAAGTACAATTAAATTTGGAATTGTTCTATCTTTTGGCACCTGACCCTTTTATCATTATTAAATGGCCCACTATCTCTTGCAATACTTCTTTCCTTAAAGTCTACTTTGTTTGATTTTAGTATAGCTACATTAGGTTTATTTTGGTTAGTGTTCACATTTTCTCTTTTCCCCAGCCTTTACTTTCAACCTTTCTACACTGTTAAATTTAAGGCGTATCCTTTGTAAGCAGATTTTAATTGTTTATATCAAAGCTGCTAAGCTTTGTCTTTTATTTGGCATATTTAGTTATTTATAATTAATCACTTAGATATTTGGGCTTAAATCTGTTATGTTACATTTTAATTTCTACTTGTGCATATGTTCTTTGTTTTATTTGTTTATTCGTTTCTTTCCATTATATTACTTTTCATTCTGTTTTCCCCTTTATTAAAGTGTTTGTGTTGTAGGTTTTTACTATTCATTCAGTAGCTAGAGATTATAAAATATATTCTTGATTTTATTAAAGTTCATTAAAATTAGTATGTATAATATATTATTCCTTTTTAGACAACACAGGAAACCGTCAAGCTCTTTAACTCTATCCTTATTTTGCTATTAGTGCTAGCATCTGTGTCTGCGTGTGTGTATCCTTTAAGACATTGTTTTAATGTAGGTGTTTATTTAGTTTTTGCAATATGTTTACTTTTTCTATAGTTCTTTTTCTCTGAAACTTGTAGTTTCCATCTGGAATCCTTTTACTTCTGCCTGCAGAACATCCTTTGTACTTTCTTTAGTGAGAATCTCCTTAATTTCTTTCTTTATTTTTTTGCCTGAAATTTCTCTTACTTTTAAAATATATAATAGCTTTATTGATATAGTTCACACACCATACACTTCACTAATTTAAAGTGCATAATTCATGGTTTTTAGTATATTCAGAGGTGTACAACCATAATCATTCACTTTTAGAACATTTTCATCACTGTCTGCTCCCCACCAAAGCAGTCATTCTTCCATTTATCCTCATCTCTCCCAGTACTGGGCAATCATTAATATACCTTATATTTTCATAGATTTGCCTCTTATGTACATTTCCTGTAGATGTCATATAATATGCAGTCTAATATGCCTGATTTATTTCATTTAGCATAACGATTTGAAGGTTCATCCATGTAATACATATATCAGTACTTCATTCTTTTTTATTGCCACATAATCCATTGTGTGGATATATCACATTTTATTTATTCATCAGTTGATGGACATTTGCATTATTTATGATTTTTGGCTATTATGAATAGTGTTGCTATATGCATTTATGTATTGATGGACATTTGCATTATTTATGATTTTTGGCTATTATGAATAGTGTTGCTATATGCATTTATGTATTAATTTTTGTATTAACATACATTTTTATTTCACTTTGGTATTTACTTAGGAGTGGAACTGTGGTAACCATAACCTTTTGAGGAATTGCCAGTTTGTTTTCCAAATGGCTGTACTGCAGTACATTCGTACTAGCATTGTAAGGGCCTCTTCCAGGTCCTTAACAAACACGTCTTATTATTTGACTTTTTTTTTTTTTTTTTTTTTTTTAAGAGAAAGCGAGCACAAGCAGATGCCGGGCAGAGGGAGAGGGACAAGCACACTTCCTGCTGAGCACAGAGCCAGATGCTGGTTCATTCCGGGGACCCTGAGGTTATAACCGGACCCCAAGTCAGTAGCTTAACTGACTGAGCCATCCACATGCCCCTATCTGACTTTTTGATTGTAGCCATTATAGTGGGTATGAGGTGGTAAGTCATTGTTGTTTTAATTCACATTTCCCTAATGGCTAATGATGTTGAGCACATTTTAATGTGCTTATTGGCCAGTTGTGTATCTTCTTTCAAGACATGTCTATTTAGATCCTTTACTTATTTCTCAGTTAGATTGTGTGTGATTTTACTATTGAGTTATAATATATTTTATATTCTAGGTACAAATACCTTTGATCTACAACCAGCCATTTTTTCTTCCAGTCCGTAGGCTTTATTTTTACTCTCTTGATGTTGTCCACTTAAACAAAGAAGTTTTTGTTTTTAATTAAGTCCAGTTTATATCCTTTCTTTATCCTTTTGTTGCTTGTGCTTTCGGTGTCCTATCTAACTAGAAAGGTTTTGCCTAACATAAGCTTGTGAAAATTCGAGACTATATTATAGGAGTTTTATAGTTTTTGCTCTTACATTTATGTCTATGATCTGTTTTGTGTTAATTTTTATGTATACTGGGGCTTTTTTATGTGGATATTCAGTTGTCTCAGGACTGTTTGTTGAAAGATTATTCTTCCCCCATTGAATTGTACAGGTACCCTTACTGAAAATCAATTGACCTTAAATGTAATAAACTTATTACTGAACTCACCATACAATTCTGTTCTCTGTGTCTGTCTGAGGCTAGTTTCACACAGTTCTGATTACCGTATATAGTTTTACCATGTTTTTCGTTACTATATAGTTTTGCAGGGTCTTGAAATTTAGAAGGTGTTAGTCTTCCAAATTTGTTCTCTTTTTTGGGGAGGGTGTTGGCTATTCTTACTCACTTTAATTTCCATGTAAATTTAAGGTGACCTTGTCAGTTTCAGCATTCATGCCAGAAACTACATAATAAGTTAATCAGGGAATGTTTAACTTAAAGAATTATTAACTTTGATAAAAAAAAAACTATACAGTAATAAGGAGACTGTGTTGTATGGGAAGGTTGTGAGGGACTGTCCTCGAGGAAGGACAAACTTGAAAGGGACTCAGACTTTCGTTGAGAAGGTATAGTTCATGACACCTGGTAGTAGGGAAGGCTGGAGCTTGTATGGAATTATTAGGCAAGGAACAAGCTATTTTCTGGGAGTGAAAGTGGTGATGTGAGTGTGTAGTGGAAGTTCTGGTGCTAGTGGGGCAGTAGACTTTTGAGAACATTTGGGCGGCATAGAGTCTCTGATTTCTACATTATGAGGACCGAGGAATGATGATTGCCTGGCTGAGACTGCAATTTGTAGGGGGACTGGGTTCTGGACACATGGCTGGGGCTGGGTCTTCCCAGTATTCTCAACTCATGCTTTTCACTTCAGATCTGCATTGGACATACCAGGAGAGCCTCTCCCTCCTGCAGAATTCCTATAATGCCATCTTCTGAGAAAGCTTAACATCATATTTACATGAAAGGAGAAGTGCTTAAAGGAATTCTGTTTATCAGCATATATAGATGGTGCATTTGGAGTTGACAGACAAAAAATTAATAACACATTCGTCTCCATAGTATAAAGGCACTTTAAGGTAAATGAGATTAGAAGCTAAATATGTGTTTTGTTGTCCTTTTAAGCCAAATGAAATGAAACGTGTCTATGTTAGTGCTTTTCTAGAAACTTTGAGAACTATACATTCATGTAAATAAAACATTTTAATTAAATATTTAGAAAGCATATGAAATGTAGAAACAAATATAAATGTAATTCTTTAAAAATTTTTACTAGTCTTATTTTTTAACTGTTATAATTTTTATTAACTTCTGACTTATGTGTGATACTTATTCTGCAGATGCTGATTTACTGCTTTAACATATCAAATTTTGACAGTTAGCACATTTCATCAAATGTCAGAGGTCATTGATTAAGAGAGACACTTATTTTACATACCATTAAGGAAGAAAAAAACAACCTGACAGTATTTTCCTATCACCTGGAGTTTTTACTTTATGTGGATTGACTTATTTTGTATTTATTGGACTTTTATTTCATACTTACCAGTATTATATTCATGGATTTTTAGAAATCATCATAACTTGTGTGCATCCATGAAAAATAAAATGTAAGTGGGAAAATGGTTAAAGTATTTCTAGTCTTCAAATTCAGAGTCCTTCTTTATATTGTTTTTCCCCCTGTGCTGTGAAGAGCTCTTTGATACTCTCTTTTTTAAAAGATGTGTTTGTAACATGGGGAATATAGTTAATAGTATTTTGATAACTTTATATAATGACAGCTTGGTAACACTTATCATGGTGAGCATTTTGTAATGTATGTCAAGCGACTATGTTGTATACCTGAAACGTCAAAATAATACGTCAAAAAAAGATGTGTTGTAGAGTTACAAGACCACCCTTAGATTCAGTAATTCTCTAAGAAGATTCATAGGACTAAGCATATATTTGTACTCAAGGTTATGATTTATTATGGTAAAAGCACCCACACTAAGCAAAAGGTCATGACACAAAGTCTGGGGAAAAATCAGGCACAAGTTTCCAGAGTCCTCTCCTGGTGAGTCAAAACAGCATATACTTAATTCCCCCAGGAATGATTTGTAACAAGATAGGTGAAATGTTGCTAGCCATAGAAGCTCATTAGAAACTCCAAGAACAGAATTTTTGTTGGAGATTGACCATGTAGGCCGAGGACATATCTAAATTCCAGATTCTTAGAAGGAAAGTAGGTGTTTATCATAAACTTATTGTTTGTATAAAACAGTTGGGGCGCAGTGAGCCATTATTACCAATTAATGGTGAGAATTTTCCTCAGATCTTTTAAATTACCCTCCATTAGTCAGCGGCCATCCTTACATGAAGGCCTTTCTAAGGATAGCAGTTGAGGCTCACTATGTTAACTCATACAGGAGACCATTATCTCTGAGAATTTTCTTATAAGCCTCTAATATCCATTCTGCAAGTTTTCATTCTGATGCTATCCTGATCTTACTGGAAAGATAATTCTTGCTTTAAAGGTCATAAGTTGTAGGTTTGCCTATTTTCAGTCATGCCACCAGGAATAATAACCAAGTTTGCATATACGTAGGCCACTAGTAACCCATTTTAGAGGTGGAAAAGATCTGCATCTTGGAGACAGTGGGGAAAAAAGTGACTTAAAAACTGCTTTTTTTGAGATTGCTTGCTATATTGAATGGGATTGCTTGCTATATTGAATGGCATATAAGGTGCTTAACTAGATTCAATATTTGCTGCTGAGATAATTTTTATGGAAGTTGGGATGGAAGAGAGTATGGTGGGTGGCAGGCTTATAGTATAAATCTTGGGAATTTTGTTTTGTCCATCTTTTGACCAGAATGCAGAAGGACCAAATCGCCAAACAGTGGTGAAAATGATTATAGACACATAGTCTGGTAATATTCAGCTCCCTTACTTTTTCCATTTTCTTTCCCCTTCCAACAATTTTACATGTGTAAGAGTAGAGATGCTCTGATAAAAGTTCTAAGTTCTCTCTTTTGTACTTTTCCCCCGTAAGTCTGAACATCTTTTCTGTTTGCATCTGTATTGTTACTACTTTTGTTCTGGCCATTTATATCTCATGCTTAGTTTAGTGCCTTGGCTTCCCATGATAGTTTCCTAGGGCTGCTGTCACAAATTAGCATAAACTTGGTGGATTAAAACAACATATTTATTCTCTCATAGTTCTGGAGTACAGAAGTCCACCCTACAGGTGTCTGCAGGGCCACATTCCCTCCAGAAAGCTCTAGGGGAGATTCTTTTCCTTGCTTCTCCCAGCTTCTGGTGGCCGCAGACATTCCTTGGCTGCATAACTCCAGTCTCTGCCTCTGTTTTAACATGGTCTTTGCTACTGTCTTTTCCATGTTTGTTACTTATAAGGACACTTGTCATTGGATTTAGGGCCCACTTGGATAATCCAGAATGTTCTTATCCCAAATTTTTAATTATATCTGCAGAGATCCTTCTTTCAAATAAGGTCATAATTAGAGCTTTACATTTCTAATTGCTCTTTCTGTATCTGTGCTTTTTTTCTCCACTATAATATGTGAACTTCTGCTAGATGAATTTTCTTAGCTTGTATTTTGGCTTCCTAAATTTTCACTCTATAGTGTTACTTCTTTTTTTCCTCAGGCTTGTTTATACTTTTCTCTGATTTGGCTCTAAGCTTTCTGAAGGGTAAGGAATGTTCTTCCTCCTTGGGTCTTCTTCAGCATAAAGACTGGTCAATATAGGTAGGTGTCAAAGTATTAGTGAACAAGGTGGATGCACAAATAAACTGAATTAAGAATTTGTTTTTCTGGCTTAATCTCTGTTATTTTTTTATTTTTATTTTTACCAATACTTGGATTTTTCTGGTTTCCTAGACTCTTCTTGCATTTTCTGTTTCTGTGAATCTTTTTATTTTTGTTTTTCTTAAGTGCCCTTTCTCTGCTTGGAAAAACTCACCTTGCCTAAGATCCAGCTTAAATCCCACTATTCTCTGACAAATTTACTGAAATAAAATTAGGATTACTAGTTTAGGCTTAGCTAAAAGAAAGTTTACCTTTTTAGATGGAGCTTTTCTTACTGTACATATGTCTCTCATGGGTTCTCCCAAGTTAGTATGCATTGGCACCCTTGACTGGGTGGCTCCCATAAATGTGATATATCCCATTTTGTCTGAAATGTCTAGGTAACTGTTATTCTGACGTAATTATCTATCAGTAGTGCTCTTTCACTTTAAAAAATTTGTTTTGGCTCGGATAACAAATTCTGTGATTGCTCTACCCATAATATCCATTGCCTTAGAAACATTATTTTCTCTTCTAGATTCTTAGCTCTTGGAAATCTCAAGGTATACTATTTTCTACCTGATAGTACCTAGTACTTAATACTTAGTAAATGAAACTCAGTAAATATTTGAACTCTTACTATGCGCCATACCTATTGTATTTTGGTCAATATTAGCTCACTTCCTTTTTCAACCTAGACTTGTCCTGTAGTATCTAATCCTTTGACCCAATATTTTTCACTTACCACCAGCCTTGTAAAATCTTAACTCTAAATCAGTACAGGTGTACAGATGTTTTATGCTTACCTCTCAGCTACTAATGGTCCTTGGGGAGAAAAAAAAGTCATACAACCGTGCTGGTATATGGTGCTACTATAGAATTAGGCGTTAGCTTTAACTGGACCTAAAACAATTCTAGCAGTTTCCTTTGGTGTTTAATCAGTGCATACTCCCATGCTTTGAATTTTTAAAAAAAATTTAGTGAAACCTTGTTAATTAGGTGAGAATAGTCCCATTTTATAGGTGATGGAACAGGCTGTCGAGGACCCAGGGTCACACTGATAAAAATTTAGACATCTGTGTGTTCTTGAATCTAAGTTAGTCTGCCTCCAAAGTTCTTGCTTTTTTGTTCTACCCTCTCATCGTTCGCCATTTAAGTCTCAGTTCTCACATCTGAGAAGTATCATACTCTACTGAACGATAGCCTCCACGTACTTGTTTAGAGATGTCTTTTTAAAATAAAACAGTAAATTTGAGATTTCTGGATTATTAGTGCATGTTGTATAAATGTATAAATTTTTACTTGGGTCCTATATAGAAGGCTGTCCTTTATGAGAATTGAAAATAGATCAGTGTCTTTTAAGTACCTGTTCTTTACAAAACAGGTGTTTACTTCATCTGAGAATACGTATGCAATAATAGGTCTTCTGTTTTTATGTATCACTTATAAGGTTAAAGTGAACTAAAGGATCAGAAACAAATTCATTAGTATGGTTAAAACAATTCTTCGGTTGAAAAATTGCTTAATACTGATTATGAATTTTACTGCTGGAATAACAATAAAGCTTAAATTAATATAATTACTGTAGTATTTGGGGAAATACATGTTATTAGGATTAAAATTCATAATTTCATTAGTGTTTAAAAATTGCCACAATTTCACAGTTTGCAATAGGATTGAAAGAGCAAATTCTTAGTAATTGTTGTGAAAATCCATTCTCCCAGGAGAATGGGAGTAGCGCTGATTTAAGAATTTAAGAATTTAAATTTAAGAATTACAGCCCCTCAAGCCATTTTTATTTTGGAAATCAATGAACTTTTGAATGTCCCCACTAATAGCCTTTCTAGATGTTCTTTGTCTGAAACGTTTAGAATTTATTTATAATGTGCTCAGCATGATGGAGTTGGAATGATTACTTTTTGAAGCCAGAACACTTCTTGTCTCTCTTTTGCCACTTGCTGTATGTTAAGGGCAAATCACATCAAATGTCTCTATAAAATTATATTAGATCAGATGTTCTCTAAGTTCTCTTACAGGTCTAAGATTTTATGCTTCTGTTCTGAAAATATGAAGAAACTGTGCTTTTAAGCATAATAACTAAAGAGAACCTTTATGTTGGTTAAATCAAGATATTTCCTTTATTTGAAATTGAAAGGTAGTGATTGAGAGTAGATGGTGGAAACAACACTTTAGAGCATTTTGTAAAGGCTGAAATTTCTACTTCCAGATAAGATGATATGATACAATAGGATAAAATTTATAGTTAGTGTTAATATATGGAAATATTTTAGTAGAAGTTTGCTATCTCTTGCATCCGTTATTCCCTGCTTGGTTGCATGTAAATCATTATTTAATTCTTTTTGGCTCATTTTTTTGTTGTGTTTTATAGAAAACTCAGACCTGTAGTCAGAAGTTAACTTTTATTAAACTTCCATTCTAGAAAGGTACCCCATGTAACAAATGTTATATAGCTGTACTATTCAATACTGTAGTTATTAGCCAGATGTAGTAATTGAGCTATTCTAGGAATTGTTAAACACTGTGCCAAAGCATAATTAGAAGTTTTAGTTTTAGTTTATTCTCTGCTGTGTCATTTCTGATTACTGCCCTTTACTCATTTTGGATTCAACCTTCCAGTCTTATTTTCTGTATTTTGGTGTAATACTGGATCTGTTATTAACCTGCATCCGCCTTCCTAGCCATGAAAATCTTAGATTCCACCTCTTGCAAAGCTTTTCCTGATTCTACTATGTTAGATGGCACTTTCTCTTACTATTTGTATGACCCTCATTAAGTTTTTGTTTTTTTTTTTCTTCTTGATGTGTCATATGGGGAAAAAATTACCTATCTACCTCACAATGTGCTTTTGGTATGTAAAAACTGACAATTTTCAGGAATGTACAACTGTAAGGTGGTGAGACATTTTATTAATGTGAAAACTGAGTTTCAGAGAAATTGATTTCCCCACTGTCTCACATTATTCACCTTACTTTGCTTAGAATTTTAATTCTGGTAATCTTTAGCTACATTGGTTTGTATAATCCTTTGATCTTAATTCTCTTTCTTCCCTTCTTGAGCTGAAAGTATATGGTCTATCACTGAACTTATTTCTTTGTACCATCAACCCGTTTTTCATCTTTTGTCTCTGCTAGCCTGGTAAAACTCTCAACCTAGGTTAAATCTTACATACTGTTTGCCTCTTCCAGGCCTCCACTCAGGCAGCTGAATGCTGTTGGATGTCACCATAATTCAAGAGTAGTAACTGCAGGTGATTCTTGGTACTACCCTGAAAACTACATTTTCCTAGTCAGTGTTTTTTTTTTCCCTACTCTTAAAAAAATTATCGAGGACTACAGCAAGCCTTTGTTAGTGTGGATCTTATCTGCCAGTATTTACTTGATTAAAAATTAAAACAGTGATTTTAAAATGCTTTAATTCCTTCAAAAATAATCATTATATTTTGATAAATATTTTTATGAATAATAATTTTTATTAAAAATAGTGATAAGAGTAGTGTACTTCTTTATTTTGCAAATGTTTTTAACATCTATCTTAGTAAGAGCTGGATCTTCATACCTGCTTCTGTAGTTAACCTGCTGAATATCCTATGTTCTGGAATATCTATGGTATACTCTTGACAGAAAGAATGAAAAAAGATAGTTACCTGGAACGACTTGTGACCTGAGTTTTGATTTTATTAACCGTCTGGAAAGGTCTTGGGGACTCTCAGAAGTCACTTTGAATACTACTTCATTCTATTGACTCTTTCCGCACAGCTGTTTTATACCTTCTTTTTAAGCCTCTAGACATCCTCTCTTATTCTCACATGAAATCCCTGCTTTCTGTTTTAAAGAGCAAATGGAAGTAGTCAGAAAAGAACTTTCACTACCATACCTACCCATCTGTAAAGGTAGATTGCCAGCTACAACTAAGGTACAGTCAGTGGCTTAATATCCCCGAGTCCTGTCCCACACTCTTTTCTAAAAGATAACCACTTTTAACAACCGTGCCTTCTCTTGTCTCATAAATTTTCCTTTCAGTCATTTCAGTTAGCGTGAAAATACACTATAATATTTCTCATTAAGAAAAGACTTTTCATAATGCATCATCTCTCTTGAGCTACTGTCCAATCTCTGTCTTTATAGTAAAAATCATCTCAAGTTATCTATATACAAAATGTTCTCCAGTTCCTCTCCTAGTCTCATTTTTATATAAAACAGCCTTATCGGGATAAGTGACATATAATAGGCTTCACCTACTTAATGGTTTACAATTTGATAAGTTTTAACAAAGACATTGCCTGTTAAAATGTCACTACAGTGAAGATAGTGAATATTATGTCATTCTCAAAAGTTTCCTTGTGTTTGTAAATCATCTGTCCCATCCCTGCCTATCCTCCTTCCCCTAAGCAAACACCTGTTTTTTGTCACTGTAAAGTAGTTAGCATTTTCTAGTTTTATATAAATGGAATTATACTTTGTGTACTCTTACTTTCTTCTTTCAGCATAATTACTTTGAAATTTAACCATATTGTTGCATCTATCAGTTTATTTCCTTTTATTGTGGGTAGTATTTGGTTATATAAGTACTCCTTTTTAAAATTTTTAATTCACTTTACCTTTTAAGAGTAGTTTTAGTTCATAGCAAAATTGAATGGACAGAGTTCCCATAGGCACTCTAAGTCACCCTTCCCTCAGCAACCCCCATCAGCATCTTCTACTAGAGTGATACATTTGTTAAAATTGATGAACTGATTTGACACTTAATCATCATCACCCAAAGGCCATAGTTTACATTAGAGTAATGTATGTACAATACCCTCTTGGTATTATTATTGGGTATACATACAATACCCAAGAGGGTATTGTACATTCCACGGGTTTTGACAAATTCATGACATGGATTCACCATTATAGTATTATGCAGAGTCGTTTTACTCCCCTAAAAATTCTTGATATTTTACAGCTATTCATTTCCCCCCTCCCTTCCACTCCTGGCAACCACTGATCTTTTTACGGTCTCCATAGTTTAGCCTTTTCCAACATACCGCATAATTGGAATCATTCAGTATATGGCCTTTACAGATTGGCTTTTTTTAGCTTTATACATTTAAAGTTCCTCCATGGCTTTTGTGGCTTCATACCTCATTTCTTTTTAGTGCTGAAAAATATTCCATTGTCCAAATATACCACAGTTTATTCATTCATCTACTGCAGGACACCTTGGTTGCTTCCAAGTTTTGTCAATTCTGAATAAAGCTGCCATAAACATCCATGTATAGGTTTCTATGTAGACATAAGTTTTCTACTTGTTTGGGTAGAGACAAAGAAATACAGTTGTTGGTTTGAGTATATCTAATTTTCTGAGAAACTGCCAGACTGTCTTCCATAGGGCTATACTATTTTTCATTTCTACCAGTAACGAATGGTAGTTCCTGTTGCTCCATAACTTTGTGAGCATTTGGTATTGGCGGTGTTTAAATTTTAGCCATTCTAATAGGTGTGTGGTGATATCTAGTTATTGTTTTAATTTGCAGTTATTTAATAATATGATGTTGAGCATCTTTTCATATGCTTCTTTGCCATCTGTATCTCTTTGGTAAGTGTCTATTAAGGTCATTGGATCATTTTTCAATTTTTTTTTCTTACTGTTGAGTTTTAAAAGTTCTCTAATTTGAATATTAGCCCTTTATTACAATTTTTCTTTTGCAAACATACCTATTCTCTGTGGCTTGTCTTCTCATTCTCTTCTCATTCTCTTCTCACAAGTCTGTGGCTTATCTTCTCATTCTCTTGGTAGTGTTGTTTGCAGAACAGAAATTTTTATTTTGATGATGCCCAGCTTGTCCATTATTTCTTGGATCATGTCTTTGGTGTCGTGTCTAAAAAATGATCACCACCCCCAATATCATCTAGGTTTCTTCCTGTGTTTGTATTCTAGGAATTTTATAGTTTTGCATGTTACATTTACGTTTGTGATCCATTTTGACTTAATGAAGGGTATAAGGTTGGTCTAGATTCCTGTTTTTGCATGTGGATGTCCAGTTGTTCCAGCAGCATTTGTTGAGAATATTCCCTTTGCTCTATTATATTGCCTTTTCTCCTTTGTCTGAATTTATTGACTGTAGTCCTCTATTTCTGGGCTCTCTATTCTGTTCTTTTGACCTATTTGTCTATTCTTTCACTAGTGCCACACTTTCTTGGTTATTATAGCTTTAAACTATGTCTTGAAGTCATGTGGTGATAGTCCTCTGGCTTTGTTCTTTTTCAATATTGTGTTTGCTATTCTGGGTCTTCCCTTTTTCCAGGAATCAGTGTGTTGATATCCATAAAGTAGCTTGCTGGGATTTGCCTGAGACTATGTTGAATGCATAGATTAAGTGGGAAGAACTGACATCTTGACAATATTGAGTCTTCCTATCCATGAATATGGAATATGTTTACATTTATTTAGTTCTTCTCTGATAACTTTGATCAGTTTTGTAGTTTTCCTCACACAGATCTTGTATATATTTTGTTAAGATTTATATCCAAATATTTCATTTTGGGGGTATTAATGTAGGTGATACTGTGTTTTTAATTTGAAATTCCACTTTTCATTGCTAGCATATAGGAAGGTGATTTTATCCTACAGCTTTGTTTATAACCGCTTATTAGTTTGAAGAGGTTTTCTTGGTCATATCTTTCTGATTTTCTATGTAGACAGTCATGTCATCTGTGAACAAAGTTTTATTTCTTCTCTCCCAATCACTTTATGTTTTATTTCCCTTTCTTATATTAGCTAGAATGTAAGAAATTATACTAGAATTTATATACTAGAAATTATGTTAGAATTTCTAGGATAATGCTGAAAATGTACAACAGAGGGGGGCATCCTTGCCTTGTTCCTGATCTGATTGGGAAAGCAGCTAGTTTCTTGGCATTAGTATAATGTTAACTGTAGGTTTTTAAAAAATAAGTCTTCTTTCTCAAATTGAAGATAATCCCCTCTGTTTCTATCTCGTTTTTCCCCTTTGTTGGTGAATAATATTTTATTGTATGGCTGTACTACAATTTGTTTCTTCAGTCACTTGCTGATGGACATTTGGGTTGGTTCCAGTTTTTGGCTATTAAGAATAAAGTTGCTTTGAGGGCACGTGGGTGCTCAGTTGGTTAAGCATCTGCCTTCAGCTTAGGTCGTTATCCTGGGGATCTGGGATCCAGCCCTGCCTGAGTCAGTCTCCCTGCCGAGAAGGAAGTCTGCATCTCTCTCTCTCTCTCTCTGCCCTTCCTTCCCATTCACGCTCTCTCCCTTACTCATTCTCTGTCTTAAGTAAATAAATAAAATCTTAAAGAAAGTAAGTTAGTTGCTGTGAACATTTGTGTACAGGTCTTTGTATAGACACATGTTTTCCTTTCTAGTGAGTGAAAACAAGAATGAAATGGGTGGATGATATGGTGCTTGTATATTTAACTTTTAAGAAACTGCTGGTGTCTTCCAGTGTGATTGTACCATTTTTCAGTTCAACCAGCAATGAAGAAGAGTTCCAGTATCTTCACATTCTAACATTTCATATCATTAGTCTTTTTGATTTTTGACCTCTCTAATGGATAAGTGTAGTGGTATCTTATTGTGATATTAATTTGCATTTTCTAATGATGTTGAGCACCTATTCATGTGCTATTGGGTGATGTGTTCTGATATTTTACTCATTTTTTAATTGGATTGTTTGTTTTTTTTATGAAGTTTTACGAGCTTTTTATGTATTTTATTCTTTATAGATATAAATTCTTTCAAGTTCTTTATCAGATATGAATTATCATATATGTTCTGCAAAGTTTTTTCCCCATTTAAATGGCTTGTCTTAAGAGTGTGTTTTGAAGAGTAGAAAATTTTTGATGAAATCCACTCGTACTTTTGGTAACGTACCTAAGAAGTATTTGCCAGCCTAAAGTCACAAAAATTTGTATTTGTATGTCCATGTGAATTTTAAGAAAAAAAGCTTGTCAATTTTTATAAAAATCTGCTTGGATTCAGATTGGGATTGTATTTAATCAGTAGCTCAATATAGAAAAAAATTAGTATTTTAAGAATATTGAGTCTTTTAACCTATGAGAAAAGTTTATCTTTCCATTTATTTCGGTCTTTAATTTCCCTTAGCAATTTTTTTTTTTTTTTAAGATTTTATTTATTTGACAGATGGCAGTGAGAGAGAGACTATAAGTAGGGGGAGTGGGAGAGGGAGAGGCAGTGAACTGTTGTCACCTTATAACTTGGATTTTAGCACTTTAATGTGATCTCTAATATGAATGTCAAGTCATTCTGATTGTTTTTGTTTTTAAATAACCCATAGAAGTTAGAGTACATGAATCATTACATTTTATTTTTCTGTCACAATTGTTTTTGAATATTTCAAAATGATTTGTGTTCTCTGTATGCTCTAAATAAATAAATTCAAATATACATGAAAAATCCAGACAACTTTATTTTCACAGATCTAGTGTTTTCATGGGAGCTACAGGTAGGAGGGAAACACTTAGTTCTCTTTCTCTCTGAAAGGACAATTAATCAGTTAATGGTACAAATGATATGTTTTTCTTCAGTCTCTAGAGTATACAGTAGCCAGGAATACATTCTGACAGTGTCAGATAGGGTCTTGCCAGATATGAAAGGTTCAGGTCTTTGCTGTTCCTTAGCCTCTTTATATTTTAGACTTACATCATTCTTAATGACAAAGTTACTTCAAATAATTTAGGTCTTTAGAAATAAACATTTATGTTTCTTCAGGATACACTTCTGCTCTCCTGTCAAACTCCATATGGAAGAGGGGAAGAAAAGGGGTAGGGGTAGTCTCAGTGTTTGGGAGACCTTGGGAAATGAGTTTGAATATCAGTGACTTTGGATAAGAACCACGGTGGAGAAACTCTTTCTCCGCAGTTTTAAGATTCCATGGGGGAAAATCTTACTTAGAAGTGGTTTTTAACTTTTGGGTTTTGTCTAGGATTGGAAAGGTATACACTTATTTGCAGGGAACAGATACTTAATTTTGGCTGACTAAAACGCAAAAAAGGAGATACATTATTAGAAGCTCATGGAACCTAAGGGAGAGCCAGATTATCAAAACTTCTTCAGGGATTTAAGGATTGAAACAATAGAAAACTATGCCCAAGTTTACTTTTGCAAAAATTACCCAGAATAATTTTGTAGAAAAATTGGAAAGTAAAAATTACTCATTATTTCCTAGATATTAAAACAAAAGATGAAAAAGAAAAACTTGATAGTTGTTAATATTTATGAGTATAATTAAAAACGCATTAAAAATAGCCATTTGTTGTTTCTTAAATCTACTCATGCTCTTTACTAAGGGATCAGTTTTTCTGGTCAAATCTATTAAACTCTTTTCTAGGTGGCTTTTCTACCTTTTATGCTGAGAGTGGATTTCCCTATTTAAATACTGTAGAATATATTTAAATGTTATAAATATGTTTTTGAGTCAGTGGATTCATTTTTTTCTTTTTCCTGTCTCCAAATAGTCCCCTTCATTAATGGTGGCTCACTAGGCCATAGTTCTTACCAGTTGAAAGGAGATATGATTTAGCATAATCCCTCCCAGGTTATTCTGATACTTAATGTCTTAGTGATCAGTTTGCTATAACAAAGCACTATGGACTGGGTGGCTTAAACAACAGATACTTATTTTTCACAGTTTTGGAAACTGAGAAGTCCAAGATCAAGGTGTGAGCAGATTCCATTCCTGGTGAGGACTCTCTTCTTGACTTGAAAACAGACACTTTCTTGCTTAGTCCTCACATGGTAGAAAGAGAGAGAGCTTGTCTTTCTTCCTTTTCTTGTATGACCCATAATGTCACCATAGGGGCTCTACCCTCAATACCTCATATATCCGATTACCACACAAGGGCCCCATCTATGGACATTATCACTTTAAAGATTAGGGCTGCAATAAAAAAATTTGGAGAAGTGCAAATACTCAGTCCATAACACCTTATCCTATCTCTTTTCCATTTCCACCTGAGGAGAATTTAATTCTGCTTATTCTTGTTTTTAATTTGCTTTTATTGTGAACATTACTTATAAATCATTTTGACATCAAAGAGAAACACAAAGTAAAAACTGAAAGTTCTTTCCTAAATCCTCAGTATCCCACTCTCTAGGAATAACTAGTGTTATTTGCCAGAATATACAAAGTTATTGTCTGTATATGTGCATGCAAGTGTGCCTGTTTTTTACATTTTTATCTTCAGTCGTGTGTGTGTTTAGTGTGAAGCAGGGATCCATTTCCAAGTATTTAACTCTTGTCCTTTCAGCATCTTGACTAATTCATTATTTCCCTGCTCATAGAAAAATATTGTTGAATATCAATCAGTACAATATATATAATAGTACTGATAAATTTATAGATCAGTTTGTGTACTTTAAATTGTTTTCAGATACTAATAGTAAGCTTTTTATTATTTTTATTTTAGCATTTCCCCTCCCTCCTACTGGACCATTGATGTTTTAGAAATATTTCTTAGCTATTGTCCCTAGTCTTGTTTCAAGAATTTTTATCAGAGATTTCATTGCAGTTTCATTGAATTTGTGTGGTATGGGGAGATATGATGTCTAAATAGCATTAATTTTTCCTACAGGAATATGACATATCTTACATTTATTCAAGTCAATTGCTCAGGTTTATTAGTTCTTCACAACTTTATTCATGGGCATTTGGAATATTAATGTTTTACAGATATTGTTTTTTCTGTAATAAATTTGTAAAGATTATCACCTATCCTAACATGTTGATTATATATTTTGAATATATTTTGCATGTTTTATATGCACCCATATTTTATATGCACCCTTTACTTGGCCGCCTTAGATTTTTCAGTTAACAGGTTTTTCAAATAATAATTCTGTCTGTTCCTTTCTAATGCTTTACCATTAGTACAGGTCTGATTCACAGACCTGTACTCCTGGGGCATTATATGTTATATTGTATGTTAATTAAAAATTATATTACAGGGCACCTGGGTGGCTCAGTGGGTTAAAGCCTCTGCCTTCGGTTCAGGTCATGATCCCAGGGTCCTGGGATTGAGCCCCACGTTGGGCTCTCTGCTCTGTGGGGAGCCTGCTTTCTCCTCTCTCTCTGCCTGCCTCTCTGCCTACTTCTGATCTCTGTCAAATAAATAAATAAAATCTTTTAAAAAATTATATTACATATTTATATATAAATTTATTTTTATATATTTTATAAGAAATAATTTTTATATTTATATATTTATATAATTTATATTTATATAAATTTTATGTATAAAATTACTTATATATAAATATGTATTATACATTATATGTTAATAAAAATTTATAAAAATCCTTTTTTCCTCAGTTGTTAGAGTTTTTAAAAAATTCAGATAATGAATGCTAAATTTTATAAAATACCTTTTCAACCTCAAATGAGGAAGTCACTGTGAGCTTTCAGTGTGATAGTTTAAAAATCTCTTTAAATTCTTGGAATTTCCTACTTCGTCATTATGTCTTTTTCTTTAAACAAAAAGCTGGGTATTATTTCATAACATTATATGAAAAATTTAATATTCATAAATTGTCCTTTTATATGTATATTCTGGTTTAGTACTAGACTTATGATAGCTTGCTAAAATACATTACAATATTTATAAAATTTATATATCTTGGATTAATTTTAAAAGCTTAGTAATTATCTACACTTGAAAGCATGACAGAACACAGTGGTAAATTTTGAGGACTTGGTACTTTTTTGGGGCAATGGTTAAAAAACCCTTTTCTTCCTTAACTGTTAAGTATAGTCACTGTGAATTGTCTATCCTTTTTCGTAATACATCTTCAGTCATCTCCTAAATGGTACAATTCACTCTCTTGTTTGTTTACTTATTTTTTAAAATTCATTTACAATTTGGATGGCATAGTTTGCTTATTTCTTTATTTATATTTTATTTATCATTTATGTTGTTTTTCTCCCAAAAAGGGTTAGTGGAAATAATTTGTGAAGTTTTTGTTGTTGTTTAGAACTCTTTAAACATGTTTAAACACATTTTTCTTGGTTATTTTTTAAGTGATACTCTCTACATTTTTGTATTTATTTAAAAATATTAATAAGACCTTAAATTTCAAAGATACTATTTGTACAGTGTATTGTTTTTACAGTTTCCATGTTTGAGTGTTTATACTGGTTTACTTCTGAATTTGAATATTTAGTCAGGACACATGAGTCATAAATTCTCCAAGGGCTTATATATATGTTCTAATATACTTGTCAATCAGTAGCATCTTGCTTAACTTTAGTATTCATAAATATTGGTCTTATTTATCCTAAAATAATTTAGATTTGGACCACGGAAGTCAGTATTACAAGGGAGAAATTTGATGTCATTTCATTTTAACTTTTGCTTATGGAATTATTTTTCTTCATCCATGAAATAGAAAAAAATTGATTTCACATTTACATAATTTTTAAAATTAATGTTTTCTAGTAGTTCATCTATCTTAAATGAAGGTTTTTAATAGAGATTCTTGATAGAGGAATCCTCCAGAAGATACTTTGGTAATATATTTGGTTTGACAGATCCTGCATGTATTAGTGATCTATTATAAATTATAAATTACTCTAAAATTCAGTGGCTTTAAAACGACATGCATTTATTATCTCTCTTTGTGTCAGAAATTCATGCATGACTCAGCTGGGTTCTATGCCTCAGAGTCTTTCACAAGACTGCAGTCAGGTGTCAGGGCTGGGATCTCTTCTGGAGGCTTGACTGGGGAATGATCTCCTTCCAAGCTTGTTCTCGGCCTAATCTAGTGCTTTTCCCACTGGGACACATATTGACAGGTATTTGATTTATTTGAGAGTCACTCTTTGGGTCTAACATTCAGCCCCAGGAACATCTACCTCTTTTGAGCTCTTCCTGTTATTTAGTCATAAATGTATGTGTGTATGTGAATGTGCATGGACATACAGGTGAGCATCTATAGAAGGGTAAGTGGGAGGGACAGAGAGAAATAAGCAGGGAGGGAGAATGATCATATGTTAGTATAACTTTTTTCTATTTTAAGAACTATTTTTTCCCCCCGTAGGTGCTTTAGCTGGGCCAATTATTGTGGAGCCACATGTCACAGCAGTATGGGGAAAGAATGTTTCATTGAAGTGTTTAATTGAAGTAAATGAAACTATAACACAAATTTCATGGGAGAAGATCCATGGCAAAAGTTCACAGACTGTTGCAGTTCATCATCCTCAGTATGGATTCTCTGTTCAAGGAGAATATCAGGGAAGAGTCTTATTTAAAAACTATTCACTTAATGATGCGACAATTACTCTACATAACATAGGATTTTCTGATTCTGGAAAATACATATGCAAAGCTGTTACATTCCCGCTTGGAAATGCTCAGTCCTCTACAACTGTAACTGTATTAGGTAGGTATGCTTGAATTGTATATTTTGGTGGTACTGGCAAGGATTATAATAAAAGTTTTTTCAAGATTTTAAAATAACTAACTGTATATACATAAACCTAGATTTGAAATAATTCAGATATGATTTTTCAAGTTTTTTCTTAAAAATCTGTGATTCTCTGCTCTCAATTTAAACAAAATTTTGTATCTACCTACCTATCTGTGTAATGCTGTGTTGTTCTTAGTTATTTTACTTTCATAAAAGATTGGTTTTTGTATATAATACTAAAATGCTGAGTGTTTTTGACATTTTCAGTATTCTTTCTCAAAATTTCAAACTTTAAATTTCCATTTTTAAATAAGCTTGTCCATTTATTTAAATGACTGTTGTCTTAGAGCCATTGCTATATTTCCATGTTTCTGAAATCAGATCTTACTTCTGCCACTGTGGATTTCATAGCTGTTTGATCCTTGGGCCGTTGCTTCTAATGAGCAGTCTTCTGCTTTTTCCTTTCTGATAACTTAGAATTTATGGAGGAATTTAAAATGAGCTTATTATTGTTAAGATAGCCGCTTGCAGTGAAAGGTATACCAATTTGGAAATACTGGCTTGTATTTTTAGAATACCAGAGTAAAGATTAAGGAGTAATAGCAACCTTAGCATTTTCCAATCAAAGTAGGACTCCTATAACAGGCAGTCTTTGTCTATTGGGGACTTGGTTGGATCTGCTGACAGCTCCCCTCCTCAACCCTCCTTCTTCACTTTCCTTCTGGGTATTACACCCTTGTAAAAAGCACTTTGTGTTCCTCACTAGGTCTTAGTGTCTGCTTCCAGAGCAGCAAACAAGTGCACTGCCCCTAATATTTAAAGGCATCATTTCAGGGTCTCTGACATGCAGGAAAGCCATTTTGTCCAGCTCTTGTCAGATATTTTTTCATGTTGAGAGATACTATTTAAAAATAGAAATAAAATTAAATATTTGAGAATTTCATATGTTTATGACACTGCCTGAACACCTGTGGGAAAATATAACTCATGTTTATGAAACAGATACTTTTGAGAAACTTTGACTAGAAGGCAGGGAGCATTGGGTGTTATACACAAACAATGAATCCTGGAACACTGAATCAAAAACTAATGATGTACTGTATGGTGACTAACGTTAACATTACAAAAAAAAAAAAAAGAATAGGTCCAGAAACAAACAAAACAAAAAAGAAGGCAAAAATAAATACCTGAAAAATCAAGTGCAGGCCATCAGGGTAAAAAAAGTTCAATGGCTAGAAAACAGTAGTTTTGTGTGTGGAAGAGGGAACCCATTGGAGTAAGGGGTTTTTTTGCTTTACATTCTAGTAATTGCCCCTAAGTTAATATAATACTCAGTGATTTTAAAACTGAGGACTGTTTATTGTACAAGACTAGTCATGATGTTCACCACACCCATGTATCTAGCTTCATCTATTTCATCTCTTTCTCCACTTTACAACACAAATAATCATGATGAACTACTTGCAGTTCTGATAATACCTGTTTTTGTTTTACATGTGTTTTTCTTTCTTCTTGGATTGCTTTCTTTTTCTTCCTGTCTTCCTAGTTCTTATATTTAACTGCTATTTATCAAACCACATCCTTTTAGAGAGCCATTGTTGAAATATATACCCACTTGCAGTTTGATTTTTTTTTTTTTTCTTCTTTCTTTTTTTGGCTCTTTTGCCATTTTTTCTTGAGCTTATCTATTGCAGCAGTTACCATACTGTTTGTTGTGTGTTTTCTACATTATAAACACATGGTGGACTGCAACTCTGTACTTTAAAATTTAACTTTATCTCTCTAAGGCCTACAAGAATTCCTGGTATACAGCAGCCATACACCATAAGTGTTATTTAAGTAGGGTATAGGAACGGATTGGTAAAACTTAGTAGTCTACAAAAGTTGTATAGAAAAACAGTTGAACCAGTCGTTGAATTTTGGATAGGTTTGGGGTAAGCAGAAGTAAGTATAGGGATAATAAACGAGCCAGTGCGGGGAGGCAGAAAACAACATACATTAAGGCAGAGTTCTTTTTACCATCAGCGTTGTTGATATTTTGGGCCGGAATTCTTTGCTCTAGTGAGCTGTCCTGTCCATTGTACACTGTTTGGCACTGTCTGTGGAGACATTCTAAGTTCTCATCACTGAAAGACTGCTGCTAGCATCTGGTGGGTCTTTCAGTGATGATAACTTAGAATGTCTCCAGATATTGCCAAGGGTACTCTGGAAGAGGAGAGGAGAGATCACTCATTGTTGAGCGATGAGTGAAATCACTCATTAGTGGAATCACTGAATAATTTTTTGATTGTTCAGAGGATTTATGTAAAGTACAAGAACTAAAGGCTAGAAAGTTTGAGTAGGACTGCATTAAAGTAACCTGAATGTTATGATGGAGAATTTGAGCTTTGTATTACTAGAAATGCCAAATTGGTATAAGATATTGTACTTCTTGCCTCCCTTCTTCTACCCTCAGACTCCTGCTATATAAAGTGTGGTTGCTGAACCGGCAGCATTGGCATCACTTGGGAGTTTGTTAAAAATATAGAATTTTGGGTCCCTCCCAAACTTATTGAATGATAAGTCTACATTTTAGCAGGATTTCTAAGTGATTCGTATACAGAATGAAGTTTGAGAAACACTGGTTTGATCGCCTTCTCACCTTGCTTAGAGGGATATTTAAGTCATAATAGACTAGATTTAGGGAGTAATGTGATAAAAGTTATGATTTCTGAAGATCAGTCGGGTGTTTTTGATGGATTGAAATGAAGAGGTCCGAGGGAGGAGTCGAGATGGCAGAGGAGTAGCAGGCTGAGATGATATCAGGTAGCAGGAGATCAGCTAGGTAGTTTATCAAACCTTTCCAAACACCTGCAAATCCAAAAGGAGATCAAAGAGAAGAGCAGCAATTCTAGAAACAGAAAATCGACCACTTTCTGAAAGGTAGGACCTGCAGAGGAGTGAATCCAAAGCGACGGAAAGATAGACCGCAGGGGGTGGGGCCGGCTCCCAGCAAGCGGCGGAGCAACGGAGCACAAAATCAGAACTTTTTAAAGTCTGCTCCACTGAGGGACATGGCTCCAGAGGCTAAGCCGGGTTGAAGGCCACTCGGGGACGGTGTGGTCTCAGGTCCCACAGGGTCACAGAAGAATCAGGGGTGTCTGAGTGTTGCAGAGCTCACAGGTATTAGAGCAAGAAGCTGGCTACAGAGATGGAGCTGAGGAGTGAGCTCTCAACTTGGGGTTACCTTAAACTGTGATCCGTGACACAATCAGCCCACTGCTCTTTGAGCAGAGACTCCAGAAGATCCAGGGAGACCCCCCCCCAGAAGAGCGGCAGGGATCTGCTAGGTTTGGAGACTCCAGGCGGCGCTGTGTGCCAGAGACAGAGACGCTTGGTCACAGGCTGGGTGAGCTCGGAGTGTGGCCAGAGGCCAGGGAGACGGGAGTGATTGAATGCTTTTCTCCGAGGGTACACTGAGGAGTGGGGCTCCAAGCTCTCCACTACTCCGGGCTGGAGATTGGGAGGCCACCATTTTCATTCCCATTCTCCAGAGCTCTACAGAAGGCGTTCAGGGAATAAAAGCTCCCAAAAGTGAACCAGAGCAGATTACTTAGCCTAGCCCCTGGTAAGGGCGGTGTAACTCTGCCTTCTGCAAAGACACTTGAGAATCACTACAACAGGCCAATCCCCCAGATGATCAGCAAGAAATCTAGCTAAGACCAAGTTCACTTATCAAGGAGAACAGCAGATTTCCAGAGGAGGAGAAAGCAAGGCATGGAATTCATGGCTTTGTCCTCATGATTCTTTAGTCTTGCAAAGTTAATTAATTTTTTTAATTTTATTTTTTCCATATGCTAATTTTTTTTTAACTTTTACCCTTTCCTCTATTAACGTTTTTAAACTAGTTTATCTTAACAATCCTTTCATTAAAAAGATCTTTTTGAACCTTCATTATTATACTCATATTTTATCCTTCATTGTATCTAACTTTATTTTTTGTATACACATAGGGTTTTTTCTTCTAAAAAAAATTTGAGATACAACTTCTAATAGATCAAAATACACCCTAAAGCTAGCACAGGGCTTTGTTCTAGTCTCCAGCCTGAGCAGAGTCTCTCCACTTTCTTTTTCTTTATTCTCCCAACCAACTTATCAACTCCTTTTTTAGAATTTTTTTTTAAAGTTTTCATCTTTATACTCATATTCCATCCCTTCATCGTGTTTACCCTTATTTTCTGTGTGTGTGTGTATATATATATAAGTTTTTCATTCTTTAAAATCTCAGGACATAGTTTCTTCTAAGAGACCAAAATAATCCCAAAATTAAGTGGATGACTCTGTTCTATTCACCATTCTAATATATATTTTTTATTTTATTTATTTATTTTTTTTCTGAACTGCTTTTTACCCCCTTTCCTGCCCCCAGGATTTAGGGTCTCTCCTGATCTGGTTAAAGCACATTTTCCTGGGATCTTTGCCACACTTTTAGTATTTTATTCTCTCCTTCATATATTTTTTTTTCCTTCATATATTCTTATATGGATAAAATGACAAGGCCGAAAAACTCACCACAAAAAAAAAGAACAAGAGGCAGTACCGAAGGCTAGGGACCTAATCAATACAGACATTGATAATATGTCAGATCTAGAGTTCAGAATGATGATTCTCAAGGTGCTAGCCGTGCTCGAAAAAGGCATGGAAGATATTAGAGAAACCTGTCTGGAGAAATAAAAGCCCTTTCTGGAGAAATAAAAGAATTAAAATCTAACCAAGCTGAAATCAAAAAAGCTATTAATGAGATGCAGTCAAAAATGGGGGCTTTTACTGCTAGGATAAATGAGGCAGAAGAGAGAATTAGTGATATAGAAGACCAAATGACAGAGAATAAAGAAGCTGAGCAAAAGAGAGACAAACAACTACTGGACCACGAGGGGAGAATTGGAGAGATAAGTGATACCATAAGATGAAACAACATTAGGATAATTGGGATTCCAGAAGAAGAAGAAAGAGAGAGGGGAGCAGAAGGTATATTGGAGAGGATTATTGTAGAGAATTTCCCTAATATGGCAAAGGGAACAAGCTTCAAAATCCAGGAGGTTCAGGGAACCCCCCTCAAAATCAGTAAGAATAGGTCCATGCCCCATCATCTAATAGTAAAATTTACAAGTCTTATTGACAAAGAAAAAATTCTGAAAGCAGTTCGGGACAAGAAGCCTGTAACATACAATGGTAAAAATATTAGATTGGCAGCGGACTTATCCACAGAGACCTGGCAGGCCAGAAAGAACTGACATTCAGAGCACTAAATGAGAAGAACATGCAGCCAAGAATACTATATCCACCTAGGCTATCATTGAAAATAGAAGGAGAGATAAAAAACCTCCAGGACAAACAAAAACTAAAAGAATTTGTAAACACCAAACCAGCCCTACAGGAAATATTGAAAGGGGTCCTCTAAGCAAAGAGAGAGCCTAAAAGTAGTAGACCAGAAAGGAATAGAGACAATATACAGTAATAGTCACCTTACAGGCAATACAATGGCACTATATTCATATCTCTCAGTAGTTACCCTGAATGTAAATGGACTAAGTGCCCCAATCAAAAGACACAGGGTATCAGAATGGATTAGAAAAACAAAACCCATCAATATGCTGTCTACAAGAAACTCATTTTAGACCCAAAGAGACCTCCAGATTTAAAGCGAGGGAGTGGAAAACAGTTTACCATCCTAATGGACATCTAAAGAAAGCTGGGGTGGAAATGCTTATATCAGATCAATTAGATTTTAAGCCAAAGACTATACTAAGAGATGAGGAAGGACACTATATCATACTCAAAGGGTTTGTCCAACAAGAAGGTCTAACAATTTTAAATACCTCTGCCCCTAACATGGGAGCAGCCAACTATATAAACCAATTAATAACAAAATCAAAGAAACACATCAACAATAATACAATAATAGTAGGGGACTTTAACACTCCCCTCACTGAAATGGACAGATCATCCAAGCAAAAGAACAACAAGGAAATAAAGGCCTTTAATGACACACTGGACCAGATAGACATCACACATAGATTCAGAACATTCCATCCCAAAGCAACAGAATACACATTCTTCTCTAGTGCACATGGAACATTCTCCAGAATAGATCACATCCTGGGTCACAAATCAGGTCTTAACCGGTATCAAAAGATTGGGATCATTTCCTGCATATTTTCAGACCACAATTCTCTGAAGCTGGAACTCAGTCACAAGAGGAAATTTGGAAAGAACCCAAATATATGGAGATTAAAGAGCATCCTTCTGAAGGATGAATGGCTCAAGCAGGAAATTAAAGAAGAATTGAAAAAATTCATGGTAACAAATGATAATGAAAACACAATGGTTCAAAATCTGTGGGACACAGCAAAAGAAGACCTGAGAGGAAAATATATAGCAATACAAGCCTTTCTCAAGAAACAAGAAAGGTCTCAAATACTCAACCTAAGCCTACACCTAAAATTGCTGGAGAAAGAACAGCAAAGAAAACCTAAACCCAGCAGGAGAAGAGAAATAAAGATCAGAGCAGAAATCAATGAAATAGAAACCAAAAGAACAATAGAACAAATCAACGAAACTAGGAGCAGGGTCTCTGAAAGAATTAATAAGATTGATAAACCCCTGGCCAGACTTATTAAATTAGAAAAGAGAAAAGACCCAAATAAATAAAAAGAGGAGAGATCACAACCAACGCTAAAGAAATAACAAACATTTATAAGAACATATTATGAGCAACTATATGCCAGCAAATTTGACAATGTGGAAGAAATGGAGGCATTGCTAGAGACATATGAACTACCACAACTGAACCAGGAAGAAATAGAAAACCTGAACAGACCCATAACCAATAAGGTCTCCCAACAAACGAGACCAGGGCCAGACGGCTTCCCAGGAGAATTCGACCAAACACTGAAAGAACTAATTCCTATTCTCCTGAAACTGTTCCAAAAAATAGAAATGGAAGGAAAACTTCCAAACTCATTTTATGAGGCCAGCATTACCTTGATCCCAAAACCAGACAAAGATCCCATCAAAAAAGAGAATTACAGACCAATATCCTTGATGAACTCAGATGTGAAAATCCTTACCAAAATACTAGCCAATAGGATCCAACAGTACATTAAAAGGATTATTCACCACGACCCAGTGGGATTTATCCCAGGGCTGCAAGGTTGGTTCAACATCTGCAAATCAATGAATGTGATACAATACATTAATGAAAGAACAAGAACCATATGATACTCTCAATAGATGCTGAAAAAGCATTGACAAAGTACAGCATCCTTTCCTGATCAAAACTCTTCAGTGTAGGGATAGAGGGTACATACCTCAATATCATCAAAGTCATCTATGGAAAACCAATATCAAAATCCTATCCATTTTTTTCAAAGAAATGGAACAAATAATCCTAAAATTTATATGGAACCAGAAAAGACCTTGAATAGCCAGAGGAATGTTGAAAAAGAAAGCCAAAGTTGGTGGCATCACAGTTCCAGACTTCAAGCTCTATTACAAAGCTGTCATCAAGACAGTATGGTACTGGCCCAAAAACAGACACACAGGTCAATGCAACAGAATAGAGAGCCCAGAAAAAGACCCTCAAATCTATGGTCAACTAATCTTCGACAAAGCAGGACAGAATGTCCAATGGAAAAAAAATAGCCTCTTCAACAAATGGTGTTGGGAAAATTGGACAGCCACATGCAGGAAAATGAAACTGGACCATTTCTTTACACCACTCAAAATGGATGAAGAGAGAATTATACTCAAAATGGATGAAGAACCTCAATGTGAGAAAGGAATCCCTCAAAATCCTTGATGAGAACACAGGTAGCAACCTCTTCGACCTCAGCCACAGCAGCCTCTTCCTAGGAACACTGCCAAAGGCAAGGGTAGCAAGGGCAAAAATGAACTATTAGGACTTCATCAAGATCAAAGGCTCCTGCACAGCAAAGGAAACCGTTAACAAAACCAAAAGACAACTGACAGAATGGGAGAAGATATTTGCAAATGACATATCAGATAAAGGGTTAGTATCCGGGGTACCTGAGTGGCTCAGTGGGTTAAGCCTCTGCCTTCAGCTCAGGTCATGATCTCAGGGTCCTGAGATTGAGCCCTACATCAGGGGCTCTGCTCAGCAGGAAGCCTGCTTCCCCCTCTCTCTCTGTCTGCCTCTCTGCCTACTTGTGATCTCTCTCTCCCCTCTCACATAATTAAATAAAATTAAAAAAAAAAAAAAGGGTTAGTATCCAAAATCTATGAAGAACTTATCAAACTCAACACCCAAAGAACAAATAACCCAATCACGAAATGGGCAGAGGACATGAACAGACATTTCTGCAAAGAAGACATCCAGATGGCCAACAGACACATGAAAAAGTGCTCCACATCACTCGGCATCAGGGAAATACAAATCAAATCCACAATGAGATACCACCTCACACCAGTCAGAATGGCTAAAATTAACAAGTCAGGAAATGACACTTGCTGGCTAGGATGTGGAGAAAGGGGTACCCTCCTACACTGTTGGTGTGAATACAAGCTGATGCAACTACTCTGGAAAACAACATGGAGGTTCCTCAAAAAGTTGAAAATAGAGCTACCCTACAACCCAGTATTTGCACTACTGGGTATTTACCCTAAAGATACAAACGTAGTGATCCGAAGGGGCACGTGCGCCCAGATGTTTATAGCAGCGATGTCCAAATAGCCAAACTATGGAAAGAACCTAGATGTCCATCAACAGATGAATGGATAAGGAAGATGTGATGTATATATATAGATATATAGATACATATACAATGGAATACTATGCAGCCATCAAAAGAAATGAAATCTTGCCATTTGTGACGACTTGGATAGAACTAGAGGGTGTTATGCTTATCGAAATAAGTCGCTCAGAGAAAGACAATTATCATATGATCTCCATGATATGAGGAAGTTGAGAGGCAATGTGGGGGGTTTGAGGGGTACAAAAAGAACAAATGAAACAAGATGGGATTGGGAGGGAGACAAACCATAAGAGACTCTTAATCTCACAAAACAAATGAGGGTTGCCAGGGGGAGGGGGTTAGGGAGAGGGTGGTGGGGTTATGGACATTGGGGAAGGTTATGTGCTGTGGTGAGTGCTGTGAAGTGTGTAAACCTGGCGATTCACAGACCTGTACCCCTGGGTCTAAGAATACATTATATTTAATAAATAAATAATTTTAAAATAATAAAGAAGAATTCCTAAAATCTTAATCCTTCAGTCATGTGGCCATGAAAGCTTGAAATTAATTTTCTGATTTCTGCCACTTGAGGGAAGAAGGGAGCTATTACAAAGGAATATCTGTCAAGCCTTTGTAACTGATTGGATATAAGAAATAAGGGAGGTTTGAGCATGAAAAGGTTTCCAACCTTGGTGATTGTGTAAGTTATATTACTATAAAATCCAGTGGGCATGTCTGAATGAAATCCAGGTGTTGGGATTGGATGGCTAAGATAATGAGATCAGCATTGGCTTCATTGAGTTTGAAGATATATACGCAAACAGTACCAGACAGGTGGTTAGAAACTGTGGAATCAAGCCTTGTATCAAAAATGAAGGAAATTAGGGATTATGTAGATAATAGTTTTGTATCAGATAAACATTTCTAAGGGAGATGCAAATAGTAAGTGACAGCCCAGAACCCAGTATTTATTGGGGCAGAGGTTAGAAGAAATAAAAATGAATAACTCTAAGAGAGCTTTGAGGAAAACTGGCAAAGTAATACTACTTATATCAGGAGAAGATAAAATTTTTAAGATTATTTTAGCAGCTTTTTCTTCTTTCCACAGTGAGAATTAAGCTTTATACAACATAATTTGAACAACCTTTTGTTTGTTTGTTTGTTTTCCTAAGAATGGTGCACAGCTAGTATTCTTAAAGTATAGCCTAGAAGGCAATTCATTATGTAGAACAGGTACCTTAAGGCATTATTAGTACTTAATTCTTTTTGAACAGAATGCTAATAACTGTGTCAAAGTTTGAAATTCTACCTAATTGGTCAAAGAGAATGGCAAATAAAAATATTAAGCCTATCGGTTACATGGTAACATTAGAGTTTCAGTGGAGTGGTAGTAATAGAAATCAAATTAAGGGAATGTGATATTAAAAAAAGCTTTGGGAAAATTTAACAACAAATGCCCCACAGTAGAACAGTTGTTTTGCAATTGCTTACTTCTCTTGATGGGATATTTTATAGCTATTAAAATTATGGTTAAGAGAAGTGTTGCTGTGGGAGGAAAGAACCAAAAAATTGACGTATGCCATGATTATTACATCCATATAGAAACTAGAAAAAGAGAATTGGAAGAAGATGATAATAATTGCATTAGGGTATTGTAGTTGTGCATAATTTTTCCCTGTTTTCCCAATTTTTAGAAATACTGCTTTTGCAATAAGAATACAGACTTCCACTATATGTTGGGTAACTGAACATAATTAAAAAAAAAAAATAGACTTCCATTGCTGTAGATGATGGAATAGCAGGGACTGGATTTGCCCTCTCTCTAAGAACAAGAAACCAGGCAAATAAGAAACAGTTTTAAGAAACAGTTTTTTGTCACTGGACAATAGGCCGTGTAGGATTATGATCCCTGAAAGAAGGAAAATAAACAAGGTGAGTCCATATAACGTTCTGGCTTCCACCTTAGGCAGTTTTCAGGGTACAACTCAGTGACAAGGATTTGAAGCAGAGAACGATGGTATCAGAGAGTAAAAGAGACATTCTGGATTTCAGGGAGGACAGGTGATTAGAATTTGTGGAGCAGAATACTGGAAAGCAGAGAGCATCAGAAAGAGTGTGTGTGTTTTAGAGATCTACAGAGGGCCCCTTTAAAGTCTTTGGGTTAGTATTGATCTGTGTCCATGGGAGAAGAATCTTTTGAGGTTGGGGAAAGAACCACCGGAAAGCGTTAGATCTAACAATCCTGATGTTCACACAGAACTGGGAAAACCATGTTACCATGTTACCTCCATTCAGAGTACAGAGGGCTTTGATAGCATCTTTTTTTTTTTTTTTAAGATTTTATTTATTTGATGAGAGAGAGAGATCACAAGTAGGCAGAGAGAGGGGGAAGCAAGCCACCCGCCCAGCAGAGAGCCTGATGCAGTGCTCTATCCCAGGACCGTGAGATCATGACCTGAGCTGAAGGCAGAGGCTTAACTCACTGAGCCAGCCACCCAGGCGCCCCTTTTGATAGCATCTTAAGAGGAAGCAACAGCAAAACAACTAGACAGTGAAGGTTACAGAGAAGTTAACCAAAATATTGAGGTATATGAGAAAAGTAACTTTAGAAATCTAGTAAAGTCTACAACCAGATTGATTCCCTTCAGAAGAAACAGAAATGTAACTTTTTTTTTTTTTTTTTTAAGATTTATTTAGAGAACACATGTAGACAGAGCACCAGGCAGAGGGGGAAGGAGAAACAGGCTCTCTGCTGAGCAGGGAGCCCAACATGCTGGGCTGGATCCTAGGACCCTAGGATCATGACCTGAGCCAAAGGCAGCCACTTACCAGACTGAGCCACCCAGGCGCCCGCAGAAATATAACTTAAAATTGACTTTAAAATAATTTTTAAGTTCCTCAAAGATAAAAAAAAAGTTAGTGATGGTATAAGTTGTTCAAAACAACTCTCCCATGGGTGTGAAATAAAATACCACTGAAAGCTTCAAGGAAGTAAAAACAAGTGAGAAATATTAGTAGATCAAGTCTAGGAGAAGGTAAAAATAGAAATAAGCTTAGCACTGAAAGTTGCATTCAACCTGAGGACTTCTGATAATTTAGAAGAAACACCTGAGATGCTTAGGTGGGATTTTGAAAGTCTTAGGAAGCAAGAGACAGATTTCTAAGTGTAGTTCTGCTAAGATGGGGGATGTCTAATAACCCTTCTCTTATGCTATCCAGAGGCTTACATTTTTAGAATAGTAGGAAATTAGAAGTAAACCAGCCTTCTTATAGACTTACAGGTTTATAATGACCTGAGTGGTTTGATCTTAAAATCTGGAGGTCCTAGACTGGTTAGTGATTTCAGGAGTTTAGCAGAAGAAAATTCAGATCTTTTCTAGAGGAAAATTATCTTTATTCTATACCTCACAGTATTTCTACCTTAATTATTCAAACGCAGGCTTATAGTCTTCTTGAATACAAGTAAAGAAGAACCCACAAATAGCAGGCAGCACAAATAAGACAACAGAAACAGACATGCAAAGATATAGGATGTTGGAATTATCAGACACAGCCTATTAAATATTAAACAGCATCGTTTAACATTTGAAGAGTTAAGTCAATCTATAAAATTTCTGCAGAGAACAAGAAACTATAAAAAAATGGCATAGTAATTGGCCTTGAAGTAGAGAAGTAATTTTTAGTGTATAAAAGCAGTTAACCATAAAAGGGAAATTAAAAACTGGTAAATTTTAGTACAATTGAATTAAAAACTTCTCTTCATCAAAACACACTATAGGGCAAAAAGATAAACCCTAAACTGCTAGAGCATATTTTTACCATATGTAATAAAAAAAAAAAGGCTCTCCTTCCAAATCAGTAAGAAAAAACAATTGGCTTTAATAGGCATTTTGCAGAAGAAATTCCAAATAGCCTATAAACATGGAAGGACCTTTAACGTCATTCATAATATGAGAGATTAAAAAATACAGTCTTGACAGTACACCATTATATGCATATAAGATGGACAGACATTGAGAAGTCAGACAATACCAACTGTGGTGAGTGTCTGGACCAACAGGTGCTCTAAGATTGGTAGTAAATTCTTACTTTGGAAAGCTTTTTGGCATTATCTGGTAAAGTTGAAAATAAAAATAGTAGTAGCAATTCCACTACAAGAGACAAAGTAGAGAAATACCTGTACAAATATACTGAGATATACCAATGAGAATATTTCTTATAAAGTTGTTTATACTAAACAGGAAATAACACCAAAATCCAATGGTAAATAAACTGTACAGCAGTTAATAATCTATAGAACTGCATATAAATTTAAATGATTTAAAAATTAAAAGTGAAAAAACCTTGAATTCTAAAATAATAAAGTCTGCTTGTTCTCAAATAAATTAATCTCAGGAGCACAAAGTTGAATCAAAGAAAAACTATATAAAAATATATATAGTTTAGTACCATTCATGTAAAGTTCAGAAACAGGTAAAATATAATTGTTGTTTTACAAACTTTACATTTGTTGCTCGTAGACCTGTCACGAAAAGTAAGCAAAAATTTATTTCCAAAGTCACTATAATGATTTCATACTTGGGCTGGTAGTTGTTAAGATCAAGGAGAGACATGCTGAGCTACCTGGGAGGTACTGATGTTTTTTATTAAGATGTGTGGTGTTTACACAGATGTTTACTACAAAGTATTGATTACATGTGTTGTATGTACTTTTCCCTTTGTTATTTTACAATAATACATCTCATATAATACATTAGGAAAATATTAGTATCTCAAGTAAATTATGAAAAATATTTAGATATAAATCAAGAACAGATGGCTTTAAAAATCAGTTGGAAGCTTTGGAAGTGAATAAGTTATTGAGATAAAAACTCAATATACAGAATAACCCATAGGCTTGAGACAATTCATGAGGTGAGACTGAGGAATTTATGCAGAAAGAAACACATGAAATTTGCTGGAAAATGTGAAGAGATAGATAGGGTATATGGAAAGTAGATGAAAGGGTCTAAACATTAAGGTTACTTTCACTTGCTGAGGAGCTTTCTTATACTGGAAGAAGATAATGGGATACACATTCTAATACACATTTTAATAAACGTAGCTATTATTGACATTACATTTTAACTGTGTAGGTTCCATACTGGTAACTTAATTTATATTTTTTGTAAGTGTTTTGCTACAAAATGAAGCACTGTGTTTTAAAACTACATCTTTTCCCCTTTCAAAGTAATACTTAAAATCTTATAATGAAAATTACCCAATTTACAGGAATTTTTCATATACTAACTTCAGGGAGAGCTCATTGGTCCTTATAAAGAAAAATGGTATCTCTCCTAAGGAGAACCTTCTTTAAGGTTTTCAAGTCTTGCTGAGGTTCTTGTTTGTCTTAGCTCATGATCTTCTCCTCTTCCAAAGATCTAGCTGATGTTGGCCTTTCTTAAAAGCATGTTTAAAGCATAGATTTTATATGCATTTTCCCCTAAGTTTATGAACTATGGCTAGATATGTCTTGGAAAGATATAAATATATTCTTCATTGAAATGTGACTAATTTTTTTTTAATGTAAATAGTTGAACCCACTGTGAGCCTGATAAAAGGGCCAGATTCTTTAATTGATGGAGGAAATGAAACTGTAGCGGCCATCTGTATCGCAGCCACTGGAAAACCAGTTGCACATATTGACTGGGAAGGTGATCTTGGTGAAATGGAATCCACTACAACTTCTTTTCCAAATGAAACGGCAACAATTGTCAGCCAGTACAAGCTGTTTCCAACCAGATTTGCTAGAGGAAGGCGGATTACCTGTGTTGTAAAACATCCAGCCTTGGAAAAGGACATCCGATATTCTTTCATATTAGATATACAGTGTAAGTAAACAATAACATTTGCTCTTAAATATTTTATTTTAATTTTCTTCTGTGACATAATTCTATGGCAGACTTGTTTGAATATTTAATATTCAGATATTCTTACATCTTTTCCTTGTTGAACTTTTTTTCCTTAATTTTTAAAAATACCTTCGTAGAAATTTCATTTAATCAGAACATTTCTTATTAGTTTGTGAAGATGGACAGTGACTTTAAAGTTGCTCTCCAACTTAAAATTATTTAGCCTTCTCCTTTTCAGACCTTAAAAATAAGCTGGGCTTAAGCAAATTGTGGAAATTTATACCTCAAAATGTGCAATACTTAGAGGCAAACAACTACTTTGCCAGTTCAATTAATTTCACTATTACTCATTTTTTTTATGCTACCCATGATGTTTTCAGCAAGAATCTTTTATTGTCTAAATGTGTATTAATTAGTTTGAAAATCTTTGTTTTTCCGATACTTTTTCTCATCGCATTTTACCGATCATGTTGTAAGATTCTCATATAGTAAGACAGTATTTTAAAGACATCATTGGGATAATAACCATTGTAGATAAGGTTCCAAGGTTAGCCCATCACCTATTTTTATTTTTTTGTTAAGGGATGTTCCCTTTTGTGTAAAGTTTGTATGTTTATATACGTATGTGTGTATATTTTTTTCCTGTACATTAGCTCAGTTGTTGAAACATTCTTTGTCTGACATTTAAAAATTTTGAGCAGAAGAAAAAGTGATAATGCACGTAACTTAAAACAAGGATAATGAAAATAGGTTTTTAAAAAGAAGTATTACAGTGTTAGTGTTTTATTTTTTGATATGACATATATGGAATTGCAAATTGCACATATTCATTACATTTGATGTAATGGTTTTTAAAGCTAATTGTAAGAATCTTTTTCAACATTTATTGGGTTAAACTTGGGACGTTACCTTACATGAATGTTACTACCATTTTATTCCTAAGTACAGATACCTTCTTTTCACTACTCTGGAGAATCCAATTAAAATTTCTGTTTCCTTTTCCTACCTTACTTTCATAGACTCTTAACTTTTTCCTTTTTCTTGTAAAATTCAGATCCCAATTGTAAGTACTATTAATATTTTCCTTATATATATTTTGTCCTTCCTTATATCTAGTAATGACTGAAATTTTCTTCAATTTGTATTGGGTACATTATGCTTTTTTGATTGTTTGTTTGAATGCAATCCTAAATATAAAAATATTTCTCTTAATGTAAGATTTATATAATTCTGGCTTAGATTTATTGGCTTGCTCCTAAAATGTTCTTAGAGTACTCATGATTTTTTTTCCTCTTTTTAATTGGGACTTACAAAACATGTGAACAAAGTTTGAGGAGATAAAATTTTATATCCAAAGTTCAGATCTCTATATTTGGAGGTATTATTTGGGGATACCTTACCTTAGTACCTATTCCCTCCTCCCAATTAAAAGAAATTAATCTCACAGAGCTCTCTATTCTTTCAACAACAATTTTTAGTACCAATTGTTAGTTACAAAGGTGTTAATTCTTGGTATTTAAGAGGCAGGCATTTCTTTCTTTAAATTACTAAAGTAATTAATTGTACCTTAGTAAAAGTTTAATTTTTTACCACCCTTTTTTGTAAACCTTGATTGATAATAGACCAAGCTTCCTTGACAGAATTAAACTGACCTGGTCTCTCTCTAATTTCCCATCTGGTCATGTACTCTTTATCTAGTTTACTATGTAACTCACAGGAGGGTCTCTGTACCATGCATAAGTGACACTTCCTTGGGGAAGCTTTCATGACCCCACCTCATCCGCAGTTAGCCCCTTCTTCTCTATATCATCCTATTCTTTTCCTTCTTGGTTCTCAACAGGTTTTAGTTTAATATTTCAAAAATATCCTCTTATTAAAAACTATTAAAAATAAATTTTATGAAAGAAAAAATTTAAAAGAAAAGGGGCGCCTGCGTAGCTCAGTGGGTTAAAGCCTCTGCCTTCGGCTCGGGTCATGATCCCAGGGTCCTGGGATCGAGCTCTCTACTCGGCGGGGAGCCTGCTTCCTCCTCCTCTCTCTCTTTCTCTCTGCATGCCCCTCTGCCTACTTGTGATCTCTGTCTGTCAAGTTAAAAAAAAATAATAATTAAAAAAATAAATAAATTTATGAATACAGAATCTATATGTATGCCATAAGCCTACAACAGTGCCTGCCACTTATTAGGAGTTAAAAAACAATATGATGGTTGAATGAATGATTCATATTGGATTGTATGGCTTAAATGCATAAATTTATATTGGTGGTAGATATGGATAATTGCTTATTTAACAAACTATATTACACAATATTACACATATACCAAAAGACGTTTGGGTGCATTGAATGGATAAAATTGAATGTTTTAGAACAGTTGAGGCCACAGATAACTTACTTTAGTTGATATTATATAGCCTTAGAAAGTTTGTTTTACATTTCTGCTTACCCATAGAATATTAATTGATTATAATACAGGGAACCTAATCTCTGTAGTTGACTTTGTATCTCTTGGGGGATATTCTCTTTCAGATTAGACATTTCTTTAAAGACAGTGTTATATGGTGACTTGGTACTTAAATGCCACGTCTAATCAAATTAAGTAGTATAATGTATTTCCTTTGTTCATAAATCTATACTTCTCATAATAGGACTCTCATATTTTGTTCTTGGTGATTATATGTTTGTGAATATCCTTATATTCAGTGTCCAAAATAACTAGAACCGTACATGCTATCGTTGCCTAGTGTTTGGGTACTCATTTTCCATTCATGCACTCATTCTTTCAATCAACTAATAATTATTAACTGCTGTTTTCCACGCTGGTTTTGTATATTGACAGAAGGAAAGCGATTTCTGTTCCTTTGAAGTTTAGTCATTATGTTAATGCTTTGTCATTATTTATTGCATTTACCACTAACAAAAGATAATTTGTACTGTTATGCATTTATTTTATAGATGCTCCAGAAGTTTCAGTGACAGGCTATGATGGGAATTGGTTTGTAGGAAGAAAAGGTGTTAATCTCAAGTGTAATGCTGATGCAAATCCACCACCCTTCAAATCTGTGTGGAGCAGGTAATAATGTCAGATACTTCTAAAGGGAAATTATTTAAAAGTGGAAAGAATTAAGTGCATATTTAAAGTTGTTTTTTTTTTTTTTAAAGATGTTATTTATTTATTTGACAGAGAGAGATCACAAGTAGACGGAGAGGCAGGCAGAGAGAGAGAGGGAAGCAGGCTTCCTGTCGAGCAGAGAGCCCAATGTGGGACTCGATCCCAGGACCCCGAGATCACGACCTGAGCCGAAGGCAGTGGCTTAACCCACTGAGCCACCCAGGCGCCCCTAAAGTTGTTTTTTTTTTTTAAATCAGTGTAATACATGATGATAGTAATGGCTGGAAATTAAATTAATGGTTTCTGAGTGTTCTCTGTCCCACCTCTCCCCTACCTTCTACCCCTGCAGTTCCTTTTAGCCATTTAGCAATTCCTTCTGGTGGTTACCATTGTTGGTCTTAAATTGCTACTTCTTAATACAATCTATTGACTTCTATTGTGATGGATGAAAATTTAACTTTATGTCTACCCCTTCACACACAAAGGTATCCATATACATATTCCTACCTTCATGAATCCCAATGAAATTAAGCCACTTTTAGTTAAACTTCGTAATCATTGTTTACTTCCCTGTGACATGTAAGTATTATTTACTGACAGTAGTATACTAGAGTTCTGTTTTCTTTTGTCTAAGATCTTTGTTTTCCCTGAAGCTAATAATTCTTAGACTCAAAAAATATCCTTAATTCTTTTTATCTGTGAATTTTCAAAGTGTTATACTAAGGTTTTCATTTGTATTTCCCAGTATTTGGAGCTCCCCTTTAGTCTTAAGACTTGTATCTGTCACCTGTGTATAATTTTGTCATTTTTTTTTAATCATTTCCCCTCCTTTTTTAAGTTTGCTTTTACTAGACTTCCTATTATATACGAAACATCCTTTCTTATTTTTCAAAGTTTTTTGTTTTGTTTTGTTTTTCCTAGGAAATTTCCTTGATTATTTTTTCCCTGTTGACTTAATTGATTTAAAACATTTTGGGGGCATATTTTTAATTTATTTTTTTTCTTAAAATTTATTTATTTGAGGGATGGGGGAAAAGAGAGGAGGGGGCAGAAGGAGAGAGAGAGAGAGAGAAGTCCTGGCAGGGATGGCCTGAGCCAAAATTAAGAGTTGGCAACTTAACTAATTGAGCCACCCAGGTGCCTCTATACTTTTAATTTCTAAGAGCATTTTCTTATTTCTCTTTCATTTCACTGCATTTTTTCTTATTTTGTGGATGTAATGTCTTGTTTCTTCCTAGAAACACAATTTTTTTAAAAGATTTTACCTACTTATTTGACAGACGGAGATCACAAGTAGGCAGAGAGGCAGGCAGAGAGAGAGGAGGAAGCAGGCTCCCCGCTGAGCAGAGAGCCTGATGTGGGGCTCGATTCCAGGACTCTGGGATCATGATCTGAGCCAAAGGCAGAGGCTTTAACCCACTGAGCCACCCAGGCACCCCTAGAAACACAATATTAAAGTTATTTCCTCTTCAGAGAGTTTTTTTTTTTTTTTAATTTTATTTTTTTATAAACATATATTTTTATCCCCAGGGGTACAGGTCTGTGAATCACCAGGTTTACACACTTCACAGCACTCACCATAGCACATACCCTCCCCAATGTCCATAACCCCACCCCCCCTCCCAACCCCCCTCCCCCCATCAACCCTCAGTTTGTTTTGTGAGATTAAGAGTCACTTATGGTTTGTCTCCCTCCCAATCCCATCTTGTTTCATTTACTCTTCTCCTACCCCCTTAACCCCCCGTGTTGCATCTCCTCTCCCTCATATCAGGGAGATCGTATGATAGTTGTCTTTCTCCGATTGACTTATTTCGCTAAGCATGATACCCTCTAGTTCCATCCACGTCGTCGCAAATGGCAAGATTTCATTTCTTTTGATGGCTGCATAGTATTCCATTGTGTATATATACCACATCTTCTTTATCCATTCGTCTGTTGATGGACATCTAGGTTCTTTCCATAGTTTGGCTATTGTAGACATTGCTGCTATAAACATTCGGGTGCACGTGCCCCTTCGGATCACTACATTTGTATCTTTAGGGTAAATACCCAGTAGTGCAATTGCTGGGTCATAGGGTAGTTCTATTTTCAACATTTTGAGGAACCTCCATGCTGTTTTCCAGAGTGGTTGCACCAGCTTGCATTCCCACCAACAGTGTAGGAGGGTTCCCCTTTCTCCGCATCCTCGCCAGCATCTGTCATTTCCTGACTTGTTAATTTTAGCCATTCTGACTGGTGTGAGGTGATATCTCATTGTGGGCTTGATTTGTATTTCCCTGATGCCGAGTGATATGGAGCACTTTTTCATGTGTCTGTTGGCCATCTGGATGTCTTCTTTGCAGAAATGTCTGTTCATGTCCTCTGCCCATTTCTTGATTGGATTATTTGTTCTTTGGGTGTTGAGTTTGCTAAGTTCTTTATAGATTTTGGACACTAGCCCTTTATCTGATATGTCGTCTGCAAATATCTTCTCCCATTCTGTCAGTTGTCTTTTGGTTTTGTTAACTGTTTCCTTTGCTGTGCAAAAGCTTTTGATCTTGATGAAATCCCAATAGTTCATTTTTGCCCTCGCTTCCCTTGCCTTTGGCGATGTTCCTAGGAAGATGTTGCTGCGGCTGAGGTTGAAGAGGTTGCTGCCTGTGTTCTCCTCCAGGATTTTGATGGATTCCTTTCTCACATTGAGATCCTTCATCCATTTTGAGTCTATTTTCGTGTGTGGTGTAAGGAAATGATCCAATTTCATTTTTCTGCATGTGGCTGTCCAATTTTCCCAACACCATTTATTGAAGAGGCTGTCTTTTTTCCATTGGACATTCTTTCCTGCTTTATCGAAGATGAGTTGACCATAGAGTTGAGGGTTTATTTCTGGGCTCTCTATTCTGTTCCATTGATCTATGTGTCTGTTTTTGTGCCAGTACCATGCTGTCTTGATGATGACAGCTTTGTAATAGAGCTTGAAGTCCGGAATTGTGATGCCACCAACTTTGGCTTTCTTTTTCAATATTCCTTTGGCTATTCGAGGTCTTTTCTGGTTCCATATAAATTTTAGGATTATTTGTTCCATTTCTTTGAAAAAAATGGATGGTACTTTGATAGGAATTGCATTAAATGTGTAGATTGCTTTAGGTAGCATAGACATTTTCACAATATTTATTCTTCCAATCCAGGAGCGTGGAACATTTTTCCATTTCTTTGTGTCTTCCTCAGTTTCTTTCATGAGTACTTTATAGTTTTCTGTGTATAGATTCTTAGTCTCTTTGGTTAGGTTTATTCCTAGGTATCTTATAGTTTTGGGTGCAATTGTAAATGGGATTGACTCCTTAATTTCTCTTTCTTCTGTCTTGTTGTTGGTGTAGAGAAATGCAACTGATTTCTGTGCATTGATTTTATATCCTGACACTTTACTGAATTCCTGTACAAGTTCTAGCAGTTTTAGTGTGGAGTCTTTTGGGTTTTCCACATATAGTATCATATCATCTGCAAAGAGTGATAGTTTGACTTCTTCTTTGCCGATTTGGATGCCTTTAATTTCCTTTTGTTGTCTGATTGCTGAGGCTAGGACTTCTAGTACTATGTTGAATAGCAGTGGTGATAACGGACATCCCTGCCGTGTTCCCGACCTTAGCGGAAAAGCTTTCAGTTTTTCTCCATTGAGAATGATATTTGCGGTGGGTTTTTCATAGATGGCTTTGATAATATTGAGGTATGTGCCCTCTATCCCTACACTTTGAAGAGTTTTGATCAGGAAGGGATGCTGTACTTTGTCAAATGCTTTTTCAGCATCTATGGAGAGTATCATATGGTTCTTGGTCTTTCTTTTATTAATGTGTTGTATCACATTGATTGATTTGCGGATGTTGAACCAACCTTGCAGCCCTGGAATAAATCCCACTTGGTCGTGGTGAATAATCCTTTTAATGTACTGTTGAATCCTATTGGCTAGTATTTTGGCGAGAATTTTTGCATCTGTGTTCATCAAGGATATTGGCCTGTAGTTCTCTTTTTTGATGGGATCCTTGTCTGGTTTTGGGATCAAGGTGATGCTGGCCTCATAAAATGAGTTTGGAAGTTTTCCTTCCATTTCTATTTTTTGGAACAGTTTCAGGAGAATAGGAATTAGTTCTTCTTTAAATGTTTGGTAGAATTCCCCCGGGAAGCCATCTGGCCCTGGGCTTTTGTTTGTTTGGAGATTTTTGATGACTGTTTCAATCTCCTTACTGGTTATGGGTCTGTTCAGGCTTTCTATTTCTTCCTGGTTCAGTTGTGGTAGTTTATATGTCTCTAGGAATGCATCCATTTCTTCCAGATTGTCAAATTTGTTGGCGTAGAGTTGCTCATAGTATGTTCTTATAATTGTCTGTATTTCTTTGGTGTTCGTTGTGATCTCTCCTCTTTCATTCATGATTTTATTTATTTGAGTCCTTTCTCTTTTCTTTTTGATAAGTCTGGCCAGGGGTTTATCGATCTTATTAATTCTTTCAAAGAACCAGCTCCTAGTTTCGTTGATTTGTTCTATTGTTTTTTTGGTTTCTATTTCATTGATTTCTGCTCTGATCTTTATGATTTCTCTTCTCCTGCTGGGTTTAGGGTTTCTTTCTTGTTCTTTCTCCAGCTCCTTTAGGTGTAGTGTTAGGTTGTGTACCTGAGACCTTTCTTGTTTCTTGAGAAAGGCTTGTACTGCTATATATTTTCCTCTCAGGACTGCCTTTGTTGTGTCCCACAGATTCTGAACCGTTGTGTTTTCATTATCATTTGTTTCCATGAATTTTTTCAATTCTTCTTTAATTTCCTGGTTGACCCATTCATTCTTTAGAAGGATGCTGTTTAGTCTCCATGTATTTGGGTTCTTTCCAAATTTCCTCTTGTGATTGAGTTCTAGCTTCAGAGCATTGTGGTCTGAAAATATGCAGGGAATGATTCCAATCTTTTGATAACGGTTGAGACCTGATTTAGGACCAAGAATGTGATCTATTCTGGAGAATGTTCCATGTGCACTAGAGAAGAATGTGTATTCTGTTGCTTTGGGATGAAATGTTCTGAATATATCTGTGATGTCCATCTGGCCCAGTGTGTCATTTAAGGCCTTTATTTCCTTGTTGATCTTTTGCTTGGATGATCTGTCCATTTCAGTGAGGGGAGTGTTAAAATCCCCTACTATTATTGTATTATTGTTGATGTGTTTCTTTGATTTTGTTATTAATTGGTTTATATAGTTGGCTGCTCCCACGTTAGGGGCATAGATATTTAAAATTGTTAGATCTTCTTGTTGGACAGTTCCTTTGAGTATGATATAGTGTCCTTCCTCATCTCTTATTATAGTCTTTGGCTTAAAATCTAATTGATCTGATATACGGATTGCCACTCCTGCTTTCTTCTGATGTCCATTAGCATGGTAAATTGTTTTCCACCCCCTCACTTTAAACCTGGAGGTGTCTTCAGGTTTAAGATGAGTTTCTTGTAGGCAACATATAGATGGGTTTTGTTTTTTTATCCATTCTGATACCCTCTGTCTTTTGATTGGGGCATTTAGCCCATTAACATTCAGGGTACGTATTGAGAGATATGAATTTAGTGCCATTGTATTGCCTGTAAGGTGACTGTTATTGTATATTGTCTCTGTTCCTTTCTGATCTACTACTTTTAGGGTCTCTCTTTGCTTAGAGGACCCCTTTCAATATTTCCTGTAGAGCTGGTTTGGTATTTGCAAATTCTTTCAGTTTTCGTTTGTCCTGGAAGCTTTTAATCTCTCCTCCTATTTTCAATGATAGCCTAGCTGGATATAGTATTCTTGGTTCCATGTTTTTCTCGTTTAGTACTCTGAATATATCATGCCACCTCTTTCTGGTTTGCCAGGTCTCTGTGGATAAGTCTGCTGCCAATCTAATATTTTTACCATTGTACGTTACAGACTTCTTTTCCCGGGCTGCTTTCAGGATCTTCTCTTTGTCACTAAGACTTGTAAATTTTACTATTAGGTGACGGGGTGTGGACCTATTCTTATTGATTTTTAGGGGGGTTCTCTGAACCTCCTGGATTTTGATGCTTGTTCCCGTTGCCATATTGGGGAAATTCTCTCCAATAATTCTCTCCAATATACCTTCTGCTCCCCTCTCTGTTTCCTCTTCTTCTGGAATCCCAATTATTCTAATGTTGTTTCGTCTTATGGTGTCACTTATCTCTCGACTTCTCCCCTCGTGGTCCAGTAGCTGTTTGTCCCTCTTTTGCTCAGCTTCTTTATTCTCTGTCATTTGGTCTTCTATATCACTAATTCTTTCTTCTGCCTCATTTATCCTAGCAGTGAGAGCCTCCATTTTTGATTGCATCTCATTAATAGCTTTTTTGATTTCAACTTGGTTAGATTTTAGTTCTTTTATTTCTCCAGAAAGGGCTTTTATATCTCCCGAGAGGGTTTCTCTAATATCTTCCATGCCTTTTTCGAGCCCGGCTAGAACTTTGAGAATCGTCATTCTGAACTCTAGATCTGACATATTACCAATGTCTGTATTGATTAGGTCCCTAGCCTTTGGTACTGCTTCTTGTTCTTTTTTTTATGGTGAATTTTTCCGCCTTGTCATTTTGTTTAGATAAGAGTATATGAAGGAGCAAGTAAAATACTAAAAGGGTGGCAACAACCCCAGGAAAATATTCTTTAGCCAAATCAGAAGAGATCCCAAATCGTGAGGTGGGAGAAAGGGGATAAAAAGAGGTTCAGAAAGAAAAAAAAAAAGAAACAATTAAAAAAAGAAAACCGATAAAGAAAAAATATAAAAAGGAAAAAAATATATATATATATATTAGATAAACTATTTAAAAAACGTTAAAAAAGAAAACGGTAAAAGTTAAAAAAAATTTAGCAGAAGAAGAGAAAAAAAATTGAAAAAGTAAAAAAAATTAAATTAACTGCAAGGCTGAAGAATCATGGGGAGAAAGCCATGAGTTCTGTGCTTTGCTTTCTCCTCCTCTGGAATTCCGCTGCTCTCCTTGGTATTGAAACTGCACTCCTTGGCAGGTGAACTTGGTCCTGGCTGGGTTTCTTGTTGATCTTCTGGGGGAGGGGCCTGTTGTAGTGATTCTCAAGTGTCTTTGCCCCAGGCGGAGTTGCACTGCCCTTACTGGCGCCGGGCTGAGTAATCCGCTCGGGTTTGCTTTCGGGAGCTTTTGTTCCCTGAGCGCTTTCCGTAGAGTTCCGGAGGGCGGTAATAAAGATGGCGGCCTCCCGGTCTCCCACCCAGAGGAGCCGAGAGCCCGGGGCCCCACTCCTCAGTGCGCCCTCAGAGAACAGCGCCCAATTACTCCCGTCACCCTGCCTCCGGCCGTGCTCCGAGCTGACCGAGCCTGCAGCCGGTTCAAGGTAACCCCGAGCTTAGAGCTCACTCCTCGGCTCTGTCTCTGTAGCCGGTTTCCCCGTTCTAATACCTGTAAGCTCTGCGACACTCAGACACCCCCGATCCTTCTGTGACCCTGCGGGACCTGAGGCCGCGCTGACCCCGCCTGGGCTTCACCCCGGTTAAGCCTCTGGAGCGATGTCCCTCAGCGGAACAGACTTTTAAAAGTCCTGATTTTGTGCTCCGTTGCTCCACCGCTTGCCGGGAGCCGGCCCCTCCCCCTGCGGTCTATCTTCCCGTCGCTTTGGATTCACTTCTCCGCCAGTCCTACCTTTCAGAAAGTGGTTGATTTTCTGTTTCTAGAGTTGTTGTTCTTTTTCTCTTCGATCTCCCGTTGGATTTGTAGGTGTTTGCAATCTTTAGATAAGCTATTTAGCTGATCTCCCGCTACCTGAAGTAGTCTCAGCCTGCTACTTCTCCGCCATCTTGACTCCTCTCTTCAGAGAGTTTTTATTGCTTCTTATTTTGTCTTTTTTTTTCCTTTTTCATTTCATAGATATTCCTTAATTTCTCAGTTATCCAGTCATTTCACAGTGATGCATTGAAATATTAAAATGTATTAAAATTCAGAGTAGAAACTCTGTCTTTATAGTGGGGATTACTCATTATTAGATACAGTTAGAGTGATCAGGTAAAGAGTTATTTCCCTGGGGAAGCTTCAGTGTCACTCAGGAAGAGTGGAAGTCTTTTTGGTGGCCATTCAGTTTATTTTATTGGAATAACCTTCATCTTCTATTTAAAACATAAATGCCTAGTGTCTGTACAGAGTTGAGAGGCATCTATTTTTTCAACTTTCAACTAATGTCCATAATTCTAGGCTTCTGCTTCACTCTGGCTTTCTGTATTAGTACAGTGAGTCAAATTCCAAATCTTGGATTCCTTGGACCACATTGGCTCCATTCCCATTCATATGCCTCTTAGAAGCACTTCTTCAGCCCAAAGTGGAGCTTTTCATCCTTGGCACTGTTGACAAGTTGAGCTGGATAAATCATTGTTGTGGGAGGTCATCCTCTGCATTGCAGGATGTTTAGTAGCATCCCTGGCCTTATACCCCTTTGTGGAACCCAAAAATGTCTCCAGACTTGCCAGTTGTCGCCTGGTGACAAAATCACTCTTGATTGAGAAACAGTGGCTCACAGCATATATTGTTTACTCCTCCATCTGTTTTCTGTCTTCTAGAAGTTTGTTGAAACATCTTGTCTGATGAATTCTGCCCTCTTTTCTCTTTCTTCCTGTGGGTTTTTAATACCTTTCATTTCCTTTACTTTTGTTTCAGGTGAGATTTTGTGGGAGCGAGGAAACTGTATTTGGTCAATCTGTTGTCTTTAAACAAAAATACAGGGTTGGTTTTGTTTTGTTTTAATTTACATTTTCTTAAAAGTGGGAAGCAGTCATTGGTTAAAATGTGGGATAGGTTATGTCTAAAAGTCGTACAATTCCAAGTTCCCTTCCTAGTACCTGTACTTGGAGGTGTCTTTTTGAGTAAGACCTTTGTTTCCACACTGATAATGGTACATCATAGAGTTGTAATGGTAGAGACAATTAACATAAACCAGGTAACATAGGTAAAGAGTATAGAAGGTGCTTAACATGTCATTTGGTTGAGTTTAATGTGATATTTAGAATTTTTTGACTGTGGCTTATTTAACAAGCAATTTTAAAGAATTATAAGCCATTTTTATATTTCTCAGAATTAAAGGGATTAGAATTTGGGCCTCAAAGTGCAGAGAGATAATTGGTATTTATATACTCCATATTCATTCTCATCTTCCTAGAAGAAGTTCACCTTTTGAAAGTCAGTGCTTATACAAATGTTCTTTTCAAAGTTTTTGTAGACGGAGTTTGGGTGTTTTTGTTTTTTAAAACCATGTGAGAATATTACCTTTTTTCTTCAATGCTAAATTGAAGCTCCTGCACTGTAAAAGATTTTATTGACTGTTCTTCCACCTACTACTGTTGGATTTGCAGAACAAAATGATTCCTCCTATTGTCCAGTGTTTTGTTTCTTTCTACCTGTTTATCATTTTTTGTTCTTATTCTCTTCATAATTAGTTGTCAGTTTTCTGTGTACTTAGATCATTGAAAGCAAAGACAATATCTTATTTACTTCTGTAGCTCAGCAACACCAGCAGACTGGAGTATGGTTAATATTAAGCTCCTGGCAATTAAGTAATGGATGGTTGAGTGAATGAATAAATGAACCTTTTGAAAATCTGCTTAGATCAAACTATAATAGTTGAGTGCTTAGTTTATTTGATTTCTTGTTCTCTTAAAAAATAACTCATGGACTTTAAAAATAACTTCAAAATAAATAATTCTTTATGTGTTTTTTGGTACCCTAAGGTTGGCAGTATGATGTATAACAGTATACTTAGTTCCATTGCATTAAATAGCTTTAGAATTGTCATAGTGAGATTTTATTCCTATTGTGGTATATAGTAATGCATACACTAGATAAGATCTCTTAGCCAAATTAGTATAGACACCATTTTTTAAAAGTTTTTATTGATGCCAGATTGTACCTTGGTTTTTACTGTCACAGATGCCAACTTTACAAATGAGATTATTTTATAAACAGACCCTTTATTTTTCTAGTAACCTCCACTTTATTTTTTTTTATTAATATATAATTATTATTTGCCCCAGGGGTACAGGTCTGTGAATCATCAGGCTTACACATTTCACAGCACTCATCATAGCACATACCCTCCCCAGTGTCCATAATCCAGCCACCCTATCCCTACCCCTTCAGCCCCCAGGAACCCTCAGTTTGTTTCGTGAGATTGGGTCTCTTATGGTTTGTCTCCTTCCCGCTCCCAATCTTATTTCATTTTTTCCTTCCCTACTCTGCACAACCCCCACACTCCCTCTCAAAGTCCTCATATCAGAGAGATCATATGAAAATTGTCTGATTGACTTATTTTGCTCAGCATAATACTCTGTAGTTCCGTTCACGTCGTTACAAATGGCAAGATTTCATTTCTTGATGACTGCATAGTGTTCCATTGTGTGTGTGTGTGTGTGTGTATATATATATATATATATATATATATATACCACCTCTTCTTTATCCATTCATTTGTTGATGATCTACATTGCTGCTATAAACATTGAGGTTCATGTGGCCCTTCGGATGACTACATTTGTATCTTTAGGGTAAATACCCAGTAATGCGATTGCTGGGTTATAGGGTGGCTCTATTTTCAACTTTCTGAGGAGCCTCCATACTGTTCCAGAGTGACTATACCCATTCCCACCAGCAGTGTAGGAGGCTTCCCCTTTCTCTGTATCCTGGTCAACATCTATCGTTTTCTGACATGTTAATTTTAGCCATTCTGACTGCTGTGAGGTATCTCATTGTGGTTTTGATTTGTATTTCCCTGATGCCGAGTGATGTGGAGCACTTTTTCATGTATGTTGGCCATTTGGATGTCTTTGCAGAAATGTCTGTTCATGTCTTCTGCCCATTTCTTGATTGGATTATTTATACTTTGGGTGTTGAGTTTGATAAGTTCTTTATAGATTTTGGATACTATAGCCCCTTACCTGATACATCATTAAGCAGACCCTTTCTGATGCTTTAGAAACTAACCATCTTTGAATGAGGTACGGTATAGATTTGCTCAGTATGAAGTGATGTTCTTTAAATATATAACAGAAGGTGCTTAAACATTATCATGTACTTAAATGGCTTTTATCTTAAATTTCTTAAGAAATTTATAGATATATCATGAATAGATCTATTCACTGAGAATTATTTTTAATTCTTTTGATACTGTAGGTCTTCAAATAATATATTTTTTCTAATTTTCCAGCTTTCCTTTCCAGTTTTCTGAATATAATTCTTTAAAATCATCTAATTTTTTTCTTTCCTTCCCTCTCATTCTAATATGTTGGCCTGCTTGCACTTATGTCAGTTGCTATTTTGAAAGAGTGGGTATTCTTTTTTTTTTTTTTTAATTTTATTTTTTATAAACATATATTTTTATCCCCAGGGGTACAGGTCTGTGAATCGCCAGGTTTACACACTTCACAGCACTCACCATAGCACATACCCTCCCCAATGTCCATAACCCCACCCCCCCAATCCCCCTCCCCCCATCAACCCTCAGTTTGTTTTGTGAGATTGAGAGTCACTTATGGTTTGTCTCCCTCCCAATCCCATCTTGTTTCATTTAAAGAGTGGGTATTCTTAATGGATTTTAACAGTAACTTTATTTTTATTGAAATAAAAATTTATATCTTTATCCATTTCATAGTGAATTTTATCTAAAGAATGCCAGTTCTTTACTAACATCTCAACAGTATAATATCTTATTTTATTTAAATAGCTGTCTGTGAATAAGGTTTGAAGGTATTTAAAATAACTTCATGCTTTTTAAAATCTAGGTTGGATGGACAATGGCCTGATGGTTTATTGGCTTCAGACAATACTCTTCATTTTGTCCATCCATTGACTTTCAATTATTCTGGTGTTTATGTCTGTAAAGTGACCAATTCCCTTGGTCAAAGAAGTGATCAAAAGGTCATTTACATTTCAGGTAAGTTACTATCTACTTGCAAAATGAATTACTTAAATTCTTCCTGTAACAATAGTCATAATAACACTATGTTCTAGTTGGTAATTTGTATTTGCTAATATACAGATTCCTCACCATGAGGTTTTCCAAATAATCAAAAAAACATATATATAATAAAGTAACCCTACCTGAACTACATATGTAAGGGGATGTTACTTTAAAGAAATGTCAAAATGTCTATGCAGCAAATTTATATACATTTTAAGATCTTTGTTTATAGTTAATTTTTCAGTTACATAGTATTAAGTATTCCTTTTATAGGTAGTGGTGTGTACTATTCTAGGTTCTCTCATTTTTATACCCAAGAACAAATGATACTGGCTTTGTTTGTGTGGTTTTTTTTTTTTGTTTTTGTTTTTGTTTTTGTGGGTTTTTTTTTTTTTTTTTTGGTGGCTGCTCTGGACACGTGTTTCACAAATAAAATGGGTTATTGACTTTGATGATCTGGCCTATTAAATAAGTTTGTCACTCAGTATGGAACTATATCATATTGAGTTACTGAGAGTGAGGTAGGAATGCTACTGAAAACGTACTAATGAAATAAAATTTAAGATGTTTGTTATTGTCAGTCCTTAAGCCACTAAGAACTTAGATTTTTCACATTCCATTTGTTTTACTATGGATATTTTTGTTAATTAGAGTATATAAATTCAGGTACTCACAAAATACATTTAGAGCTTAAAGTATATTTTTTCATGGGTGTGGCTATAAATATTATCAAAATTATCAATGTAAAAATTATCAAAGATTATCAATGTAATGCTCATTTATAAAAATTATATAAAATATTTTGAGCATCTGCTTACTACAAGAATATAGCAATCTTCATGTCTAAACAATGGCAAATTAAAGGAAAAAGGAAGAGAAGCTTAAGAAAAGCAGGTTTGTATGGCAATTATGTAATTACCTAAAACTGAGTAGTTAGATTTTTAGAGAAATTTTAAGCTTGTTTTGTTGTTATATTATTTGTCTTTGTATGATCACTCAATCTAAGAACAGTCCCCCATATTATTTTCTCATGGCATTTCTCACAGTTTGTAGTTGTATGCTTACTTGTGTACTTATTATCTATCCATCTTCATAGTTAAGCAGTTTGTGTTTGCTTCTTTTATCATTGAATACTCAGCACTTACTTAGTGCCTGGCATATGATGGGGATGATGCAAATATATTTTTTCATGACTCTCACAAGCAGCTTAGAGCTGTGTACATTCCTAGCTAGCCCTTTCTGCCAGTATCAGTGCTTTGGTGGAAATCAGAATGAGATTAAATATTAGTTTATTAGTTTCCCTTTCTTGCATTAAGGATATGTCCCTTTCCTTTTTCTTTCCTTCTTGGATCTTAAAGCCACAGGGAATGCATATTTAGAATGTAGTTACCTAAGGATTGCTTCCTTTTTGTTTCTGTTGTACAAAATTTGGTATGGCATATTACGTATAAATCTCAGGCTCAATGTGTTATTATGTAATCATTTAAATACCAAGACTCAATTTGGGCATTCTTATATTTACTGATTCTGTTGATGATATCCTGAGTTTATTACATCTTTTGGCATTCTGGATCCATTTCCCAGTACTTTGGACTTCTGTGCCCAGCTGCCTATTAAAATCACTAATTCTGTGTAGAGGTATAATAAGCATTTATGGCTTAACATTCAAAACTGAGGTTCTGATTTTTCTTCTGCCCCTTGAACCACACCTCTTCCTCCAACAGTTTCCCTCCTTTCTATCACTGGTAAATCCATCCTTATATTTGCTCAGGGTTTAATCCTTGATTCTTATTCTTGATTTCAGTTGTTCTCTCATACCCCACTCATCCCATCAACAAATCCATGGTAGCTCTTCCATTACATTTTATGTAGAACCTTACTATTTTTCCACTTCTCCTGTGAGTATTCTGACACAGGCCATCAGCAGCCCTTATAAAAGAGCCATTTAATCTTCCTACTTTTAATTTATCCTCAAAAGAGCAGCCAAGGGGAAAAAAAAAAAAAAAAGCAGCCAAAATGATCCTTATAAAGGGCATGTCAGATCATGTCACTTCTTTCCTGCAAACCTTTCATGAACTTCTCATTTGACCCATAATGAAAACCAGTTTTTGCAATGACTTATAAGGGTCTGTACATGCTCTGGTCCTAGATGATCTCATCTCTTACTGTATTTTTTGCTCATATGGCCTTGTTGCTGGCTTCCTTACTGTTCTTTGAACATAACAAGAACATTACTACCTCAGAGTCCTTGACTTGCTGTTTCTCCAGCTGGAAAGCTTTTCAGATATCCTTATAGCTCTTTCCCTCACTTCCTTTAGGTCTTTGCTCAAGTTTCACCTTCATGACTATAATTAAAATTGAAAATTGAAACTACTCTTCTCACCCTTTTACTCCTTTCTGTCTCCTCTGCCTTATTTTTCTCTACAGCATTTATTGCCACATAACATCTACACATTTTATTTATATTTTTTCTGTTTTTACTTCTACTGGAACCTAAGTCCTTTCATCTGCTTTAATCCCTACTGTATTTCTACCATCTGCAGTAATGTTTGGCATGTGATAGGTGTTCAGTAAACTCTTCTTGCATGAATGAAAAAGTTGAAAAGAAAACAATCAGGAAAGAATTAAAAATCCAGAATGTGCTTTATATAGCTTTATTTTCTTTGACAAGGGAAATAACATAACACTGGTGGTAAACTTCACACATTTTTTGATCAACCTCAATTAAGTCCTAAAAGAGATGAAATAAAATTTTCAGTAAATTTTATTTACTGATGAAATTTTATTTATTGATAACTGATGAAAAAATCAGTTGATTACCACTAAGTACTTCAGAAATATAGCATTATATGAGATGATTTTAAGTAATCATTAGAATTAGACTTTATGTTTCTATCCAGCATCTTTAATATTTAATACAGTACACTATGTTGAGTTTAGTTATCGCCCCTGAGAGCTTTCTGGAGGACATTAAATATCCTAGGTATAATACTGCCTTTCCAAAATGTTTAGTAAATCCTAGTAGGCTTTTATCAGAATGAAAGGCCATAATTCACCCAGAGTTTTATTGTAAATTATTTGTACCTTTTTTTCTCTAGAGAAAATTTTTTACCTCAGTATTAAATTGATATATAAAAATTTAGAAAATGATTTTTAAAAATATTTCTAAAATGAATGCATCTTATGACTGGAAACTAAAAGATCTACTCAGAACAGAGTAGAATTAGCAGCTCTCTTTGAGGGAAATTGTAATTTTATTCTACATTTTTTCCACATTGGTAAGTGTTTTGGACAAAAGGTGATTGATCCAAGATTGCAATATTCAGCTTCAGTTACTACTCAAGGAGGTACAGTGAATCTTTGTCCAATACTAAATGACTTTGCAAATTGTGTTTTTCTAATTGTTTTTGGCATGTCTTTCTCTGATACTTTGTACTTTTCTTTGAGAGTAGAGGAACAAATTTTTATATATCACGTAAATTCTCCCATGCCTGAAACTCAAGTATATTCCTATGCAAATCTTGAATTTTGAAACCTATTGATTTAGGAATTAGGTGTAATATCTGGTGTAAGAATCCACACATAATTGGCAATCTTTAAACTTTAAAATTCATAGATTTTGATTGTGTAAACAATTCTTATATACTTTAAAAGAAAAATTAAATTCATGTAATTTTTATATTAGGCTAAAATACACCTTATAGCTAACGAAGCCTTACTGGACAATTTGTTTTCCTGTTTGGCAGAACTCATGAATTTGAGGGAAAAAAAATTATCTTCGTTTGGTTGTAGAGAACTCACAGTCTCTACTAATTCATCACATTCATTATATACTCATTTATCACATTCTGCAAATAATATCAAAACACAATGAAGAAATAAAGGAATGCTGTGGGGAAGGATTTTAAATTATGATAAATAAGTAGCTATTAGTGATTACAAAATAGTCCATTTGATTCCTTATGCAAATTCTCTCAGTGTAATTATTTTGGAGCAGGGCAAGAATTCAAAAACATGAATAAATGTCTTGTGTGCATTGTTTTATATATGTCCATTGCTTAAAGTACAGAATAATTATTAACAATAGTCCCTTTTTCATGGAATCATGTTAATAATGAGGCTGTGCTATCTTTATTTGGTTGAGGAGAGGATGGCAGGTTAAAAAATTTCTGGAACCACTGACAAATAAGTTTTTAAAATAGGGTTTTTTTGGTTGGTTGGTTGGTTGGTTGGGTTTTTTTGGTTACTCTCTTTTTTTTTTTTTAGTTAGATTTTCTGAAAGCTGTATTTTGTTAAATCTGAAATTAGAGGCCATCCATCTGTGTTTACATAAAGAACATTGCAAGTAGAATTAAAAAATACCAGTGTTTGTGTTTGTTTTTGTTTTTTTTTTTGTTTTAAGGGATACTTGGTTATATATCTTATACTTGGTGAGAGTTCAGATGCATACATTGTTCTGAGAAAAATAGCATTTCATTAAGAGCTATCAAAAAGTCTTAAAATCTTACATACACAAAAATGTGTGAATTACAAATAATTATTAGATGATTTGTACTTACATTTAAACATGCTGATGCCAGTTTATTGTAATATTTTTTTCTTTGGAAATCATTATAAAGATGACATTTGGTTTTTAAAACTTTTCCATTAGTCTCACCACCTCAGAAAATACATGAGTTATCTGACAGATGATTACTTTTTAATTTATTTAATATCCTGGTTCTCTGAAATTGCCCTATATGATAGGCTTTACTACTTTATACTAGAAATCATCCTACAATTCCACAATTTTTTTTAAGATTAAATTTGTTCAGCTAGTTAATAATATGTTCTTACAAATTAAAACTCTTCCTTGAGTCACTTACATATAATATGATAACTAATACTCACTTCAAAGTACTTGGCAGAATCCCTGTTATATTGGTTTAAGTTCATAGGAAATTAGTTATACTGTACTTGTTAAATTTTATATTGTACTTGCTAAATTTTTACCACATTCTGTACATATGGCATTCCGTGATGAAACCTGTTTCAGTAAGTATTTTTCTTTAGCTTGTAATTTTAGAATAACTTACCCCATGTAGCTTTAGTATTTTTCTAACAATCATTTTTTAAAAGCTCTATCAGTACCACTCATTTAAAAATTAATTTTAGGAGATTACCATTCGGGTCATTTATTTTTATCAAAGAAGAAATTCAAGATTTTTTAACTCATCCTATCTTCAAACTCTAGCGTTTTGTGTAACATGACCTACAAATACCACTTAATTGATTATTAACCAATCTTTAATTTTTACTATTTATGTTTAGTTGCTTTTTAATATTAATAGCTATTTACTCTGTAATCTAATGGCAATACACAGGATCATTTGCATCTAATAAAGTATTATTAGAATGTTCTCTCTAAAATATTAGCTGTTCTTTGAGATTCCATACTAAAGCAATGTGACACTAAATTTTGCAGATATGGTTGAAATTCTTCCAGTTTCCTAAATGTTCAGAAATCTTACCCATGGGATATAGACATGGTGATTGACATTTTTATAACACTTGGTAACATGTTTTTACTGTCTTTGTCTGTTAGTCTCATTTGATAATATAGCCCATTTGGCTAACACAGTTTAAACATATGCTTTTTATTTTCAAATTACCTAATAATGGTATATACTACGTATGTCCTTTCTAAAAATTGAAGAGTTCTCTTTACTTAAGGAAAATATTTTTGAGAGAATTAATAAACCAACAGCTTATACTATGGCCACTTAACAAGAATCTATAGTTTTTCATTCTTTTCTTAAAAAAGTAAATGAAATTAGGTAAAGATGGATCTTAAGAAATCATACCTTAATTTTTTTTATTCTTTCATTTTATTTCTTTGTTCTTCTGGCTAAGAAAATGTTTGGATTACTTAATCTTTTTGTGTGATAATTCTTAAGCCAGCTGTATATAGGACACTTAAGTATGCTTTTCATTAAAAAAAAAAAAAGAAGAAGAAAAAAGTATTCCTTGACATTTAATACCATGCTTAAACTTGGAATAGAATAATTTAGGATTTACACCATAGGTGATTTTTCATTCCTTTTACTTCTTTGTTAACTGGCTAAATGTCAGTTTTATTATTTTTTAAAAGTACATAAGTACCACTACATTCTGATCTTAAGAATGAAAAACTATTGTTACTGTGAATATATATTCATTAACTGTGCTGTCTTTTCAACTTGCTGCCGAATCAGCCTGCATTGACATTCTTTGCCTTTCTGTGTCTTGTCTATCTTTACTGTTTCCATTAGATCCTCCTACTACTACCACCCTTCAGCCTACAATTCAGTGGCATCCCTCAACAGCTGACATCGAGGATCTAGCAACAGAACCAAAAAAATTGCCTTTCCCATTGTCAACTTTGGCAACAATTAAGGATGACACAATTGGCACGATCATTGCTAGTGTAGTGGGTGGGGCTCTCTTCATAGTGCTTGTAAGTGTTTTGGCTGGAATATTCTGCTATAGGAGAAGACGGACGTTTCGTGGAGACTACTTTGCCAAGAACTACATTCCACCATCAGATATGCAAAAAGAATCACAAATAGATGTTCTTCAACAAGATGAGCTTGATTCTTACCCAGACAGTGTGAAAAAAGAAAACAAAAATCCAGTGAACAATCTAATACGGAAAGACTATTTAGAAGAGCCTGAAAAAACGCAGTGGAACAATGTAGAAAATCTCAGTAGGTTTGAAAGACCAATGGATTATTATGAAGATCTAAAAATGGGAATGAAGTTCGTCAGCGATGAACATTATGACGACAATGAAGATGACTTAGTTTCACACGTAGATGGTTCGGTAATTTCCAGGAGGGAGTGGTATGTTTAGCAACCACTATATGTGACTTACCTATGTACAATGTTTCATTCATACTAGTTGATCATTTTCAGATTGTTCATACTTTTTCTTGAGGAAGAATAAGCTTTTTCAACTTGATTTTCAAGCTTACTTTTTATATTCTAATTTGACAAATGAAAATGTAAAATCTGGGTTCAATGTATCTGAGCTGCTTTACAATTTTTTTTTTCAATGCTGTACTACTGTCAAGATTTAAATTTTAATGCAGAGTACTTTATTGGTCTGAGGCACACAGGTAAGAAGAAATGTCAACATTAAATGTATGACTTTTTTGGTACAAAAATTAAAAAAAAAAAAAAGGAAACTACCTTGGCATTGTGTATTAAATGTTTACCTAAGACTATAATCTCTAGTATAATGTTTGTTAAACATATACCTCTCAAAATTTATCACCACTAAATGATACTACATCAAAATTGACTATAAAACTAATTCAAGAAATGTTTATATATATTTTTAGTATACAAAAAAAATTCAGCCTGATGAAACACCTTTGCTTTTCAAACATTATTTTCTAAGTTTCTACACAAATGGAATCTTTACCTCTGCATTTTAATGAGCCTTGCCATAATTACTGTAGAGTGGCTTTTCAAAAATATTTTGTTGCACTAAAACTGTGGTAGTAAACTCAGTGAACATGATGTGTGGAAGAGCATAATTAGCTGGTCAGTATTTTTGTCCAAAATACATACAAGAGTTATAATAAAAACATGCCTTTTAAGCATAATTATTACAGTTTTTCTCATCTCTGGAGGACAATTCTTAAATGTTGTATGAACATGGATTTTCGTATGTTAAGTGGCATAGTTTTGTTTGAATGCTTTATGTCCTAAATATAAGAATAATAACGAAAAGATGGTACGCAGTTAAATATAGTTCAGAGAGGGCATTTCAGTATATGGAACAACGTGGATAAGCTAGCATTGGAGTACTGGTTTTCAGAAATGAGACATGTCAGCCAAGAATCTATACGAAGAATTTTTTAGCCCATCTTATTTTAGTCATCTAATATTGATGTTGTTCAAACAGGTAAATAAATATATAGAAAAATTAGAATAAACTTGTAAATTTGAGGTTTAATGAGAAAAATCTGATTATAGAACCAGTCACTAACGCTTGCTGATGGATATTGGCAAACCATCCCCCTTTTCCTCCTAAATGTATGTATTTGTTTCAAGGTTTTTGTTTTTCCAATTAAAACTGGAAACATCATAAGGTTTTTTGTTTTTTGTTTTTTGCACAATTCATTAAGTATATTCTTTCCAGAAATCATGTATCTTTTGAAAAAGAAATGTTATCTAAATCTTCAAATGTGGATCTTCTTCTTTGTGAGGTAATTATAAATTGCTTCTATAGTGGAGTCCTATAAAATTGTAATAATGACAACTATTTTGAAGCCCAAAGAATATGTTTTTTTCTGTTGATGATTCATTTGAAAAAGGACTGTATAGAATTGCCTTAGGTATTTTGCCAGGGAACTGAAGTGGAAGTTAGTAGGAAAATCATAAATAAATTATTTTGTTAATAAAAAGGCAAAGTAGGTACTTTTTTTTTTAACCCCCCAACCATCCATATCCTGGTGATGCACATCAAATCTGAAGGAATGTTTTATAAGGCAGAGTTCTAACATGTTCATAGAGTTTTGCAAGTAGTCAAGGCCTTATTCTAAACTATTATAGCATAATTTCCTTTCTTTGAACTAGCAATATTTTGTGGGAATTAGGAACTTATTTTCTCTTCCTAAACATTCACACACTTAGTCTAAAACTATAATATCAGCTAAAGATACAGGTAAGCTCACTGATACATTGTTAAGAATATCTGACTTTAATGCACTTAACCACTGATACACAAATATTAACTCTTTGGTCTAAGTCATTGGAAGGAAATTTTATTGGTAATACTCTGTGATTGAAATAGACTTTATGTTTTAATTTAAATCTAGCACTGATATGGCCACAAGAAAGATGGATCTAAAATTCTCACCATGGAAGATGTGAATTTGTGGCTTTTTGTTCACAATTTCATCTTTAGAACAATGGTTTGAAATGCTATATGAATCTGAGCAGGATAATCACTGTCTAAATCTCAACTTGAATATTATGTGAAGGAAATCAGCAATATATTTTAAGAATTGCATTTCAAAAATATAAATACTTAGTGATTAAGACCCTCCTTTATATTGTGGCCATTATGTGTTCAGGGTGGGCCTTTTTTGGTCTGTTTGTTTTGTTTTGTTTTTTGAAGGGAGAGGACAACATGCAAAACTACAAGTGTGTGTTTGATACATTCTGTATCCCTAAACTAAATCATTTGGCAAGCTAAAAGATTTCAAAATCTTAAGAATCTGATACTACTTAAGACTTCTTGAAACGCACTGCTGATTATTAGAGGTTTGTTTACTGTACATAGAGACTTATTTGTGAACATGAATAGTCATTAAACATTGTTAATTTTTTAATATCAGTGATATACACAGCTAATTGATAGATACATATGAAAAACCTTTTCTTCTTCTGGAAAAGATGGAAGAATGTTTTATTTTGACCGTGTTTATTTTTGTTTCTTTTTTCTTTGAAATGGCTTTTTGTTTTTGTATTCACTTTAGGGTTTTCTTTCACACTGGTTAAAATATTTCAGTAATGCAGGGATGATGAATGCATTATTTTTTTCTTTTATTTTTTCCTGCCATTTTGACTAAAATACATTAAAACTTTAATAGGCTAGGGGTTAACTTTAAAAGTGACATTTGAGGAATACATTATAGTTGAAATATTTAGTATTTTACCATGTGCCTAAAAGGTTTCTATTTGATAAGTCTTAACATTTAAAGAAACCATTAAGGTTTTTCAGTAGAAAGTATTGCTTCTGATAGCCATATATAGGAACGTTTTCTAAAGATAACCCTAGCTAAATGTGTAGCAGAAGGGCTTGTAGGAATTACAATGTATGAGTGCAAAAATTGAGATAAATATAACAATTTTATATGTGAAAACATCCGATTTGAGTTTGATTTTTGTTTTTGATAAATAGTAAAGGTATATGAACAAGAAGTTATGAATGTGTGGAAGTAATCAGTGTAAAATATAAGAGAGGAAGAAACGGTATGCGTATTGACTTTTTAATTCTAATAGAGGAATGATAAATTTGATTGTTCTTTCTGTTGTTAATTGGAAATGTATTATCCATAAGAAGATCCTTTTTCAATTTTTTGGTGTATTGGGTTTGGATTTAACTTTAATTTGTACCAGTGGTATTTTTTACCAAGTTATTTATCAGGTGGTAGCCCTAATAGCCATGCAACAAATCTTTAAATAAAAGCTTTTAAAAAATTCTTTAGAGGCATATTTCAATAACAAGCCTATGTCTCTGTATTACCTTCTTTGTACTTGTTATGTCATTTGATGGAGAGAGAGAGAGAGTGTGTGTGTGTGTGTGTGTGTGTGTGTGTGTTGTATATATAACCTAGTTCTTATATTTTAATTAAGTTTTTGTGGGAATTTGAAATCTATTTTATTTCTCTTCTCAAGTAAGACAGTATCAAGTTAAGGATACAGTTAAATAAAGTTTGAGAAGAGCACCTAAGTTTGTAGGTTAGCTATTATAGAATTTGGTTTTAATTGACCATTTAATTCCTTTTTCCTATCTACACATTATGAATAACATTCTCCACAATCATTAATTACCTGTTTCTGTAGTCTTAGCAGTTAAAATAAATTTTGAATGTTTTTGCTATTGTGAGTTTGACATAAGTTAAATCATATATATTGGCTTTCATTTGGATGAACATATTTCATGAGATTTTTGTAAGTTGGCATTTAGTGTTTTCACTTATAAACATAATAGCTTTCGGTATAAATGCCATTGTTTCTAATTGTAATCACCTCCCTGTTTTCTCTCTCTGTTTAAAATTATACTGGTTTTCCTAAACTTTAAATTATCTTAATGCAAGCAGCAGTGTTTCTTGGTTCGTTTTGTTTTTAAATAGCATACAGTTTGACTGGATTAAGCTTAGTTTCCCTCTTGTTATACCAGTGAAAATTCATGCATTGAAAGAATCTCTAGAATAGTGTACATGGCATATCACCTTTTCTATGTTCTAAAAAATGCTTTCTTTTTAATATTTTTTTCTCCTAATTCCAGTAATCTGCAAGTTTTTTTGTTTTTGTTTTGTTTTGTTTGCTACCTATTTACTTTGAGTTGAGTAGTGATAGGTTTGCTTACAAAAGCTTTTGCTGTTTATATCCACAGGGGTCATTTTCTTGAACCTTGATGATAGTTATTTTACCATGTTCCTTTCAATTTATGAGGATAAAACTTGATTCAATTTTGGGTTGTACTAGTTCTCTTACCTTTTCTGCTGCTGTTCTGGCTGGATGTTATAGGTGAAGTGAGTTTAGTAGGTTAACTTTCAAATATTTGAGAGAGTAAGTCAAGACCCCATTTCCTTACATGTATAGTATTTTCTATAAAGATGTGAGATCTAATTTCACAGTTTAATTCATGAGAAATATCTCAGGAAATACCTAGTCTTGAAGGGACAGTCTGATCTTAAAGCCAGAGGTAGCTAGATCTAGAAGACTGGCCTCCCTTTTTAAGAAAACACTGTATTATGGAAAATTATACAAAAGTAGGATAGAATAATGAAACTTCATGTACCAGCTTCAATTATCCATTCATGGTCATTCTTGTTCCATTTAAACTCCTACCCACATAATCCCTCCTGCCATTAGTTCATCTGTAAATATAGCAGCATACAGCTGTAAAAGAGAAGGAATATTTAGGAAAAGTAACTATAGATGTATTATTACACAAAAAATTAATTTGCAGTTGCATTTAGTATCTAAATGTGCCTTCATTATTGGTATTGTTCTTCATTCTTCCAGTTCTTTGCAGGAATGACATCTACTGGGAATAAATGCTTGCTAATAAATAACGTGGATTAGCACTGATACCCTCATTTGGTCTATGTGTCAGGTGTTCACCTGTCACCCAGGGTACCTGTCTTGTGCCTCCTTTACATTCTTGACCTCTATTTAAATTGAGGCTGGTTACTAGTTCATTCACCTGAGCGCTCATATATCATAGTGGGTCACAATATGCTGACTGTGCGGAGAGGGAACAACCAAGTGTTTATTTGATTATGTTCTGGAACTGTCCCACTCCACACTTCCCACAGGGTTTTGTGGGTGTCTTGTGTAGCAAATGAATTCCTGACATTTGGATGATGTGGGGCCACCAGTGCCAGTCCACATATTATGTACTAGTACAACATTTATTTTGTAATTATCACTTACCCAAAAAAAGGATAAGATAAATGATGATAATCCCTATGTTGGACAATATATATGTATGGATTCTGTGACCCCACTTTGGGGATTTTGCTCTCTATGGTGAGGATAGGGATGATAGAAAATTCATCCTTGCATTCTTGGCACTGTGCCTGACACATACTAGGTTACTATTGAGAATTTGTTGAATGAGATGCTGACAACACTGTTCTGAGCCAAAGAGAGGACTTTTATTAAAAAGTAGATAAATATTTGGATGGATATAAAGAACTAGATGTATTGGAAAGGTAAGCATTAAAGGAAGCTATTGAAAAATAAAAAAGATCTATTTATGGGGAAAATTGGTAATACAGTGATAGGTATTATGGGGGCAAATAGAAGTTGAGATAAGTTTGTAGATAATTCATATTAATGTATGAATCGTGATACAGCACTGAAGTATTGATGAAGGGAATAAAAAAGTGAAGGTTTCATTTAATTATTAGGACCTAGTGTTTGAATACAAGTGTGAAAAGGGCTTGTAGATTTTTTTTTTTTAAGATTTTATTTATTCATCTGACTGAAATCACAAGTAGGCAGAGAAGCAGACGGAGAGAGGGGGAAGCAGGCTCCCCGCTGAGCAGAGAGACCATGTGGAGCTCCATCCCAGGACCCTGGGACCATGACCCAAGCTGAAGGCAGAGGCTTTAACCCACTGAGCCACCCAGGCGCCCAGGGCTTGTAGATTTCTATACTCACCCATTTTAAGACAGTGTTGGAACGAAATTCTCAGTTCTCATTAAAATTCTTTGACTTGAATGCAAGAAATTTCTGACCTTCCTTTGCATTTCATACAATGTGTTCATCATCTATTAATAAAAGAATAATAAATATATTCTTTTTTTGTCAATTAGTAGAAAAATCAGAAATGGAAATATGAAATATATCCCATATATGTATTTAACGTAGTCAATTTACCTATATAGAATAGCCTATTGATAAATGGGTTCATACCTAGCTTTCCTTTCTGTTATTCTTTTCAGCTCTTGCTATACTTTTCTGATACTAAGAAGAGGTGTACAAAAATAAATATGAATATAGAATGAATAGAACTCAGTGAAATAAATATGTCCAATTAAGATAGAAGGAAGAGTTAAGGTCTATGCATAGTCAACTCTCAGTTACGGAGTCCTAGAGCTAGGAGTTATAAAGCTAATGGGACAGAAGTAGATAAATATAACTTAAATGTTTAAAAATAGTGTCTATTGGACTTGAGAATTACTTAAGGGTATGAAAAATAGTATATAGAGTTGGGAATTACTTTAGGATGTGAAAAGTCTGTGATTATGTTTTATTATAACCACTACCAAATTGAATATCTTTGCTAAGATTAACTGAAAGATTTTCTTGGAGGTGTGCTGTTTGATGAAGAATGTATAATGATCTGTACATTGAAAATCTATATTCAAAGAGTAACCTGAGTTTTCCAAAAATACCTTTAGAAGTATTATTATAAATACGGTATTAACTTTGTCCTTACCATCAAGATAACCCTCAAATTTGAATTCAGTACACTTGGGCAAAAATGATAGGGCTGCTTTTTATCCTTTAGCAAAATGAAGATTTCCTTTAAAGGAAAACCTTTGGAATAACTAGTGTGACATAAGTAGCATACCTGACACATTGGGATTTTTTATTTGTGCCACTGACAATGTGTATGGCTGTGGGCAGATAACTTTGGGCACAGTAATCTTAATAGGTTTCAGTTGACCTATTGTTAAAGATTGAATACAAAAATGTAATTTGTACAGTGGGAAAAGTGATAACATAGAGTAGAAATTATTCCTAGGTCATTCTAAGTCTTTAAACATTTACAAGAGCAGGATAATATTTGACTGGCTTGGATTTCAGACCTTTTCTCTTGTAGCACATATTCAAATGGAAATAGTGGGAATTAGACAAATGAGCAATAATGGGAAGATAAATTAGGCATGTATTAGCAAATAAGGGTAAAGTCTCACATGAGTAAGCTGGTTATATTGCTTAAAATAATTGTCTTATCTGAGGACATCTGGGTGGCGCAGTCGGTTAAGCATCCTGCTCTTGATCTCAACTCAGGTCTTGATCTCAGAGTCATGAGTTCAAGCCCTGCATTGAACTCTACTCTATGGAACCTACTTTAACAACAAAAAAATTGTATATCTTAATATTTTTAGATTCTAATCAGCATTTGAAAGATTACTGAAATGGGTTACTTAGATTGGTATAAGGTTCTTAGTGTAGAATGAGACTAACAGAATGACTTATTAATAAATGAACTGAGGATTGATAGTTTTCTAAAGAAATTTTTATAATTGAGAAGAAAGTAAAACTTTTTTTAAAAGCAAACATCGTATGACTCACATTTTAGTAGAAACAGTTGGAAAATACTTCTAAATATGTAATATATGGAAATATTTATGATGATAAGTTGGTGAAACATATTTCAAAACTGATAGTGCTTTAATTTCCTTTAAATTTGCCATGTCTGGTTCTACCAGTCATTGCAATTATTTAGGAGTTTATATGAATGTCCATTTAAGTGAAATCTGAGAGTTCATTTCCAAGTAGGGGACCAAAAAGAGACTCTACATTAGATATTGCAAAAACCATTTTCTCCCAACAAGGACATAATGGTGAGGGCTTCAAGCCTACCCCAGCTAAGTTTATGTTACTCTTTGTTCTCTACTATTAGTTGATTGAAAGAGCTTGGGCAGAATATTTAACTTTAGAATTGCAGTATTTTCATTTTTACAATATTATCTTAAACATCTTTCTTATTGGTTAGAAAGATAAAACAAAATTGTATATATCGATGGTACTTGGTAGTTACTCAAAAAGTTTGATGTCGCTTAAATTATCGAAGTAATATTTACATGTAAGGATTGATTGTATTGTCATACCCATAATATTTACATTTGAAAGCACATAGATAGTAAATTCCCTAATTCCCTTATTTGGATGTTCATAAAGTGGAGTGACTTTTCAGGATTGTATGAAGTGATAATTGCTAAAAATTGATAAATATGTTTTTAAAATACTTTCTTAACAAAATTTATGGTACAGGCTAGGAAAGAGAAATTGGTGTTTAGAAATTATGTAGTGTGTTTACAAACAAGGGATGGGGAAGATTTTTTCATTTAATTGTGTAGTAAAGACACTCTCTTCAGTGGACTTTGTAGTAAATGTTTATGAGTTAAGGGAAAATTATCAGCAACAGGGCTGTTTTTATAATACCTGTATTTAAAAACATACAGTGTAATTTTCAACGTACTTATTAAATCTGGGATATTTTTTATGTCTTTGGTTTGCCCCTTCTTGAAACCCTTTGGTTTGTTTCCTTAATAGAATTTCTCTTATGTTCTACTAGAATAAAAATGGTAAATGTATATTGTTGGTTAACTGAGAATAATGAAAAAAATTATTTTTTAGAGTAGGAATTTAAAATAGTTTTCATCCTTTTCTCTATCTTCTCCCCGGACATTCCTTGCCCATAGAAAATAGATAAACTTGTTGATGTCTGACTGGGGATATTATTTTCATAACTTGAAAAAAAAACAAAGCTGAAGTGCTAAGGTGACATCCTGCAAGGAGGAACGGTGTTACCGTAATCCTACGGAAAATAATGAATCAAATTGGGGGTTCTCTAATCTTGCTGTTGGGTAACATGTTTCAATCAGTCCTTGAACATTTTAGAAATTAGAGTATGGAAACTCAAGAACTCTTTTTTAAAAAATTGTTTGAAAAGCCTAATTTTTGTTGCTTTACAGATGTCCCATTTAAGCAGACCTCTTCCATAGCCGTAGCTGGAGCTGTAATTGGAGCTGTCCTTGCTCTTTTCATCATTGCTGTCTTTGTGACTGTCCTGCTGACTCCTCGAAAAAAGAGACCATCCTATCTTGACAAAGTGTAGGTAATTTTTTTGCTTGTGTTCAACATTCAATGTAAGTCAGGCTTTATCTTTACAGCTGCTTATAGCTGTGAAATGTCTGAGGGATGGGAATAAAGATACTGTTAGATCTTTGTGAGGCGACTGTGGTTTCATCAGAATGTGTCAAGGTAAATTGTGTCAAGGGGTCACTGGAGACAAATATATTAGACACCTTTTTCACCTACAAATTTATTGGACATCTTTCTAAATGATAACGTAATGGCACTTTTTTTTGTCCTGCCTTATGAATAAAAATGCAGGTCTCTGATGAGTTATGGTTGAAAGAGAGATTCAAAATATCTTAAGTTTAACTCCTCCAGATTGTACATGCCAGTCTTATGTAGTATAGCTAGATCTTACTCTGAACTGCCAAGAAGTATCAAATATGTCTAGTTTTAAAGGTTTTTTCCTTAAATATTTTTGGTTTTGGTGAGTTACAAAATGTGCAACTTTTTTATTTAAAGAGAAAGCAGTATTTTGGGCCTAGTCATTGAGCTAGAATGTTAAAGCATAAATTGCACTTCACCCTAGAATCAAAAGAACAATGTCCCAATTCACTGAATTCCATCAACAGCTTTTGTTGCTTCATCTGTGAAATGTAAATATTTTCCTCTTTACCTTCCATGGTTGTGATGAGTAGAATAAGATGATGATGTTGATGAACTGTGACTTTTATACAAATGGCATTATTTCTTACATAGTTATTAATATTTTTGTATTTGGACATGAGGTTATCTCTCAAAGAATGTATTTCTTCTGTCTTCATAAATTCTTTGTATGTGACTCTACTTCTCTAATCTGACACAGGTATAGCATAGATCTTCTTAAAGACAACTGAGTATTAGTCTCAGCTCTATCATGATCAAATTAGTGGTATGATCCTGAACAAGTCACATCACCTGCATGGGCCTCAGTTTTCTCACCCAAATGACTGATGGCACCTTGGAGCTATAAATTTGCTGTGATTTTCATTAGATGAAAGGAAATAATTACTTTCAAAGGAGTGCAAATTACCTTTTCAGTGCAACACCTGTAACACTGATTCTTTAATATTTATAGTTATAATATTTATAGTTACAATTATGCTTATAGTTCTTTACTATTTCAAGAGTAGCATGTGGTTAACTTCATTTTAGTTTCCAAGTTATCTCAGCCATTTCTATAATTTCAAAAACATAATTTACTAGTAGACTAAATAATTACATCCATGTAACCATTTTATTTGTCGTTTGAGTTCTGTTCATTTAAAATTATTATTTCATGCCGACATTGAGAAGTTATTAGACCACAGAGAATTTGTAATTACTTTGGCCTTTATAGATTTCATTCTTTTTATTTTTTAATATAGGTAACATTTTGTTTGATTTAGTCATCACATGAATTGAAAATTAGTTATCTGTGAACTTCAAAAGTATAGGAATATATTAAAAATTGTTCTCTAAAATGCAGAGAGCTATAAGATATACTTAACTTTGTTTTTATTATAACAATACTTAAATACATGAAAGTTTAGGTTTTTTAAAAGTTTATTAGGTTATTTTGGCAAAAATAAATGTATTCCTTGAGGATGTAATGCTCTCTTTGTTTATTTCAGGTGACAAGATTTATAATGATCTTTAGATTGAAAAATCTTAATTTGCATGATAGATATTCTAAGTGTAATCGTGGGTTTTGAAAATTAGTTTTGGAAGTATTTCCAAAATGCAGTATAATTTCTCTTCATTATCATTTTAAGATACAGTTTTTTTTTTGTTTGTTTGTTTGTTTTAAGATTTTATTTATTTATTTGACATACAGAGATCACAAGTAGGCAGAGAGGCAGGCAGAGAGAGAGGAAGGGAAGCAGGCTCCCCGCTGAGCAGAGAGCCCGATGTGGGGCTCGATCCCAGGACCCTGAGATCATGACCTGAGCTGAAGGCAGAGGCTTAACCCACTGAGCCACCCAGGCGCCCCCAAGATACAGTTTTTTAAATTACTTTTATGACACTTTGCCTTCCATTGCGTACATTTGACTATCTTTAAAATGATGGTAGACAGAGTCTGATGGAAAAATGTATATTTACTGAATTTACTGAAGTAAATTGGTTACTTGTTTACTGGTTACTAGGTTCCTTGCTTAATTTTCAGAAACATGCTTTCATTTGAGTTACTTCTTTAAATGAATCAATTAGATTGGTTTTAAACATTGGAAGTTTAAAACCAGGCCCCCCCTAATCTATGATAAGTTAGTGGAAATATAAGAACTGAATTAAGCATGTGCACTAATATAAATATTAGTGTGAGGAAAGTATCCACAAAACTTGAGAACCTTGATTGTTTTCCCCCTTCTTCTTGCCTTTTTTTTTTTTTTTTTTTTTTGCTAAATGTTGCATTCACATTTATTAACCTTTTTAATGCAGGATCGACCTTCCTCCTACACATAAACCACCTCCCATATATGAAGAACGATCTCCCCCCTTGCCTCAAAAAGACCTTCTATATCAGGTATGTGTTCATGATTGTACTTAAAATGAAATAAAAAATACGAGGCAATGCATATTATTTGAGTATTATCTTAAATGTTGCATAATAACACATAATCATTTCTCTGAAACATTTAAAGGATCAAACTGTTGACAAATTAGTAAGAAAAGATGTGAAGCCAGAGTGGATAGGACAAATCAACACTGTATTAGGAGTAGAAATTTTTACTAAAAGCTTATGGCCAAAGACTTACTGTTAACACAGTTTTGTTGACATACAGAATCGTTGTAAAATATGCATTTTCATATAAAAGAAAAATTGAATGCCTTTGGTAGGGTATGATGAAGAGCTTTTTCTCCTTGGAGTATGCATTTTGTTTTTGTTTCTTTTCAGTATACTCAAGGTCTAAATTGTAGCATTCCTTTATTTAGCAATGAAAGGTTTATATCCCAGTTTAGAAGTTTAAATACTTCTATCTTATGTTCTATATCTAGATTAATATGCTCTCCTTGGGAAAGTTGAATCCATCAAAATATTTGAATACTTTTATTCTTAGCATTAGTAGTTTTGGTTTTGTTTTTTTCCTCTCACATCCATGTACCTTTTGGGGCTTTAACCCTGTACTGGGGTTTTGTTTTTGTTTTTACCTGTGGAATATTCTATAATATTTTCCTCCAAAGATATGTTTTGTGTCTTCAGCTCAAATAAGGCAAATTATTTGTCCACAAATTAATTTAATTTGGTGGAAAAACTCCAAGGAAATATATGTGTTAAGATTTTTTTCAGCTTCTGTATCTTGGTTCACCAGATAGTCTCCTGCCTGAGAGGGGGGTGGAAAGGAACATTCATTGACAGGGGTCACCGGCTCTATTGTCTTACAGAAGATGGTGTCTGAGGGGTGAAGAAATGCCATCTTTTCAGACTCCTTTTTTTCAGAGAAAGAGTGTAGCCTCACATCCCTCTTGGCAAATAAAAGAACTTGACAAGTAGTGTGAAATGTCAACAAAATATTTAGCTAGAGCTGTTGTTAACTGCTGCAGAAAGAAAGCTGTCTTCTCCATCCACAAAGCTAGTAATTAGAGAATTTCTAGATTCGGTTTTGGGAATTTTCTTAGAATGTTGTTGGTAATTTTCTAGGATGACCCTAACTGCATATAATTTCATTCCTGTCTGTAAAATCAATTGATTATATAACTTACTGTTTACTATCTTCAAATTAAATATTTATAAAAGCTTATGGATTGGAGAAAAATTATTTGGTTTTGATCATCATGTGTCCTTGGTTTTAGTTTAAAAAATATGATTGCTATGTATGTATTTGCTACCAAAAAAACACAAAAGGAAGATCTTTCTTGGATGATTTGAGTTGACAGTGCTAGAAACTACAATTTTTAGAATCCTTGGAGTTAGGGAAGTCTTCCTGGCTTTTGGAGGTGGGAGTTATGATACATCGATGCAATTACTCAGTTGTTGATTAGAGTAATTTGATTTGTAGTAAATTGCATACTCAAAAGCATAAACCTAGGTGGAAATGAAGAGCCATGTGGAAAAGTAATGGAACGTTTAGAAAGAAAATTGATAGGAGAGTACCTGCAATGAATAACAAACATTGGACTTTGGGAATCAGAGACAATTTAGTAGCATTGTGACTTTCCTCACCTTGAAATTAAGCAGGTGAAAAACATGATTGTTTTTTCCTATCATATAGCTATACAACTAGTTTTATAAAATATTGCTGAGGGTTAACTATTTGCTATCATTTTGCTTAAGAGAGTAAGAACTTGAGTTGGAGATGAAATAACTCCTAATTCTCTAAATTATAGAATTATTAAATTATTTGTATTCTTTTAAGAATAAGTTAGGCTTAGGGGTACCTGGGTAGCTCAGTCATTTAAGCACCTGCCTGTTAATTTAGGCTCAGGTTATGATCTCAGGGTTGTGAGATCAAGACCCACTTCCAGCTCTGTCCTGGGCATGGAACCTGCTTAAAATTCTCTCTTTCCCTCACTCACCCCCACCACCAGCTGCATGAGCACATTTTTGCACATGCCATCTACCCCCCCCCCAAAAAAAACGAATAAATTAAGCTAAAATCATTATCCATCAGTAAGAATTTATTTTGATTCATCCATTATAATGTCATGTATTAATTATATGGCTGTTTGTGTTTTAAACAATGTTGTGATCTCAAAATGTAACGTACATAGAACTGTGTCTCAGTTACTAAGAAATATGTGTGTTACTACTATCCGATTAGTTTCGTGCAATGACAGCATGTTGTAATACTAAATGCCTTTGTAATGTTCCACTTCACTTCACTAGATAACTTTTCACCTTTAAAGTGATGTGGTAATTCCTGCTTGAAGTCATTGACCTAGGTAACTAGGTCACTAGGCCACGCTCCCAAATGCTTCCATGACTTTAAGGAAGAGTCCAACTTCTTCTACTCATCACTATTCTATTCTTGGGAAGCCTCAGAAGGAAGCATTTCCTCTGTAGGTAGACCCACATTTGTCTACCTTGTGTAACTGTTGCTTTTGTGGGAATGGTGCCAACAATCATCCCTGAGAAGTTCTGTTCTCAGTGTAAATTAAGACAATGAGGCCTGGTATTGTGAAGAGGCAGTTTCCTTGAGTGGTGGCTAGCACCATACTGCAGAGACGATGCATGGAAGCATGCATAAGTATGAGGGAAAGAAAAAGGAATGTTTTGCCTGAAGGCAAAGATTAATTAAGAAATACCACTAGCTTGTCACGCGTTAGGTAATAATCCCACAAAAGTTGAGTCTTCATTTAGGAAACAAATACTAACTAATGACATTAAAATGTATTTTACCTTTTGTTATGTTGTATTAACATTGTATAGGTAATCCGTAAGTATATTCTTAGAACAACAGAAAAACTAGAAACTACAGAAATTTACAGTCAACTGTGAAAGTCCCTTTTCATAATTCCATCACAAAACATATAATTTCCTTCTCCAGTGATCACCATTGTTACAAATTTAAATATTCTCCCACACTTTTTTCCATGAATTTACTTTTATGTGTATATCATCCATATTTACATCTACAAATATATTTTTTAACACAAATGTGACCATAGAATACATATTGTTCTAGAAGTTGCTTTCGTACTCTACTATAGACCAGTATTTTTCCGATTGACCAATGTTGCTTACAGTTTAGTGGGGCTTTTTTTTATCTCATCCAGCTTCAAATCCAGCATGAAGTTCTGAACACTGATATAAAATTTATTTAAATTAAAATTTTGGACAACAATTTCCATTCTATGAATAATGCTAAATTTTAGCCTTGTATTGGGAGTTGAATACTCTGATATGAAAAAATATTTCCCAAATCAACTAAAATAATCAAGGGATCATTTTCAGGAAGAATATATGTAGCAAATAGAGTTTGATTTCTGATATGGGAAAAAATCTGGATGTAAATGTGTATCTTTTAGAATACTCTGGTTCAACTGAAAATAGCATTTATTCTTCAAAAGTCAGGTCTAGTAAATTCCATGAAATAGATACTGTTACTTGACTTTACTGAGGATCATAGCAGGAATTTCAGTCAAGCACTAATACTGTAGGGAGTGTGACTCTTGAAGTTATTTACACAATGCTGACATATTATTTAAAGCTTCCTAATCTGGATGGGCACAGTGTGATCACAGTGTGATTACAATGTGGAAGCAGGTGGTAGTCTGTGTTAGAGCATTGAGATGTGGGAATAGATTGGCGGTGACCAGTTATGAAGACGGAAGGAGGGCACATGCTAAAGAACACAGGTAGCCTCTAGAAGCAAAAAAAATTCTCTTCTAGAGACTTAGGAAGGGGTGTAGCCTTGCTATCACCTTAGTTTCAGCCTAGTAAGACTTATGTAAAGCTTCTGACCTCCAGAACTACAAGATAATAAATTCGTGTTGTTTGAAGCAAAAAAAAAAAAAAAATAAAAGCTTTCTAATCTCTTGAAATATCACGAGATTTTTTTTTTTCCCCTCCTTGGTAACCACATTTACAGTAGTAACCATTATGTCAGTTGATTTTTGGTAATTTTTAAAATTTTTAACAACCTTGTAAGTGTTTTATGAACAGTATTTCAGGTGTTGTATATGTACATGTGTATGTGTGTAGTAATATTCTGTGTGATTAGATGGGATATATGCATAAAGTGCTTGTGTGACTGAATTCCAAGCTAAACTTAGCTGCCTTTTTTGTGGGACACCATTTTTACATAAAAGAATGACTAACAAACTATGCCATTCAGGCTTAAGTAATTTTGCAGACATTTTCGCAGAAATCAATGAATTGAACTTGTTACTCAAGGCAAATAACTGACAGTATTTGTTGCCAATGAAAAATTAAGAGTCCAAGTAAAAATTATAATTTTCTATAAAACCTGTAACTGCAATCATGGGATTGACATTGGTGAGGAAATTAGTGAATTTTATTTATATATGTGTGTGTGTGTGTGTGTGTGTGTGTGTGTACATATATATATGTATGTATATATGTATATATATGTATGTATGTATGTATATGTGTGTGTGTGTGTGTGTGTGTATTTAACCATAGAAAGTACCAATGTTTGGAATGTCTGCATAACCTAGTGAACCAATGATTGCCAAATGACTAATAATGTACACCGTTATAATGACACATGGGTAAAATATCCTTTCAAAGTATAAGATGAATGTATGGATTTTCATGTAAAAGAGTATGAAAAGTTCATTGGTATGTTTTCAGATAGCAACTAGCACTTAACCCTAAGAAACTTCCACTTGTTAAAGTTTTGGTATAGTAGCAAAGGAGAATTTTCTCAGTTGTCTGAAAGCAGTATTAAGTCTCTCTTCCTTTTCTAGCAATGTATCTCTGTGAGGCCATTTTTTCTTCATGTATTCCAACCAAACAACCTATTGCAACAGATTGAATGATGTAGCAGATATGAAAATCAAGCTTGCTTCTTTTGACTCAGATAATAAAACTGTTAAAAAAGACTGTTTAAAAAACTATCAAAAAACTTTTGACTCAGATATTAAAACTGTAAAAAAAACTGTTAAAAAAATAATAAAATGCCACTCTTCTCACCAATCCCTATTTTGGAAAACATGGATAAAAGGTGATGTTTGTATCATATTATCCTGTTTATATGAATGAAATATTTTTAAATTTTCTTAGTTTTAATGCTTAATATGATAAATATAAGTAATTACTAAGGTAGTTAAGGTAGTTACTACCCATGTAAATGAAAGTACTTTGGGTTCTCAAAATTTTAAGTATAAAGGAATCCTGATGCCCCATTTCTGAGAACCTCTGCTGTAGACCTTAAGCTTTAGGCATGAAGGCAAGGATCATGTCTCCCTTGCTTAGTTCTGTAGTCTCAGGGCACAACACTTTGCTTATTAGCACATTGTAGTTACCCAATAAAAAATTTTTGAATGCAAAAGTGAAAAAAGAAACCCCCCTCTTTGTATTCTTTTCAGTCTTTGATCATGTTTACATTGTTTAGTCTAGAATATCTCTGTCCCAGATATACAGCTATGTTTCAGTATATTTAATGTCCGTTTATCGGTGTCAGGTATCAATATATCGTGAATGAAAAAGAACAAAGGGAACGAAGAGACCGTATAGCAATATTCTAAAATATCAATAATGATTATGTATTCAAGTTCTCTGTAAATGTTGTTCTATGTTGTGTTTTTTCTGTACTTTCTAATTTTTCTACAGGGCTTTTACTCCTGTCTGTTAGTGACTTTATAGCATAAGAAAGTAGAGATCAGTTGAAAACCTGAATTATTGGACTGGAATATTGTTATCAGTCATATTGATTATGGCAATACTTTACTCTCTGGGAAAATTAAGATTTCCCCCCCAATAATTCATTATGGTTCTTTAGTAAATTTTTGTAAATGCTTATGCAGAGTGTTGTAAAGAAAGAATGTTTTTGCATATTCTTTTGAGTAGATAATACATACAAAACAATATGAAAAGGTGTTTTCTAAAGTCTCCCTCCCATTTCCATTCCTATTTACCCTATACCGAGCACCTCCCACAGAAAATCACTTTTATGAATTTCTTGTTTGTCTTAATATGGTTTATTTAAGCATTGAAAGGAAACAATACACACACCGTTAAATGTTTTACCATTCCTCCTAAGACTTACTGAAGATCTTTTTTTATTGGGATGCAGAGCATTTGCATTCTAATGTCTACAGAAGATTCTAATATGCATATATTACACAGTATATAATGTCAAAATATTTTAACCAATAATGCTGCAGGGAATAACTTTATGTGTATGATATTTTGCTTCTATGCAGGTATAATCTTCAGTATAAATTTTTAGATTTGCTCTTGCTATATCAAATAGTAAATGTGTTTTTACTTTTGATAGATCCTCTCAAATTGTCCTCTATAAATATTGCACTGTTTTGCACTCCTATGAGTAATGCTTGAAAGTGTCGATTTCTCTACATTCTTCTTAACAGCATGTGTGTTCCACTTGAGTATTGATAATCTAATAGGTAAAAGGTGTGCATATAAAATTCTAATTTTGCAATCTCATTAGTAGTGAGTTTTATCATCTTTTCAAGTGTCTTAATAGGCCATTTTTTCCTGTAAGCTCTCATTCTTGTGTGTGCTTATTTATTGGACAAAAATATGATAATTTAAACATTTAATAAGTAGATAATGAAACTTTTTTCTTTTAATTCCAGTGTGAATTGTATATACATTGCTTCTTGGTATCCAAATTTGTGGTACAAAAAGTTCAGTAAGGTGAATCTTCTATTTCCATTGACATATTATAAGATAAAAATGAAATGCTGTTATGATTGGGCTCAAATGTTTTTGAACTCTGATTTTATTTTATTTATTTATTTTTTACTTTTTATCTTTTATTATGTTATGTGAGTCCCCATACAGTGTATCATTAGTTTTTGATGCAGTGTTCCAAGATTCATTGTTTATGTACCACACCCAGTGCTTCATGCAATATGTGCCCTCCATCACCGGGTCATCCCATTCCCCCCCAACCCCCTCCCCTCCAAAACCCTCAGTTTGTTTCTCAGAGTCCACAGTCCCTCATAGTTTGTTTCCCCCTCCGATTTCCCCCAACTCACTTCTCCTCTCTATCTCCCCGTGTCCTCCATGTTATTCCTTATGCTCCACAAGTAAGGGAAAACATATGATAATTGACTCTCTCTGCTTGGCTTATTTCACTCAGCATAATCTCCTACAGTCCCGTCCATGTTACAAAAGTTGGGTATTCATCCTTTCTGATGGTTGAGTAATACTCCATTGTATATATGGACCACATCTTCTTTATCCATTTGTCTGTTGAAGGGCATCTTGGCTCTTTCCACCATTTGGCTATTGTGGACATTGCTGCTATGAACATTGGGGTGCATATGGCCCTTCTTTTCCCTATATCCGTATCTTTGGGGTAAATACCCAGTAGTGCAATTGCAGGGTCATAGGGTAGCTCTATTTTTAATTTTTTGAGGATTAACAATTTCTAGAATTGGAGATGTGTCCTCCAGATATCTTAATTGTTACCAGTCATGCCATATTTTATTCTTGAACCTGCCCACCTACTACTACTGTGTAGTTTTATACATTTGCATTATTTCCTTTCAAAATTCATCTTTCAGACACATCACTACCATTTTCCAATAATATTTTTTAGATAAGCTGCTTTTGTTAATTATCATCAGTGTTCTGGTTTTCTCCCAGGATCTGTATATTTTACTCTCTATCCAGATACTAACAGTAGTTATAGGCTTTGCAGTCAGGGAGAAGGGAGAGAGAAAGATGACAGAAGAAATAACATTTTTCATCCAAATTAGAGAAAACTATGTGACTGAACGGATTATTTTCAAGTAAATGAATATAGAGTATTTCTAGCATGGTTTTGCCCTCAATTGGCAAAAAACGTTTGCATCTTACATATTGCCTCCAATTAATAGTGGCAATTATTGAGAAAAGTAGTCAAAGAATTATGGGGCCTTGTTCTGGTCTATGGGGTGGGGGGAGTTTTGTGATCAATAAAGCTTGGAAGAAACCATGATTTAGAAACTAATAATATATTCAAATGAAAGATAGGTGCAATATTTGAAGTATAAAGGAGTGGTATCTTTAATAAAAGCTCTTGCTAATCAATCTGATAAATGCAAAAAAGATAAACCTAAGGTTTTATATGGATTAATAAATTACCATCAATTACATCCTTAGAAAATAGAACATAGAAAATAGAACATAATAAATTATCATAGGTTACATTCTTAGAAAATGGAAAATGTTAGAACATGCCTGACACATAGAAAGTACTACATGTTTACTGTTATTATTATTAAAAAGTAAACTATATAATTCTTAATCAAAATATTAAAGAGACCAAGCGGTGAAATTATTTTAGAAGAATAAAACTGATAGTACTTTGATTCATGAAAACTCAGCATATATTTCCTTTGGAAATTATTGATACTTTTATTATAAATTTTGTAGTGCTTGAAATGAAATTAAAAGGTAGAGTGTCTACTTTTTTGATTCAGAATTCTATTTTTTCTCCCATCATTATTTATCAAACCAATATTCCTTGAATATTTCTTATGTGCCGGTACTAGGAATACATAGTAAGACATGAAAAATAAGTACTGTCTTTATGGAGCTTACATTTTAGTGACGAATAGACAAATTCCTATGATGACATCTTTTTTTCTTTCCTTTCTTTTTTAAAAAAAGAACTTTATTAAACTTATTAACTTTGTAATTGGTATGCAACAGATTGTATATATTTAAAGTGTGAGTTTGATACGTTTTACATAAAATACACAAACACAATACACAAATATACACATGAATATACACATACACTAGGAAAACATAACCACAATTAAAAGAATGCATGTATCTAACATTTTCAGAAGTTTCCTGATGTCCCTTTGTATTTTCCCCTCTAGTCATGCCCTTGTTCCCTTTCCACATCCCTAGGGACCCAAACACTGGATATACTTTCTGTCTCTATTAATTTACATGTTCTCAAATTTTATATAATAAAATTATATAATCCTTTTTTGTTTGTTTGTTTTGTGTGTGTGTGTGTGTGTGTGTCACTTTTTCCCTCCACATCATAATAGTTTTGATTTTGATTCCTTCATGTGGTGTTGGTCAGTGGTTTATTTCTTGTAGATACGTGTACCATGTAGATATACTACATTTTATTTAAATTTACCTATTGATGGACATTTGCACCATTTCCATTTTTTTACTATCACAGGCAGTGCTATTATGAACATTTGTATATAAGCTTTTGTATAAACATATGTTTTCATTTCTCTTGAGTAAACATCTAGGTTTGGATCAATGGATCATATGGTCAATGCAACTTAAAAGGTGTAACTTTTTAAGAAAATGCCAAGTTGTCATCCTCCGCAGTTTTACCATCTATGTTCCCACCAGCAGTGTATGAGTTGCGCTGTACCCTTACCACCATTTGTTACGATCAGACTTTTAAAATTTCGGATGTTCTAATAGATGTGTGGTTGTACTTCATTATGATTTTGACCTGTATGTTTTCCCTAGTTACTCATATGTGGAACATTTTTTTTTACTTGCTGATCTGTCATCCATTTAACTTATTTGGTGAAGTGTCTGAATATTTGCTCATTTTTTATTGAATTGCTTTCTTATTGTTGAATCTTGAAAGTGCTTTATTATGGACTGCATGTTTGCATCCAAACATGTATTCAAATTCACATTGAATTTTGTTGAAACCTTAGCCCCTAGTGTGATGATATTTGGAGGGTGGGGCCTTTGAGAGGTTTTAGGTAATGAGGGTGGAGCCCTCATGATGGGATTAGCACCCTCTTAAGAAGAGACAGGGGAGAACTTACTTCTTTCTCTGCTCTTTGCTATGTGCAGATCAAAGAGTGTAGCCATCACAAACCAGGAAGAGGGCGTCTACCAAGAACTAAAATGTTAGCCTCCAGAACTGTAGAAATAAATGTTCTTTAAACCATTTAGTACATGGTAATTTGTTATAGCAGCCCAAATAGAATAAGACATTTTGGATACTAGTCTTTTATCAGATACGTGATTTGGAAATATTTTCTATCATTCTCTTGCTTGTAATACTCTTAACTGATTTTTTGAAGGGCAAAAATTTTTTAATTTTGATGAAGTCGATACATGATGACACTAATGAGGCCATGCTTTCTTCAGTGGGGTAGGGGAAGTAATACCTAATTTTTGCTAATTTTGCTAATTGCTATTAAAATATTAGTTAAAATATTTTTATGATACATTATTTTCTTTATTTTTCCTGTATAAACTTCATAACTAATTAGGAAATTTAATTAATTTAAAGACAGTAATTTTGCTTAGTCACTAGTTTCCTTCAGTATCTAGTATCTTCAGGATACATACATAGTATGAGTAATTTTCACCTCATCTGAGAAATACGGAAATTAGGAAGAATTGGCTCCTCTAATAGTGTTTTGTGGCCCATAACACCTAACTAGCCACTATCTTTTTATATATTTTATTCATCTCTGTATTAAACAGTAATTATCACAGAAAAAAATGTTTTAGAGTGATATTGTTAACTTATTTTTAGTAGAATCAAATGGAATCTAATAATATTATTACAATTAAGAAGGTTGAGACTGAGTTATTTTGACTTGCTGTAAATTGTAGAATTACTCTAAGAAAATTTATTTTAGACTTACTGTATACATATAAACCACCACCGATCTGGAAAACCTGGAGTGATGATTTCTAACTGATAAAAATTCTGAGTTTAACTGCTTGTCAGTATTTTTAGTGGTATTACCAGTATCAGCACATTGATTATGTGATTTTCTCAAAGAAGTTAAAAACTTCGGACCTTCATTCTCATTGCAATCTGTTTCTGATTTGTAGCTGAACTGCCTGAGTGAGTTAGGACTATATAAAGTGTTAGGTTGCTCCTGCCGGCAATAGTGAGAAAAAGCCTACGAGGCAAATGGATCCGAGAGATGAACTTTATTGCAAGCACCCTCGAGCGAGGTTCCACGACTCACAGAGAGAGAAAGAGAGAGAGAGAGAGTGAGTTGGGGAAGTCGCGCTGGGAGGGAGTTGGCAAGGTCCTTTTATCGGGTTGAGGTAGGGCATATAGCCTTGCGTCCATATAAGGCAAGGTATGTGGTGATCGGAGGGTATGGAGCGGGGAGAGTGTATCAGACCAAGGTAAGGCATGGGCTCGAGTCTGTATATGGCAAAGTATCTGGTGATCAGAGGGTATGGGGCAGGGGAAGTCCGTGATGGGCAGTTCCCGATTGGGAAGTTCCTGGGTGGAGAGTTAGAGTTTCCTGGCGGTGACGTGGAGGCTGCAGTGAGGGTGGCGGGAAAGTCAGCCATCTTGGAGAGGGTTGGTGGGAAGATCCGCCATTTTAGAGCCCTGGTTTCCCAGCCGGCCCATCATAAAGAAAGGAGAACAAAAACAAAAAACAGAAAAAGTTGGGTATGTAATAGTACACTCAGAACTATTTCTCCTACTGACTGGATTGTTTTATGAAATTTAAATGATCAAAAAGAACTGGCTTCATTTTAGCCACCAATACTCAATACCCAAAAAATAAATGAATAAATAAAAAGATGATTAATATAAAAGAATTAAAATGTTGGCCTTTTAGGAGACCCTGAGCAACCCAGAAGGGAGAACATCTAATTCACACCTTTTCATAAAACTTTATAGTATAATTCCACTTGGTTCGATGTTATAAACATACCATCTTTTTTTTCCTTTCAAATCTTTAACACTGAGTTTTAAGAACTAATTCATTATAAAAATTGCATACTCATTATTCTTAAATATGTTTGTGGGTCTCCCATTTTTCTACTTTTTGTCTTTTGAATTGAAAACCATGACTACCATTGCCTTTGTAACCGTTCTTGAAATCTAATAAACTGCTCTGTGTAGAGGCTACTCAATAATTGTTGAGTTGCAGAGATAGTAAAATTGTTTATGAAGTCAGAATTTCCCAAGCTAGTTGAGGATAATTCCAGGAATTCTAGGGGAACATGGAAAATGTCAGAATTTATATACAATGTTACCTCACCCTTCTGCCTGTGTAATACCTAGAAAACTTATTTTAAACAGTTTGGAAGTTTTATAGCCAGTCTATCATTGTTTTTAAGCAAGATATATAACAAGATCTCAATCTGTAATATCTTATCATTTCCAAAGAATTATCACTATTCATAATAACTGGAAATGTACCTCAACTTTTTAATATTATCACCAAAATATTTTTAAGTACCTCATAAAGTATGTTAAAGTCTGAACCATTAACTCAGATGTAACACTAAACTTTGGGGAAACAAAATAATGGCTCAGTGCTACTTGGAACTCAGGTATAAAGGTAGTATCCTAACCATTAATTTACTTAAATTGTGTTTTTTTCCTTCGTTTTTGTAAAGAATTAAATTTAGACTATTCATACTTGAGATACAATCAGAACATGAAATCTTGAGTGGTTTATTTGATACCCATGTTAAATTCATACTGCCATCAGGGAACTATAGGTCTTAATTAGGGGCGACTCTTGACTGACTCATGAGTAAGTCAAAGTAAAAGAACTATTGAAGTTAAATGCATTAGGCTGAGTGAAATTTCCTCCCAAATTTTAGAGGACCTAATAGTCGCCTTTATTTAAAAGGTCATGATTTCCTTTTTTGGAAGTGATTACTTTTTTTTTTTTTTTTTAAGATTTTATTAATGAGAAAGAGGTGTGCACATGAGTGGGGGGTGAGGGAGACAAGCAGACTCCCCAAGGTGGGGCTGGATTCTAAAACCCTGGGCTCATGACCTGAGCCAAAGGCAGAAGCTTGACTGACTCAGCCACTTAGGGGTCCTTGGAAGGTGATTCCTCTTTATGTAGAAAAGTTTGGACAGAGAGCTGAGTTATTTTAAATATGCAGAACAAAATAAATTGTTTTCAGGAAATACACATTTTCATTATTTGTGAATTAAATCTTTACATAGACATTAATCAAATTTTACTTTGAATTTGACTACTTAGTCTCGATTTTAGTCCTGGCCAATTGTTTTTTGTTTGTTTGTTTGTGGGGTTTTTTGTTTTGTTTTGTTTTCCTGAAGTTCTTTTGACAAGTTACAAACAAGAAATGAGTAAAGGCGCCCTATGAGCTTTTGAGAGAATAATGTAAATAACATATTATTTAAGTTAAATGTTAGCCCTATGTCTAAACTTACAGTGTTCATTCACTCATTTGATGAATGATGGTAAGCATTGCTGAGCGACCTTTTCCCCCTTTTTTAACACTCTTTCATTAAAGTAGATTCAATTATGGAGTCCTTGGTTAAATCAAACTGACTTAAATGGAGAGTTGTTTTAGGCAGCTGCCTTCATATTGTGATGTGTGCAGTGCCAGTGGGGTCTTGATGCCCATCACAGTGCTTGATTTCCTAGCAGAGAATAGTAACAGAGATTAATAATAGAAATTAATTTACTAATATCTGTCACTACCTGTTGACATGAAAATACTATGGGGAAACTCTCTCAGGCTATTTATTATTATCAAAACTCTCCTAGGTATTGGCAGAGCAATCTTTTATCCCAGCATTTCCAGGAAGGTTTTGATTTCACATATTTGTGCCCAAGTGCACCTATCCCAATTTTGAGACTGCTGTTTGTCTGAGAGATCTCCCTAGTACATCTGACTTCTGTTAGTCTCATGCCTTTACCCCAGTTCCTTAATAGCCTCCTCCATTTCTGATCGTTAAATTCAAAGTGCTTTCTTCCCATAGTCAAAATGGCTCTTACATCTCAGCCTCCTCTAAAAAAAAATCTTCCTAAGCTGATAAGAATATTTAAGTTAGAATAAAATGTACCAGTGTGAACGTAAGTACCTGTAAAAATACTTGTATTGTCATAGTCACTTTCCAAAGTGTAATTGGAGATAGCCATCTTATTTAGAGAACTCTAAGAAATGGAGAATAACCTAGGGTTCTAATTTTATGACTTGCTATGAATTATATAATTTATTTAATTTTTTATTTTCATAAAATAGTGTAGTAACTAGGGAACAAGAATTCCTATCCCCTCAAAGATCCTTATAGCTGGACTAAAAAGCAGATCGACATGAGACAGATTAACAAGAGAAAATAAAATTTAATAGTGTATGTACAGGGAATCCCTACAAACAAGGAAGTTCCAGAGATAGGCAAAATGAGGTATATGTCATTCTATACTAAGGAGAAAGAGAGTAGGGGTCAGCGACTTAAAGGGAAGCAATGCAATTTACAGGAAAATGAAAAAGAATTAATGTTTGTAAATAAATATTTGTCCTGCCATGTAGACAGGTTACTCAGAGAAAATTTATCTCTGGTAATAACCCTTATTCTGTATAATTTAGATTCTTCTGTATAGTTAAGGGAGGGTCAAATTTTCTCTTGAGTGCACAGAGTCTTGATAGCCTTCAGCTCAAAATAACCCACATGCTGAAATGACCCATCTTGGGGCAGCCTACCCTAGCCCCTCCACTAGAAAATAGTGTAAGACATTTTTAGGAAAAAACAGAACATGGGTAATTGGTCACTTCATTTGAAACCACTTCATTTCATGACAGATTTACTGAATACTTAACATAATTTTTTTTTTTTTAAAGATTCACTTATTTTAGAGAACACACATAGGGTGGGGGAGAGGCACAGGAATAGAGAGTGAGAGAGAATTTGAGCAAACTCCCCACTGAGCATGGAGCCAGCTGTGGAGTTCTATGTGGGGCTCAATCTCATGACCCTGAGATCATGACCTGAGCCGAAATGGAGTCAGACATTCAACTGAGTCCCTAGGTAGCCCCTGAATACTTAACATACTTTTGATTGTTTTTTAATCTATTCACATATCTTAGATAAGATTAGAATGAACATTTTCATTAGAATAAAAATTTATGTTTGAAACCTCTTAAATTTGAAGAAAGCATGTTTGAATTAACTAATTTAAGTGTTTCTAAAGTTCATTGGTTTAAAAAAACTTACTAATAAAACACAGGCCTTAATTTTTAAAAAAAATGCTACAAATTAGACATCAGTTAGAAATACTAAATTAAATTCAATATCTTGTTGTTTTAGAAGTTTTTAAAATGCCCAAAATTAAGAAACTAAAAAAAAAAATCTAATAGATGGAAAAACATTCAGAAGAGTTTGTTTTGGGTAGTCAAGACCACAATTTATCCTTGAGTTAACCTTAGTCATTTGACCTAGATCCACTAAATTATTCTGTTTTCTTATATGAGTATAGGATTCTCTCACCCAGTGTGTCTTGGCATCTGGTCAGATAACTTTCCATAGTTACAAGCTACTGTATGCAAAATTCTTGTTCCTGGGCCTGATAGTAAACAGGATTACCACTTTCTTTCCTCAGAGATAATGTTTTCACCACTGGTTTGATTAAGTTTGGTTGTGGCAGGACTCCAAATTCCAAATTTATTTTGTTGATTCTTTGGCACATATTTTCAACCAAGATGTTTGTTCCCTCAGTTTTATGTACAGTAATCTCCTTTGTTTGCTTTACTAATATTTGCTTAATTAGAAATATGTGCGGGGCAAGCAGTTAACCTATTGTTGACTCCATGGTTTTGTTTTTGTTTTTTAAAATATTGCTTGCTATTTGAGAATCAGAGTCGAAGAAGAAATAAGCCTCAAAGTAGCATCTGTTTCCTTGGACATGTGAATTAAAAGTTTAATTTGTATTTCAGAGTAAATAGCATTTTATTATTGAGGAATTAATAAGATATTGTTGGGAGGGGTGGGAAACTTATCCGGAGTGGCACTTTAGTTTGAATCTTTGATGCCTTTAGAGTATTTTTTTTAATCATTTTATTAAAATCATTTCCATATTTACAAACACCTCCTATTCCATATCTTTGTGTGCTGATTACTAGCAAATGCAGATGTAAGACAGGATCATTCCTTATGATGAATTCTTAGGTCAGTTTCTTGTTTTTTGAGACCCAGCTTGAGTTTGTTCAGGAGGAAAAATTTTTTCTTTACCCTGCAAGGTTTTTCTAACTGAACTAAGGATTAAATTGACCTGAGATCAATTAACAGGAGAAAATCAAATTTAATTTTGTATGTACCAAGAATCCATGCAAACATGACACTACAAAGAGAGCCTGGTAACGTGTGGTATACCTGTCATTCTCAACTAAGGAGAAGGGGGTGGGGTCTGGGAATTCAAAGGGAAGGAAAGCAATTCACAGGAAGATCAGGAAGATGAAAAAGAGTAAATGTTTGGTAAACACATTATTTGTTAGGCAACTTAGAAACAATGGGACATAGAAGACTTCAATCAAACAGGGCTTGCTCGGTTTCTCCCTATCTAGTACCTAGTTCCTTTTATAATGTAGTTATCTTCTATATCTATGGTGATAGCTATCTTCCTATCTGAATTCTTTTGGCAGCTGGAAGGGACTGGGAAGGCAAAGTTTTCTTCCTGAATCTTTTAGGCTTTCATTGTTTTCAGTTCAAAATAATATGCATGACAAAGTGGCACATTTTTGGGCAGCCTCTCCTTGGCTTCAAGTTCATTCTTTTCTGTTTTCTTTTTCCCCCCACAGAGCTAAGCTCCATGATTATTTACTATTGTTAAATTGATTTGGGGAATGTATTTTTCTTTGTAGTTTTAGATAACAAAATTAGGATCAGAAGGTAATAGGAACATAGATTTGAATACTTAAAGATAAAGATAAAGAAGACGTCTTCAGTAATTAGGTCTATATGATAATGGGACTGATACTCAAGAGGTCAAATACATTTCCCAACTGTTCTTGTTTAAAGGACTCCACTATTGTCTTTTGTTGTATGTTATTGGAGGCATTTCTACATTGGAAATCAAGTTTAATTTTAAGGCCCTCCTAGTCCTTTCTCTTGTTTCTTTTTTGCCTTAAGAAAATAATATAGGTGGTAGATTAAAATGTAACATTGGAGTTAGTTGGGACCAGCCATATTCGTAGATATCTTAATGTGATTCTTAGTGTACAAATAAAATATGTACGTGTAGTTAATTTAAAATATATATACTTATATATTTGATTAGTTAGCTAATGAGTTATCAAAAGCACGTACGTTAGAGGTAACCAACTCTTTTCTGTACATGTTTCCGCTGAGTTTAATTTCAAGGTTTTTTGGCATTTCCAGACACTATTGAGTCTTTATGAAAAGCAATTTGATGTAAGCAAAAATTACTTTAAAAAAATTTTTTTGCCTCTTTTTAAAGAAGAAAAAAGTTCTCTTCTGTAAATGCAAATTATACATTGTTTTATGGTTGGTTTACAATTATAACTGACAGCTCACATAGATACTAAAGCTTTGAATGATATCTTTACAGCAGCTTTAACTACAATGAAAATTAGATGAGATATAAAACTTGCTAACTGCAGAATATTTCTTACACATAAGTAACTTTAGACGAATGAGAATTGTTAAAGGTCTTTAAAAGGAAATACTTAGCTTTATAATGATTCCTACTTGAAATTCATTGGCACTTACAAAAGGAAATAATCTCAATTTCAGCTGATTGGTGGGCAGTAATTATTTAGGCTCTCAATCCTGTTTATTAAAAGAGATGCCATGTAAATGTATTTGTTTGAAACATTTTAAATGCCTCATTACTGATGTATATGTTCCCATGGAAACCACAAATATCCCTTTAGAAAAATGATGTAAAATAACAGCTTTACTTTTTTTTTTTCCTAAAGATTTTATTTATTTGTCAGAGAGAGGACAAGCAGGCAAAGTGGCAGGTAGAGGCAGAGAGAGAAGCAGGCTCCCTGATGAGCAAGGAGCCCGATGCGGGACTCGATCCCAGGACACTGGGATCATGACCTGAGCGGAAGGCAGCGGCTTAACTGACTGAGCCACCCAGGTGTCCCAATAACAGCTTTACTTTTAAGTAGAACCTGAGAAATTGCAGGCTCTATTCAAGGAAAGGTAGCTACAAAATTGAAAATGTTACTGTGGTTTTGTACCGCTGAGCTAGGTACTGCATGTTAAACTGTATAACCATACATCATGCACACACACACATACACCAAACATGGTAATTGTACGAGAACAGAAAAACATAGAATATAAAAGAATAAAAAGTGATAAATTAGCCATCATTAAAGTTAAAAATGTTTGATCTTCCAGATACCATTAAGAAGACAAAGGGAAACCACAGATTGGGGAAAAATACTTGAAACACATAGATCAGACAAAAGAATTATATCCAGAATAAATAAAGAAGTCTTAAAATTCAACAATAGGAAGACAACAATTCAATTAAAAAATAGAAGATTTGTATAGATTTGTCATCAAAGAAGATATGCTAATGGTCAATTAACACAGGAAAAGTAGCTTGACACCATTGTGGTACTGTAGCTTGACAGTACTAAGAGAAATACAGATTAAACCACAGTGAAATGTCACTACACTCCCATTAGATTGGCTAAAGACTGTACTAAATGTTGACATAATTAGTAATAATTCCTACTTATAAGTCTACTTTTATATTTAATTTTACAAAATTAATTTATACTTGAATTATTTTCCATGTTTGCTCAGTAGTTTTCATTATTTACTATTCTTATAGTACTTTGTTACTATATGTGATTAGAAGTCCAAATGCCAAAAACTGTCCTCATTAAAATTCTTACAAAAAGGATTTGTAATGAATATGTGATATGGTTCTTGGCTTCAAACGAAATGACCCATTTGTATTTTTATTTTAAAGTCCTCTATAACTGAGTAATCCTGTGCTTAACAGTAGTTTTTTCCCAGTCCCCCGTAGTGAACTAACTAACTGCCTATGATCCACATGGTACTTAAAAAAAAAAAAAAAAAGAGGGGGGGGGGGGGTGTGACATCATGGGTCAGCTAAATTGCCAAAGAAGAGAGTTGTCCAGGTGGCATAAGGCAAATGGGAGTCATTGCCCTGGAGCTGAAAATGTCATTTGCGGTTTCATAGCCCAGACTCCCACCCAAGACAAGATTTCCATCAACAATATCTAAGAAGGTAGTAACTCAGCCTCAACTTAAAACACTTGTATTAGCAATTTCACTACCTCACAAGGTACTAGATTTCATTTTTGATAGTTAAAATTCCTAGAAAATTAGAAATCTAGCCTCTTTCCAGCTTAGTCCTGATTCTGATTTCTATAATTCTTAAAATTCCTTTCAGCATTTAAAGCTGCATCTATTAAGAACATATTTCTTTTAATCCAGATGCTTTTCATACGTCCCTTAAATGTTTACAACAACCCAACTGTTTTATAGCTTTCCCAATACTTCAAGCTCTCTGACTTGTTCTCACTATTTTCTACAACTGACTGGACTGTGTCCCAGTTATCTTTCATTATTTCTTTTAGGATATAGTTTTGGTTCCCTCCCTGGTCTCTCTCCTCTGAGAAAATTCTAGTATAGTATTTCTCATGAAATATGTTCTCTGGAACAGAATGCAATATTCCAGGATGGCAAGTATCAAGTGCATTTAGATTATAATCTCTCTTTGTCTTACCCCTTACATCGGTTAAAATGGTTTGCTTCCATATGTGTGTGTATGTGTGTTTCGCAGCCAGCAATAAAGGATTGTTTTGTTAATCTAGACCCCTTTCTTGCAGTTATATTGATTTTCTTAAGTCGATTTGTTATGCCCGAGTTTTCACGTCTGAGAGACCGACCACCAAGGAGCCAAGCACCGATGCAATCACACGAGGGTTTATTTGACAAGCTTATGCTTGGGCCCAAGTATACCCAACACAACAGAGTAGGGACTTGGACCCTGAACCAGATTACAGTCAGAGTTTTTAAAGGAATGTAGGGGTGGACTCGGGGGTGGGTGAGGACAAAGGGGATTATGGATGATATAAGTCTCCAAGGACTTTCGGAAGCAAGGTCTCCAGGACCTTGGGGGGCTAGCTATTGTTGGGAGAAATGTTATTTATTACCAATAATAAAAATCTTCTAGTGAGACCCTTTAGATGTATATCAGTCAGCCATATGCTTGGGAATGATTCTTGACACTATCTTGGAGGTTTAGAGATAAAGGAATTTTTCTGTTAAGTTTAACCTTTATTTTAGATAAAAATTCCAAACTATTGGGCGCCTGGGTGGCTCAGTGGGTTAAGCTGCTGCCTTCGGCTCAGGTCATGATCTCAGGGTCCTGGGATCGAGTCCCGCATCGGGCTCTCAGCCTGCTTCCCTCTCTCTGCCTGCCTCTCTGTCTACTTGTGATCTCTCTCTGTCAAATAAACAAATAAAATCTTTAAAAAAAAAAAAAAATTCCAAACTATTGCAAATGTTTAACTGTATTAAGAGTCAAAATGCAGAAATTTTGATTCTTTAATACCCTGAACTGGTGTGAGAATTAGGTATCCAAAGTGATACAACTCAAATAAAAGGAGATGACCTTGTTTGATTATCAAAATCAGGTATTATAACATTCATGCCTCCATATCTGAAGACAATCTCCTGCTATTTTCCTTATGGGTCACATCAACCTTTTTTTAATGTGATTTCTTTTTTAACCTTAAATAGTTTATACTGTGTAGATTTTTCAGATAGTGGACACATATTTTCTGATTTATTTCTTTTTTCTAATTAAGACATTGGAACTCATAGAAAAACATTAGATTCGGACATAAGGAGGAGCAACTGTTGAGAACAGAGCTAGAGAAAGAATGAAGGTGTATCTTTAGTAATCTTGAAAGTAAGAATGCCTGAGGGTGTGGAGTAAAAGTGAGGTGGGGAGAACTGTAAAATACATATGGATTCTACATCGGCAGCACTGTCCCTCTTGGCTTACAGAGAAGAGCCACCACAGGACTCTTCAAGGATGCCAGAGCGCCCCTCATGAATGCATTCCATGCAGAAGTTGGTCAAGAAATGTTTTCAGGATGCACCTGCCAGGTACAGTTGAGGCGTGGTTAAAATAGACCTTATGTAATAAATCTACTTTAACATCTGATCTCCTTAAGCCTAAAGATACTTTCCTCTTTGGTATTCCAAAGAAATTTAGAATTTCACCTTCATTTAGTGTAGTTCATCTTTGGGCCTGTATGTCAGTCATCTAACTGAACTCTTAGAGCTACTAGTAGCCAGTCAGATTAATATATTGATCGAGAATCTTGACATAGTACATCTGTATGAGTGAGTTTTGTTTGATTCATTATATTCCATCCACCTGATCTAAAGCCCTTAAGATCTATTTCCATGTAGGTTTCTCAGGATTTTATCTCTATAAACTGTCGAAATCTTGCGATTTAGGAGAAGGGGCACACTTCGCAGTTTACCGTAGGGTAAATTGATGTAGAATATTAAACATTTCCTTTACTAAAAAATAACATCTCTCTCTGTCATATGCAGCTTAAAGAAAACTTAGTAAGCACTTAAAGAGTATTCTGCCTAGAAATCTCCTAGGTAAATAGACCATTGCATTATACATATAATGTTTTCCGTACCATCAAAGACAACAATGCTACTAAACTTTTCTCACTATATGGTGCGATTCCTTTTCCTTCAGCTTTGACAGCATTTTCCTAACATTCCTTTAAATGTGTGCCAAAAGTCTTCTTGAAGTCTATCAAGCTTTGTCATTAGCTCTCTCTTCAGAGCCCTTCCAGTGGTTGCATGTAGCTTGGGCCTAAAGCCACTGCCATGTTTTTGGTTTTGTTAAAGTAGCGCCCTACTTCCAAGTATTAAAATCTGTTGCTTTCCTGTTTCTGCATAACAAATCTTCTGAACTTAACAGCTGACATGAACAGCAATCGTTTATTACTAGCATGTTCTTGCTTAGAGTTTCTCATCATCAGTCGGATGGTGGCTGGAACTGCAGACATCTGAACGCTCTCATTCACTTATCTGGTTCATGGGTTGGGAAGGCTCAAACAGCTGGGGGCTGGAACAGTTTGCAGTCCTGTCTCATGAAGATCTCGATCTCTCTCTCTCTTCCCCTTTATTTTCCCTGCATGAGCCCTCCAGCATGGCAAATTCAGGACAGCAGTTTTCTTACGTAGCAGCTCAAGATTCAAAGATACAAGGCAAGATGCTGACACAGACTCCACCTCTTACTGGGGTATTGCTATATTCTGGAAAAGCATGTGTGGTTGGAAATAATGTTGCAGCTGTTTTTGGAAAATAAAATTTGCTTTCTCTATGTATTTTCTTGTATCCAGAGCCTTTTGAAACATGCAAGTATAAAACTAGAAGTGAAATAAATATCAATATAGGAAAGTAAATCTTTGTAAGACTTATAATAGCACTTTATAATCTATTTACATTATACTTGCATTGTATTTGACATACTTTATTGGATGGTCACAACATTTCATGACCAATGAAAGACTAAAAGGCCAAGATTTTAATGCTGATGAAATGGAATTAAGTAGGGAAAGATGTTTGAGTGGAAATTCATTTTATAGATGGTTATTTGATTAATGAATATTTTCATATCCCAGTAACTTTCAGATCTTTTATGCAAATGTCATGATCAGTTCCTTGGATAAATTTTTGAAAAAGAGTGTTGCTTCTTTTTCACATATGGGTAGAAGAGATCTCTAAAGTAAATGGACAATTCAAAATCAGGAAAAGATGGCCCAATGAAAGAGGGAGAACAGGTAAGAGCTAGGAATACTATCAAAGTAATCTTAAAAAAAAAAAAAAGTCCAATAAGAATAAAGAATTAATATCTGTAAAACAAAAAGGAAAGTAAATTACAAAAGTATAAAATGTGAAAAGTAGTTGTATTTCAGAAGTGACTGTGCCGGGCATCAAAGATTAGTCAAACTTATTGACTAGAATGAGTATTAGAATATAACTAAGATTCCATAGTTCCAAGAAAGGCATCTGAAACTCTGTTAAACCTATTGTTCCTTGTACCTATTTTTAAAAATTTGAAACTTGTATTCATTTTTAATTTTTTAAATCATTTTTTGGTCCATTGTGGTAAGTCTACTCTTTAATCCCCATCACCTATTCAACCCATCACCCCACCTACCTCCCCTCTGGTAACCATTAGTTCTCTATAGTTAAGCGTTATTTTCAGGTTTGTCTTTCTTTCTTTCTTTTTTTTTTTTTTTCTTTATTTGTTTTCTTTCTTAAATTCCATATGAATGAGATCATATGGTATTTGTCTTTCTCTGACTGACTTATTTCACTTAGCATTATATTCTCTAGATGGCCGTGTTGTAAATACCAAGATTTCATTCTTTCTTAAGGCTGAATAATAGTCCATTGTGTGTATATATACAACATCTTCTTGATCTGTTCATTAATCAATGGACACGGGCTGCTTCCATTGTTTAGTGATCGTAAATGATGCTGCGATACATTGGGATGCATGTATTCCTTTGAATTAGTGTTTTTGTATTCTTTGGGTAAATATCAAATAATGTGATTCCTGGATCATAGGGTAGTTCTATATTTAATTTTTTGAGGTACCTCCATATTGTTTTCCATAGTGGCTGTCCCAATGCATCAGAATTCCTTTCTCCACATCCTCACCAACACTTGTTATTTCTTGCCTTTTTGATTTTAGCCATTCTGACAGGTATGAGATAATACCTTCTTGTGGTTTTGATTTTCATTTCCCTGATGATTAGTGATACACTGAGCATTTTCTAATGTGTCTGTTGGCTATCTGGATATCTTCTTTGGAGAAATATCTGTTCATTTCTTCTGCCCATTTTTAACTGGATTATATATATTTTTGGGTGTCGAGAATGAAACCTGGACAGCAACATGCGAAAGAAGGAAACTGGACCACTTTCCTACACCATACACAAAAATAAACTAAAAATGGATTAAGCACCTGAATGTGAGACCTAGAACTATAAAAATCGCAGAAGAGAGAATAGGCAGTATTTTCTCTGACATCAGCCGTAACAAAATTTTTCTAGATATGTCTCCTGAGACAAGGGAAACAAAAGCAAAAATAAACTGTTCGGAATATATCAAACGAAAGCTTCTGCACAACAAAGGAAACAGTGAAAAAAACTAGAAGACAACCTACTGAATGGGAGATAATTCCAAATGACAAATCTGATAAAAGGTTAGTATCCAAAATATATAAAGAACTTATACAACTCAACACCCAAAAAAAGAAATAGGCCATTGTTTTTTTCAATGGCAAAATCTGTTGGGGTCCTCTTCAGAGCAGGTCACTGAGAACCCTGGTTGTTCCCACTGTGTGACCAATTTTAATCCCTTCTCTTCCTTGTTCCTAGCCAGCTCTGCCTCTCAGTTTTGGCTGTCTGGGGCGGGGGGTGGGGGGAGGGTGAAACTCAGATCCTTCCTGTGGTGCCCCAAAACCCTGGGGGAGCTGGTTGGTCATCTCACCCCCTTTCCCAGCAAGGATAATTCTGTGTAGCTGGGAAGTTCTTTTCAGGCACTCAGTGAGCAGAGCCAGCCTAGGGGAAGTGGTGATACAGGTAAAATGAAGCTGTTCTTCCTTCTGTTTGTTGTACGTGGTTATGCTCAGGTTTTTTGTTCCACTGTTACAGAAATGTGTTAAATGGACTCCTGAGCTCTCCTAGAGCTGTTTTGAGAGAACATATGTTGACACTAATAAGAGCTTACATTTATTTAACATTTGTTAAATGCAAGACGTTGCCCTAAGTGCTTTATATGTATTAACTCGTGTGGTCCTCATAACAACCTGGTGAGGCACGTGCTAGGATTATCCTCATCTTTCACATGAGCAGACTGAAGCTCACAACATTAACGAACTTCACCGTCACCCAGCTATGAAAGCCAGGATTAGAACTCAGGCAGTCTAGCTTGAGAGTTCACATTGGATTGCAGGTAAATACTGGAAAGATCACCAGCCTAGGCGTCTAAGAAGTATGGGTCTAGATTTTTGGTCCAGCTCTGCCATGAGTGAATCCTTGCAGAAATACCTTGACTACTCTGGAACTCTGTTCCCTCCTATGTGAAAGGAAGGGCATTTGTTTCTGGATCACTCCTGAGGCCCTTCTAGCACTAACATTTTGGAATTTCTCAAATGGAAAGGAACAAGCAAATCTCCTGCTTCTGATTCATCAATTAGTAAGGACAATCGGACTTCTGTAACTACGTTGTCCCACAGCCTGTGGGATTGTACTCAGAAGATGCTCAGTGGCTGCAATTTAGTACATCGACCTTTCCCTATACCTCAGGTGACTTTGCATCTGTATAGAACAGAGCTCTGTACTCCAGTGCCTATTGCCATTTGAAAGCTATTTAGAAGAAGATACCATATGACCTCACTGCACATGTGGGTGGAAACTCATAAGAAAAAAAAATCATCTCAAATTAAAAACAGTTGAAATATATATGTGTGTCATCTCCTGTTAAGTTAGAAAAAGAGTTTAGCTCCACTGAAGTGCATGTATTTTCCTAGAACACCTTACTTCGTCATCCACCTTACTCTTTTAAAGGTCTGTTGCGCAGATTTGTAGCCAAGTACTTGAGTAGATGTTTTTTGTCAACATTTCACAAAGTAGGGAAACATTCAGGCATCTTGTTAGCATTATTCTAAATATTCTGAGCCTTTTCTTGTTTTGAACTGAGAGCTGATTGAACTAAAATGATCGTCTAAAATAAATTGAGGGCTTTGTTCTGTCATACACCTTTTTCTTTTGGATACTTTCCATACGTTATGATTTTGCTCCTTGAGTTCTACATGTAGATTTTAAGCCCTCTGCTCTTAGTGCTTTTCTCTTTGCCTGTGTGTATGGCAGCTGCTTTTTTCCATGCTTCTCTTTTTTCCTTCCTTCCTTCCTTCCATGCCTCTCACCATCATTCTGCACCCAGACACACACACACTCAGCATATATACACATCACATGCCCTTCCGGGACCTTTAGCTTGGTGCAGAAACTGAAATGATGCTAAGCTAAAATATATGTCCATAAATGAAAATGAACTATCACAGAAGAAATTTGAACTATCTAGCTTCTTTATGCATGTATTTTTTAAAAATTTATATTTCCCCAAACCATGCTAAATACAAGATGAAATGGTATTCAAACTTGATTTTAGAAGGAGAAAAACACAGTGGGTCCATAGGTTCTTTGTTGACCATACTAAGAAGTGAAACTTTCATCCTCAATGGTGCCATGATACCTGTTAGAGAATTCTCCACGCGCAAATTGTTGTTAGGATATTTTTCCTGTTGGCTGTTTCTCTGATCTGCCATGTACCATGCACATGGGCTGGAGGCCTCATTTGTTCTGGAACACAGTAGAGCACCCAGACTTAGAGTGAGATCTTGCACAAGTCTAAGAACCTTTGTTCTATCTATATTGCTGGGTTTCACTAAATCCTTTTGAACTAAAATGAAATTCTAGCAGAGACCATGAGCTTCTTTGGAGGAAAAAGTGATAAATGATTTTTGCAGCTTTTGAAGCTACTTGCATTGAGTGTGTTCTTTCCCTCTCCTCCAACTTACATAGAAATGTACCAAGCAACTTACATAGAAATGCAATTTAAAAAAAAAAAAGACTACAATCAAAAGCAAACATTATGCCTTTTCCTTTAACACACAGATGTGCTTACTTTCTTTGATGTGTTACCCATTCTGGAGCTGTTAGGAGAACACGACTTCTCTTCCAAGTGCATGCCACCCTTCTTTAATACAACATGCTTCATCTCTATGAACAAGAGAAGTCTATTTCTGAACTCGCAGCTGCTCCTCATCTTTACGTGAACAGCAGTGTTTTCCTCCATGTGAGAACATTTAACTCCTCCTGTTGTGTTGCATCTTGTCATTTTCAGGCCTTCACCTCTTCTAGATCTTTCACCTGCAATCATGCATGATCCTTTCAATCAGGATCCCTTGATTTGACTCTGAATCACCTCAATCTTTTACTGGGGCCTAAAAAGTCATATCTGCTGCTTCGGTGCATAGCCACCCCATCCCTTGTACTCCTCTGCAACCTCACAATTGGTTCAGTGTAACATGAGCTGCTCACTCCCTGGGGATTTTATAGTCTGCCTTCTCTTCAAGCGCCGTCACTGTACCCCTTAGTCAGCCCCTATAATATACTCTCTCCTACAATTGAGCAGTTATTTTTCTCCTTTCACTGTGCTTTTGAAAAATGTATGTTGTTTTCCTGGGTGAAAGGTGATCATTCTCATGATTCCACTCAATCTGTGGTAGCAATCTCTGCTATTATCCACACTGTTATCCTTTCTGCAGACAACTATACCTTTCGTCCTATAAGTCTTAATGAAGTATATGGCCATACCTTATTCTCTTTTTATCTTTATATAAGCTTCTAGGATCCACAGACTTGACTTGGGTCTGTAGATCTGTTGACATTTTCTGCTTTCTCTTTTCCTTTTCTTTGCTCTCTATTATTGGTTTCCAAATCCTGGATTCTCCTATGCTCTAGAAAGACCTAGAGCTCGAGGAGCTCTCCTGTGCTCAGGAAGAAGAATCTAGATAACATAGCCACACTCACCATCATCGATGTGATCATTACCATTGGCTAGTTAGTGTTTCTCAGCCTTTGCTTTCACCATGTAGCTTCATAACCTGGGATCTGTGTGGCTCCGGAGGCTTAGGGCTCCCAGTCTGGTTCTCTGTGATTGGACTGACTATACCTAACCCAGGGCCTTCAGAGTGGTCACATAAGTCCTCCCATCCCACCAGGAAAGGCTGTGTCCTCCCTAATGCTGTTTAACCTCCATCTCTCCTCAACTCATTTTGACTTCTAGCCTCCGAACCCCTGTCTTTCCTGGGATATGTACTGCAGATACACAGTGTTCTCTACGTTTCCAAAAGTCCCTAAGCATCTCAAGTTTTCCCTAACTCATTTTATACCAAAATTTGACCTAAACTGCTGACTCTCATGAAGTTAAATTAGCCATTTCTTTCTTCACTTAATGTAAACACTCATATTCTCCCCTGTTTAAACAGTTATATGCTTGATTATGGGGTTCTGTACCAGACCCTGCTGGAGATGTTTTACAAGTATGTGGAATAAGTAAATCTCACTTTTCTAAAATCTGAAAAATTTAGAACTCCAAAATGTACCTGTTCCTGGATGTTTCAGATAGAAATTGTGGACCCACAGCTATTAGAGGTTAGAATCAGATCAGATCAACAGGTGGTTGTATCGTTCTACACCTATGTGCACTGAGCACTGCGGTAGAGAAGAAAAGTAAAAGGGTAAGATAGGTTTTCCACTTTTAAGGTGCTTGCATTCAAACTACCTTGCTTTGTTGTTTAGTGGAAAGACAAGCCATAGGAAACCAGATTGTAAATTCCTGGAGGGCAGTGGCCCGTAAGTTCTTTCGGATCCCTATTAGTAGAGCGTTGCTAATGATGAGGTTATTTCCGAGGACAGACTATTTCCAGGCCATTTAGGAGAAGACTTAACTTCACCTTGGTAGCACTCTTTTGTCATTGACAGCAGAACCCAGATTCCCATCCCGTCTCAGGGCAGACATCCCAAACACGATGGCACTCCTTGTCAACACTGGGTCTGAACTAACTGCATGGGCCTGGGGAAAGAGCTCTTGCCGCTTGGGACACCCTCTGATGGCTCCCGAGATAACAGTTCCAGCCAGGATCACCCACAGCCTGGGGCCATCCCAGCATGGGCAGCGGGTAGATAACTTTTGTCAATAGTTAATTTAAATATTTTTTTAAATTCATATTTAAACAATTTGTTTCCTCCCCTCTGCTGTTTCTCCGAAAGTCCACATTTGGTCCTGAGTTTTAAATAATGGAAATGTTATGTCCTAACAGAGCGACACTCCTTCCTCTAACGATCGAGTGAAGGACAAGATCTTACAGTGGCATTCGTGAGTCCTGGATCAAGTAGATGACCTGTTATTTGTAGTTGTTAGCCTGTTCTGTGGGCTAATAGAAAACATCCAAGCTCTGTTTGGCCATTTAATTATGGGTGCATGAACACAAAATGTTATTTGAATTGCTGTTTAGTAAGCAGTGTTTCTTGCCTCAATGAAGAGTAGCATCTAATAAGAGCATATCACTCTGTAAACATCCGATATTGACAGTCTAGAGTGAACTGAAAACATGAAAAAGATCCTTGACTCATTTTGTTAGCTAAGCAGCATACCTCCACTGGAAGGATTCCCCTCCTCCTGTATCTGACTTACTTCACTTACCTCCTCCAACCACTGGTGCTGTGAATCTTCATGTCAGTTACTGATGTGTTCTGGTTGTGCTTAATTCATGAGCAGAATTCTCCCTCAGGGTGCCTTTGTGCAGCTGGTTGAAGACTTTAGTGCCTGTGTTCAGGGAAATGCCAAGCTGGGATTACAGTTACTTCTCTAATTCAAACAAAGCTGCCTACTCTGGGTTTTATATTTACAAAATTGCTGTCCCCAAAGGTTAATATTAGTTTTCCATAGCAGATGATTTCTCTTTCTGTCTCACCCTCTTTATTGCTATTAGGTTTTCTTCCTTCAGAAGAAGAAAAAGGGCACGTTGTCTATATTTTTTTATTTTCCTTTCAGGAAAATGGTGCAGAATACCATTCAATTAAATTTAAGACCCCAAAGGAAAATACATGTAATTATTAACTAAATATGTTCAGGGGATCCCTTTGATGGTTTATGGGATAAGTAACCATTAAGCAAACAGATAAGACCTTTCTTGTATTTTATTTTCTACTTTCTAATGACACCTTCAATGGAAAAAGGAAGGAAATGATTCCTATGTTATCTCACCTTTCAATAGGAAAGAAATAAGATGATAGCGATGTTCTACATTTAGTATGTTCTTTTGTCCCACAATCTAAAATATGTTCAGTATTGACAATTTTAGGAGGCTCTTCCTAGTTTTCTTTTAATCTTTTTTGCTAAGAATAGCATAATTATTAACCACAAAGAAAGTCTTGCCAGATATCTTTTTTTTAGTACTACAAGTTAGGGAACTTAGATACTGGATTAAATATGAGATTGGAGAGGCGGCCCATATTAATAGTTTCTAGAGAGGAATTGGAGTTCGGTTCTTATTTTAGCATGTAAAATTTTGACCATTACAACAACTAAACCAGAAATGGGACCATTTTTGTCATGTGTTCTCTGAGAATACATATTTTCACAAAGTATATATAACAGTATGGTGGATAATATTTCTGCAGAATGTCTTGGGGGATATAATACTGTGCCTGATGTCTAAAAAGCAATTAATATCTTCTTTGAGGGTGTTTGGTGTGTGGAGGAAATTATACGAACAGTCTTAAGTTGAAGGATTATCTTGTAGGCAAATTTGGAGATAAAGTGGTGTGAGTGGGTAATAATGGTATAGCATTAGGGCAAGGCTTTGAAGTGCAAAGATGTCCACTGTGGCAGGGACAGCATAGCAGTCTGATGTTAAAATATTTAGTTATGGAGAATAGTGTATATGAATGCATGCATAATCAGTTGTGTCCTGGAAATGGGTAGGATTTATGATCGGGGACATCTTAGTATTAGATGTGGGTGTCTAGTTTGCTCACAAATAATTTTCCATCACCTTTATCATTTGTCTCCTTAATTAGATGCTTGGTTGTGCATACACATTATAATTTAGTGAAGTATCACTGTCTTGGTATTTTAATGTAAGGATTGAGACCAAAACTAAGGTAAGAATTCTCATTAAAATGTGTCCTATTAAATTTCACTTTGAAAAATTAAAATCTAGAATGTATACTCATAGAAGTAATGAAATTTATTTACCAACGATAAGGAGGAACACTGTCTCCCTTTTGGATAATACAACATTTTCAACAACAACCTGGCTATTATAATTCTCTGGTGATTTGAGAAAAATCCAATCCTACCTTGTGAGATAAATTATCTAATATTCTTCTGCCATATAAATAAACCTCATGATTTAAGCACACATTTGAAGAGTTTACCGTAAGACATTCTGTAGTCCTTTCTTCTTGCACCTGTCTTTGATACTAGATCTTAGAGAAGTGGACATTGCATTTTAAGGTACTACCTATATTACTATAAACTATATAACTATATAAACTATAAACAAACAGTAAAACTGGAGGGAAGATGACCTCTGAACTAATCTTAAAGAGTATTATTCCATAATGAATGACCATTCTGTGTTCATCGCTGGCCTGAAGCAGATTAAAAACTCTGAGACTGTCAAGGAAAACTTTCTATTTGTTTTCCTTCCATCGAGGCTGGAGCCCAAGCAGGAGGTGAAGTAGTAACACAGGCCCTAGCTTTTATCTGACCGGCTCAGATGCAGATAACCCAGAGCAGGTGGCAAAGCTAGCGAGGACTGAGGTTTCCTCTAGTTCCTGTCCTCTCCCCTTTCACATGCTCAGTGTCCTCCTGCCTTTCAGTCCCCTTTCTGCAGTCACATTAGGAAGAGACAGGATATATTCAAGACAGGAAGATGGGCAATTTTGTGTGATGGTGTAAGACATGCACTTTGTAATTACATAAACATGGATTTGAATCTTAGCTCTACCAACATGGAAACACTGCTACTTCTCTCCAAGCCTCTTTTATGGAAACAATGCTAGAATTACTTCAGGGAGACAGTATAAGACCCTGAGCACATCTTGTACAATACAAAAGCATCTTGTACATATTTTGTACAATACAAAAGCATCTTGTACAATACATACCTTAAGTAGCAGGGAGGAGGGGAAGAATCTTTGGTCAGTCCTTACAAGTTATGGTTGTTCTTTTGCCTATGATGAATGGAACGATGTCTGTTTTCACCATGTTGGCATTACTGAGCCAACTTCTTTCTAGACCTTCTCCTTCAGTCTTTCTTTACAAGATTGCTCAGTACTAAGGAACTAGAATCTATTTTTATGGTGCTCACTGCCTTCTCCTGACCCAACTCAGATGAAACTCTGCCATGTTCCTTGAACTTAGGAAGTCAGACCCCAAGGTTTCCAGTTCAACTGAACCAGGTTTCCCAACATGGGCTAGCACCCAAGACCTCTGTGGGGACCACTGATGAAGAGATGGAGTCCGGGCAGATCCTGTGCCTGGTGTGGCTCAGACATAGCCAGTGTTAACTGAACATCTGCTGTGTGATAGCACCACATGAGGTTTAGGAAAAACCTCCCGGTCTCTTAGAGGGTTAACAGTAAAGGAATTATAGGATGGGGTGTACAGACAGAACATAGGAATGAACCTTACTTCCCAGACACTGGGAAAGAGGAGTTGTAAGTAAATAAATCCCACATCTTAGAGAATAAGATCCAGACCGACTTTATATATTTAACCTATAGAATGTGCTGTGGCAATCTGCATTAATCATGATTGATGGTAGATACTGCAGAAATTAGATTAACTAAAAAAATAAGGAACCATTTCTAAATTTCAAAGGAAAAGCTTGATTAATAATATAGCACTCCTCATTGACATTCCTAGAGGATATACTTCACAAGCTTTTGAGAAACCCCACATTCTTAAATACCCCATCTTTTATAAAACTAATCTATAAGAGTTGAGAATAACAAAGACACATTGAAAAGTGGATATTGAAGCAGTTGCTAAGCTCATTAACTAGCTAAATGATTATCCCATCACAGAAGCCTCCCCGGTCTTGATTCAAATTTGTGTCTCAACAAAATTACAAATTACAACCTTACAACCTGTCATAACCTTTCTAAATTCACTCATGAATGGTTAAAACCAGCAATGTTAAATCTGTGAATGCCAACAGTCTACTGTAATAATAAGAGACATTCATGTGAATAGCTTACCCTTATGGTTAATTATCATGGAGAACAGTAACAATTATGTATCTCATTAAACAAGTGCCTAATTAATGTTGTAAATTTCTCTTGATTAGAACACACTTTATAGTTGTTGCTCATACAACATGTCAACACTCTCACGGTTATTAAAAATGAAGTAAAAGGGAAAATTGACTTCTGATTCACCTTTTAGTAATATTTTATAAATTCTTTCAGAGAGTTAATAGCTAGGAATGTAATTACCTGGATGCCTTAAGGAGTCCATTTTTTGTGTATTATGTGTGGTAGCCATTTCTTCATGTGTTCCTCTGTTAGTGCTGTGAAATCATCTCTACAGAATGGGACTCAGTCACTAGAACAAAGCAAGCAGTTGATACTACCATGAAACTCCTGCATCAAGGACATCTGTGATGAAGTATTTAATAAGAATTTACTAGGTACCTGTATCACAGATTCCAGACTATGTCAATGACTTCTCATTCTACTTTGCCTCCCCACGCATGTTCCTTCAATATTGAATAACTATGATAAAATGGAAGGTATAGTTTTTTTAATATTCAACTCTATTGAGATATAACTTACATAATGCTATGCTATAAGCTTTGCTAAAGATATACATTCATGTGAATACTACGCCAGTGCAGAACATTTCCATGACTAGAAAAATGTGTCATACATACCCTCTACCACCATTCCCTCCTCCAACACCTCTTGCCTCAGGCAACCATTAATGTGATTTCTATCACAGCATGTTAGTTAGGCTTTTAAAAAAGAACTTCCGGTGCGCCTGGGTGGCTCAGTGAGTTAAAGCCTCTGCCTTCAGCTCAGGTCATGATCCCAGGGTCCTGGGATCGAGCCCCGCATCTGGCTCTCTGCTCAGCGGGGAGCCTGCTTCCACCTCTCTCTCTCTCTGCCTGCCTCTCTGCCTACTTGTGATCTCTGTCTGTCAAATAAATAAATAAAATCTTTAAAATAAATAAATAAGTAAATAAATAAGAACTTCCCATAAAGAGAATCACAGCATGCTCTTTTGTGTCTAATTTCTTTTGCTCAACATAATGTTATTGAGTTCCATGTTGCATGAATAAATTTCTGGTCGTGGCTGTGTAGTATCCCATTTTATGAACATGCTATGATTTGTTTATTGATTCAACTATTGAAGGCTATTTTTGTTTCAGGTTTTGAGATTTATGAATAAAAATCTTTAGTTTTCTTTTTTTGTAATATTTTTGGTTTTGGTACCAGGGTGATGCTAATTTCATAACAGGAGTTACAAAGTGCCCCCCTCACACCATTTGCAGGAAGAATTTAAGATGCCTTTAATTGTTTGATAGAATTTACTAGTGATTCCATCTGGGCCTGGAGTTTCTCTGTGGAAAGGATTGTAATTGTGTCTTTCAAGACCTTTGTCCATTTCGTCTAGGTTTTTGAGATTGTCATCAAATGGTTCATAGTACATCTTTCTTATTCTTTTAATTTATATGAGATCAGTTGTAGTGTCACCTTTTTAATTTTCATATTGGTTTGTGTTTTCTCTTTTTTCTTACTAGAGGTTTTCCAATTTTATTAATCTCTTAAGAACCAGCTTTCCAGGTTTCATTAATTTTATAAAATGTTTACCCCTTGTTTATTTATTGATTTTTCACTCTTTTTTATTTCTTTCTTTCAACTTCCATTGGATGCAATTTGCCCTTCTTTTTTCAGCTTCCTGAAGAAGCTTAGGTCATTAATTTGAGACTTTCTTCTTTTCTAATATGAGCATTTAAAGCTATAAACTTTTCTTTAACCAGTACTCTTTTTCAAAATCTTAAAAGTTTGGTATATTATAATTATAATTTCATTTTCATTCAATTCAAAATACTTTCTAGTTTCCCTTATTTTTTCTCCTTTGGCCATTGAGTTATTTAAAAGTATGTTGTTCAGTTTCTAAACACTTTTGAGTTTTCCAGATATGTTTTTGTTACCGACTACTCACTAAACTCTGTTATGATTTCAAAATCAGAAATAGAAAGAAAGAGAGGGAAAAACAGGCTCCCCACTGAGCAGGGAGCATGACACAAGTCTCGATCCCAGGACCCCAAGATCATGACCTGAGCCGAAGGCAGATGCTTTATTGACTGAGCCACCCAGGCACCCCTGAAAGATTCTTATCTCTGGTAACTTGCCTTGTCCTGTAGTCACTTCAATATTATAGCCACACCAGTTTAAATTTCTTTTTAGTGAATAATGCTTTCCTGGTATGTGTTTTTCCATTCCTTATTTGTAACCTATCTATATCTTAATATTTAAAATGCATTTCACACAGCTAACATCTAATTGAGTTGCTTCTTTACCCAGTATGAAAATCCCTGACTTAATTTATTTTTTTAAAAAGATTTTATTTATTTATTTGACAGAGAGAGACACAGCAAGAGGGGGAACACAAGCAGGGGGAGTGGGAGAGGGAGAGGCAGGCTTCATGCTGAGCAAGGACCCTGATGCAGGGCTTGATCCCAGGACTTTGGGATCATGACCTGAGCTGAAGGCAGACACTTAACAACTGAACCACCCAGGTGCCCCCAAATCCCTGACTTTAATTGCAGTGTTTAGTCTATTTTTTTTTTTTTTAAGATTTTATTTATTTGACAGAGAAGGAGAGAGAGCACAAACGGGGAGCAACAGGCAGAGGGAGAGGGAGAAGCAAGGTTCCCACTGACTGGGGAGCCAGACACAGGACTCAATCCCAGGACCCTGGGATCATGACCTGAGGTGAAGGCAGACAATTGACTGAGCCACCTAGGTGCCCTGGTTAGTCTGTTCTTATTAAATATATTTATTGTCATGGTTGGGCTTGAGTTCATTTTTTTTCTGGTGAATGGCTAGTGTAATTCTTACCTTTATTTCTCTGTACCTACTGTATCTTACTTTTTCCTCAGGCCACATCTTGGATTTTCTTTATCATTATTTTCATCAATTCAAGTGTGATATGTATCAGTCTTTTTTTTTATGTTTACTCTTAGTGGAATTCATTGAGCTTCCTAAGCTATTGATGTATTTTTTCATCTAATTTGGAAAATTTTAGCAATTCTTCAAATATTTTTTTCTGTCTTTCCTTCCTTTTGGATTCTGGTTATACAAATGGTAGGTCTCTTGATGTTATTCCAGAGATCACTAAAGTTATGTTTAATTTTTTTTTTAAGCTTTTTTCCCATCTGTTCTTTGTATGGATAGTTTCTGTTTTCAAGTGCATTGGGCTTTTCTTTTATGGTGTCTGCTAAGGCCCTGCAGTGACTTTTCCAATTCAGATACTGTATTTTTTTAGTCCTAGAAGTTATTTGCAGTTCTTTCATATTTTTGTGTTCTATTGTGTTCATATTTTTTATATCCTTATCCTTATCCTTATTCATAATAAGTGTTTTAAAGTTCTTGTCTACTAATTCCCTATTTGTCACTTTTGGGTTTGTTTCTATTGACTTGTTTTTTTCCCTGCCTTTTTTTCCCCCCATGTTCAGTAGATTTCAATTGAATGCTGGACATTTTGTGAATGTTACCTTGTCAACTATTTGAATTTTGCTGTCATTCCTTAATAAGGATGGAGTTGTTTTTTGGCCATCAGTTAAATTACTTTAAGATCAACTTGTTCTTCTGGAAGCTTGTTTTTAAGCTTTGTTAGGGTTGTTCTAGAATACTCTGTACCCTGGAGCTATTTTAGCCTTACTCTTAAAGCATAACTTTGGGGCCTCTACTGAATGTCTCGCATATCCAATGGGGATTTGCCTTCTCTTCGATACCCCGTCCCACAGATTACAGTCAGCTCAGCTTGCCTGAGTGCTGAAGTCTGTCCCTGCAGCTGAGCAAGGCTCTGTGCTCTTCTTGGGTTTTTCTCTTCCCCAATCAGCAGAAAAGTCAGATAGTCGCCAGGGTTATTATAGGATCACCATGTGTGTTTCAACCTCTGAGATCCCAGTTGCGTGCAGCACAGTTATCCAGTGTCTGAAAACTGTTGTTTCTTATATTTTGTCCAGTTTTACGGTGTGTCTTTCGTGTCACGAGGGCTAGTGTGGTGTGTGTTCTCCATCATGACTGGAAGCAGAAATAAACAATGTATCACTTGTCATTATAAGGAAGAAGCATTAGAGCCAGAAAGTCTACATGACTTAAGAAATGAGGAAAGTGCTTATGGGTTGTAGCTCAGTAGAAGTTGTTACAAGATAGTATATACCAGTGAGGAAATCAAAATATATATTAGGGATTCAGAGTAGCTCAACACTTTCTGGGGGAAAAAAATGTAAGAATAATAGAATAATATATGCTGTATATCCATTAGTTAAAATATTGTAAGTTAATTTAGTACACATATACTAAGCACCAAACATAAATAAGGTATTACACAAGACACTTTTCAATATACTGGTGATTAACTTTTTTTTAAAGTCAGATATTCAACATTTCAAGTAGTTTAGGGAGTGCAGAAATAGAACACGTATTCTCACCCACCATTAGATTAATGAAATTCCTTATGTCTCTTGTCAGACATCGGAGGTCTGCACAATGCCAAGGCAAGGGCAGCATACTTTTCCATAACCCCTGATCCTTAAAGCAGGGCTGTCTCCAGGATGTGTGGTACTTCCTTCCATAGAATTCGGTTCAATATTATATTACAAAATTCATGGGCGCCCATGAGGGATGGTGGTTTGTTAGTGACAGTTTACAATATTGGCTAGAGAAGAGGACCTTACACACATGCTTACACACATTCAATGCAAGTGCAGTTTATTCAGAGTGCCCAGGAACCATTTCTTCCTGCCCAGTTCTAGAAACTCTCTCTTCTTGTCTTTTATTTTCACATGTACCTCTTCTGGCTAATTATGCATCTTCTACTCTTAAGAAAAAGGTAGCAACGCTATTATTACACATAAAGCCATGGCTCTTTGCAGTCTCTTTTTATTGAAATGAAATAGATTTTCTTGCCTCTATAACGCTCTAATGCTATTAATATATTACTGGCTATATTGTTACTCAGAATGCTACATGGTTCATCCCACCCATGGTGAACACTGGCTTCCAAAGCAATATGGCTTGTCACTGTGTTTCACCAACAATGACCAAATATAAGTAATACCCTGAGTGTTCAGGAAAATCTGGATGGTAATTTATTTTCTAGTCATATTAAATTTGCCATTTGGGATTTTGTAGCATAAACATAGAGCAGCACATATTCCAGTCCAATATTTTCTTGAACTCTTGAGGCTGTAATCATTGTACTTCTAGAACATGGTCTCTTTTCCGTGTTGACTGCACCCTTGCTTTCTATACTCTGCCACCAGTGGGAAGAAAGGTACTCGCCCTTTATACACAGAAGCTTCTAACTGCCTGTCTCTTGTCGAATTAGATAACAGCACTGATGTAGAATAATTTCTCAGTTACCTATATTGATAGAAGAGAAGAACAGCAACCAGGATCATATAAAACAACAAACAAATTTAAAGTTTTTTTTTTTTCCCCTATTTTCCTTGGACTAGGACCAGCCAATGTCAAGACGGTGATGTCAGGTTCCTAGATGAGGGTGAGAGACCTGTCCTCACTGAGACATGTCCTCTAGCCACCTGCCAGAAATACCATGATGTGGGGGGTGTGCAGGCCTGACCCCAGCCTTCCCTGTACCAGCACTCGGGCCCCTGCCAGGGCGAGGACAGCACAGTCACTGGACGGGGACAGAGAGGGGAAAGCAAGGGGGGGTCTGGGACACCAGGGTAAGGGCGAGAGGGCCAAGAACGAAGTCAAACACAAGCACCAGGAGAGGACACCCTTGAGTGGAGCTCCACTGTTTCATTCGACCACTTACAAAACACAGAATCTGAGATGGCAACAACCACTGAGCATTAAAGCCCAAAGTGAGACCCAAACACAAGGCCCTGTGTGACTGGTCACACTCCATGAAGTTGGCCCTGCCGTGGGCTTTCACCAGTATGTACTGTCCATCTCACGTGGTCATGTGGAAAGCACCCTAGAATCATGCAGAATGTGATAAAAAGAATGAATTTGTCTGACATACTTTATAATTTGGATAACCTTAACATGGGATATCAAGACTTAATCATTTAGTTAACTAAATTCATTAGTTAACTGTTGACTTCCTGCTCAGGCTAGGGTGTGGAGCTGGAGGACAATGACCAGGAAAGGCTCTCACTCTTCACTAGGGTCAAAAGGTACAGATGTTGTCAGATCAATAGTGTGTGCTATGATAGAGATCTAAAGAAAATTAAGAAAACTAGGAGTAAAGAAATTAATTTTGATGGGCCTTGTAGGAGAAAAAAAAAAATGACTCCAGCCAAGCTGAGATGGATGGCATAGTATTTCAACTGCCGGAGACTAAGGGGCAGACCTTCCAGGCCGAAAGGACAGCATGGGGGGAAAGACATTGAAAAGGAGGACATGTTGATAGATATGCCTACATGCTGGGATTTTCCGGCTTTCTTCTGTTTTACTAAACATCTATTTTCCAGACACTGAGCTAGAGGCAGGGAATATAGGAATATAGAATTAGGATTCAGACAGAGCCATGTGTGAATCACAATCTATCACTCTCCAGTTGTGTGACTGGAGACACTTTACTGAACCACTCTGAGCCTCAATTTTAGTCATCCATAAAATAAAAACATCTATTTTGTAGAATTTTTAGAGAGATTATGAATGAGATAATGTTTGTAAAATACTCCCAACTAGCACCCTCAATCCTGGTGAAGGAGACAAGCAAATATAAACAAATAATTGCGATAATATATGCTTTGTGCAAGGCTTCTTGGAAGAGCTAATATATTTGTTTTTAAGATTTTTATTTATTTATTTGACAGACAGAGATCACAGGTAGGCAGAGAGGCAGACAGAGAGAGGAAGGGAAGCAGGCTCCCTGCTGAGCAGAGAGCCCGATGTGGGGCTCGATCCCAGGACCCTGGGATCATGACCTGAGCCGAAGGCAGAGGCTTTAACCCACTGAGCCACCCAGGCACCCCGGAAGAGCTAATATTTGACCGGGGGGCTGAAGGGTAAGGATGCGTTTTTAAGACAAGGGGAAGCCAAGAGGGATTTTTCCTAGGGTGAGGTTTGAAAGTGAGGAATCCCCTTTATGGTCTGTAGGGGACGGGAGGCAGAGAGTAGCTCTTAGGAAGAGAAGGTTGACCATATGTATGTATCTATAGATAAGGACAAAAAATAACTTTTCATTATTACCCCAAAGTCACTTTTAGCTGATTCACAGAATCTGATTCTTGGGGTGCCTGAGTGGCCCAGCTGTTAAGCATCTGTCTTGGGCTCAGGTAATGATCCCTGGATCCTAGGATCAAGCTCTGCATCGGGCTCCTTCCCTGCTTGGTGGGAAGCCTGCTTGTGCCTCTCTCTCTGCCCCTGCTTGTGTTCCCCCTCTCACTGTGTCTGTCTCTGTCAAATAAATAAAATCTAAAAAAAAAAAAAAAAAAAAAAATCAGATTCTTCTGCAGAAGAGGTAAGAGACCTTCTATGCAAAGTCCTCCCTCAAGTAAGATGTGTATAAATTTGCATGAGAGTTTCTGCAGGAGATGTTCTGTATGTTTTCTTCCTTCCAAAAGTCTAGAGTAGGAGGAGATCTGGAGTAGGGAGAGAGAGAGACAAACTCAAGAAATGTATTTACTTATCCCCTCCTCAAATGGAACATTTGCTTAGTTGGCATACATTTGATAAGACACGAAAGGCTTTAGGCATCTTCATGGTCTTGGTTGATGTGTGCCACTGCGTGCTTGGTGCTTTAAAGTGCTTGTCTTGTTCTGTCTTCTTTCTCCAGACCGAACACTTGCCTTTGCAGACTCAGTTCAAAGAAAGGGAGGTTGGCGGTCTCCAGCACCCTGTAAGTAACAAGGTCCTGCTGTGGGGGGTCTGCCCAAGTGGACTTATTATTATACTTATTAAAATATCATTTGATTTCCATGAAAATTATTTTTTTCACCGCTCTGCTATCTGAACATCCATAGTATGATTTTGTAAAGTCCTTGAGCTTGCTTGCCCATCTTAGAAGTAATCGAGTTTTATGAAACCAGTAACCAGGCAGAAGGTTAGTACCAGAGATGCCACAGAGCAGCATCTTGGGGGTTCATTTGATGGTGACAGCTGTGACAGCATTTCTGATTCTCAGTTATGTTGGGCATGTGGTCAAATACCAGTTCATTTCACTCTCTTTTCCCTAATTCCCCAGCACTGAATCCTGAGGTTTCGTTTGGTTTTGCTTTGGCTGTTGGATGTAATTCCCTGTGTATTTCAGCCACACATCCCCAGCTTGAGGCCTGCTGAGGGACTCCGGAAGTTCACAGCCTTGTTCTTCCCTAGTTTAGCTGATAACTGGTTCCAAATTTTGAAACCTGAAATTGACTATATTCCCATTAGTCATAACTTTCTATTGAGGAGCTGCTGTGACTCTTATTCAGGTATTGTAAGCAACTCAGGACTGGAAAATGATAAGTTGTTGGACTTTACCTTGCCTTTCAGTAGCTTGTGGGATAATGAATCAGAGACACAGAAGACAATGAATTCAGTTTCTTGCCTGTTTTTACCAAAGTGCTAGGAAAATGCAAACACCTGCTCTGCTAATGTAAGTAATATTTGAATTTTTAGAATGGACTCAAGAGCAGGAGATTGGACTATGAAGATGAGAGCCTCGTGGGGGAAGATGGGATTCAACAGATGTACCCCAGTTACAGTCAGATATGCTACCAAGACCGGAGTCCTGGCAAACATCATCAAAGCAACGAGCCCGAGAGAGCCTTCATCAACCCGCGAGAACATTACGTGTGATTTTCCTCTCTTTCCAGTGGATGTCCTGACAAACGTTTTATCTTAGATTGGGGAGAGAAACTGAGGTCAATGGTTATCATTTTATTCTCTCTCATATAAAACAATCTCAGTTCACCTGTATCAGAAGTCGTGATGAATAGCTTGGAGCCAATAGCCAATTTCTTTCCTTCTTTAAGAGTTTCTTAGCCACCAGCTATGTTTGTGAACTTGACAATAGCTTGTGTGTTTCTGTGATGATAGTGTTTAACCACTAATATTTGGCCTACGACGGCATGTTCATTAAACGTAGAACATCTGCCCGTGATGGCAGCAGTGATTCTCCAGAAAGAAAGGCCCCAGCTGGGACTGTTAATCTGGCTGAGTTTTAGGAAGGCCAGCCTGTTCATCTGTAACTCAAATGAGCAGAAAAAAAAGTTCAGAATCCATCTCCCTAATTATTTCACTGGGACTTGGCTTTCCCTAACATGCTTAATGCAATTACAGTACCTGTGCAAACAGGAGTCCTGAGGAAAGAGGCAAAATTTGCTTTTTATCCAAAAACAAAACGACAACAAAAAAGCAGTTGAAACCCTCAAGCCTGTTGGTTGCTTTGAAAGTCTTGTGATAATTGCAATCTGTGTTCTTTCTTGATCGCTAAGGTCCTGAGGGATACATGTTTTGTGCTGTTCTCTGCCTAGTCTGGATTAGCTGCTTGCTCACCAAGGTTCTGCTCTGTTGTTCCCACACTTCTGTTCTTTCCTAGCCAGATTAGCCTGTTTCCCGCCTATTCCATTCTAAAAGCCTTGTCTAAGTGGTGGACAGATTTGAGCCCTGTCCCTCTTTTCTGTAGTATTGTCTATGACAAGCTCAGCTTTGCCTTCTGAAATTCCTGTCAAACTAATCCTATCCACAAAGGCTTCACCTGTACCACACTTCTTCAGACTGCTTCTCATCCAAGTTTTATCTACCTCAGAAAAGCGTGCTGGAAAATCACCGTGAAATAACTCCTGCTCTTAAAAGCCAGGTAGAAAATGTGAAAAAAAAATTTTTTTAAAGTGCCACTTCAGTATGGCCTATATGCTTGACCCCCATGTTGTCCTTGATCCTCCCACCCTCTTTTACCTGGTCAAGAACAAGAGCAAAGGGATGCTAAAAATCGAATTGTGTAGTGACTGACTTAGCAGTGCAACACTCTGGTGCCTGCAAACAGCCATCTTGAGTTTTCTCACCCCCTTTGCCGAGGTAGCCTCACTGAGATTGAAGGTAGTGATTATCATGGTGTGAGCAGAGGAGGGGGCCCAGGTACCCACACTCCCCTCGCATGTCCATCACTCCCCTCGCATGTTAAGGGAAGCGTTGTTTTCCTGCGTGTTCGGGAAGATGAGAGGTATGTCACAGATATGAAAAACACTACAGACTTGCCATATAGTAGGAAAGAATGACATAAGTACTAATAAAAGAGTTCACGCTTCCAACCGAAGTTTCGGGGGTGGAGGGGAACAGGAGACTATGAATATAGACTTCAAATGAGATACCAAAGATACCTTGTGATTCATGTGCCTGCTCTGGTTCCTGCTTGTGTGTTTGTCTCCTTTTTCTAGGTGCCATGCACGTTCAGACAGGTTATCCAGGTTATTCTACAGTAGTCACACAGTCTGCCCCTGTTGCCTGGGGGACCGACGGTTCTGGGCGAAAAGATGCTTAAACTCTAACTCAGCGCTTTAGCAATTGATAAGCCTCTCTGGTCACGTGGAATTAAAGGGTAAACCCCAAGAACCCTCCTCGCTGTATCACTGTGCTACCTCAGTTAGAGTTTGCTGCCCTTTTTTAGCAAGATGACGCTGAAAGAACGTATTTGACTTTATTACCTGCAATCACATCAGTGAACAGTGTAGCCGAAGGTGGAGGAGGCCTCACAATTGTTTCCCAACAAGAAAGAGATGGCTCTGGTCAGTTCTCCTTGAGAGAGAAGCTGTTTTTGTAAATCCTGGATGTTACAGAGGAAGATATGTGGTACCATGTCACCTCCATTAGAAAGCTTTAAAAAGACTTTACACATGAGGGATGGTTTCTAGGCTCCTGCTGGGAAGCGGGTTGCTGAATTACCATCACAAAAATTCATCTTGGACCTTGGGTGGGGGAGGGGAATAAAGATTTCTTCATTTTTGCTAGATTTAGAAGGGCTGGGTGGTTTTAGGAGCCCTGGGGCCTGTCTTCAGAGCCCTCCCTACCAAGAAGAACCCACTATAAAATTTTTAACATTTTGATGTAGTTACGGGAAAAATTTCAGAGTGTAGACAGCTCTCTTATAGCCACCAACCTCCTAGCTTCTCTGTCAGCTACAATAGCTCTTGAATGAATTAGTAGATTTTATAGCTGTTGGCCCTTTACATGGGTCAGATAGCTATATACTTGTTTATCCTGGTGTCTCCCGTTTGTTCTCTCTGAATACTGAGTGGAAAGGAAAGGAGCTTTAAAAGGGTTTGATCAGCCAATCCCCTCAACCAAAAAAATGCCATCCAAAATTAGCCTGTCGATCTCTATCTACATTTAGAGCTTAGACGACTTGATGATGGCTATTTAAATTTGGAAGTTAGGCCCTTAAAGATCAATGAGTGTTATAAGCCACAACTGATACTAGCTACTCTTCCCATAACTGGTTTACTAAAACACACCGAAACAGAAATAAATCCCCAGAGCGCTTACCCACTTAACGGTCGCAGCTGTTCGTTTCTTGGGGGGCGTGCGTGCTCCCTCTCAGACCTGCAGCCCTGGAGTCCTGCGAGATGTAGGCAGCCCAGGCTCCAGGAGTGTGCATCATTGCCATGTCATCAGGCTCTTTGCACACCACACCTCTGCACTGTCTAGGATTCTCTGACATCATGGGATGGGAATGAGATTAATTCTCAATGGCAGAAAATTAATTGAGATTAATTCTTCAATGGCAGTGATTTGCCGCTCTTCTGTGAGGGTTCTCCCATCCTTGGCCTTCTCGTATTTTCTAAGTTTGAAGAAGTCTATGCTTTTTGTGCTTGGAACATGAAATTCTTAACCTGTGATAGACCTCCCTGTAACACACACATGGTAGATAGTGAAGAAATAAATGCCCTATAAACTAAATGAACTAATTCCCTCGTAAATCCTTCATGGCCTCATGTACTCACAAGGACAGCACAATTTCTTTGTCCATCTTTTGAGGATGTATATTATCCTAAATTCTCTTTCATAGTAATCTGGAAGTCACTTTCATTTTTCATTGTACTCTCTTTCCCTTCACTAGGCTGGCCTTCTGGTACTCTTCTTTACACACAATAGAACTTTCCTTCAGGCCTCTTATTCCCTGGGGTGTCGAGAACAGACCATATGCCAAGAACCAAAAGAACAGGTTCTACTCCCAACTAACCCCTTTCTAGCCATGGAAACTTGGGCAAGTCACCTAACCTCGCCAGGGCCTCAGTTGCCCACTATCCATAAAGCGGAGATTTTACCCAGCCTCTCCAAAATGTGAGGGTTAAACAAGATAATGATGGGAAATTAGAAGTTCTCTTCCAATCGAAAAGGCCTCTGACTGTATTATCATTAAATGTTGGACCTAAATTTCTAGAACCTTCACCAGCACTGGGAAGAACCAGTGGTAACATGAGAACTTCAATTTGACCCAGTCTGAGTATAGACAAGTGCCAGTAGGACTTGCACTTTCTTTTACGATAACACCAATTTTGTCTTATGGAAAGCTTCATATCTGGAGCTTAGCCTCTTAAGCTTGGTCTAAAATTGCAGGTGCCCGTTGCCCTAGCCAGTGGTTGCCCTTAGTTTGCAGATTACTACTAATAACAGCTACATTAGTGAGTTTTTGGTAGAGACGGGATTCCAGGAGAAGCCGCTTATGTGACTCCCCCACGGACAAGGACCAAACTCCTGTGTCGTCCCCTCTCTGGGAGCCCCTGTGGGGAAGGAAAGGCCCACACTCCTGTGCTGCACACCCACAGATCGTGCCAATCGCCGGCCAGCTGTGACTTCTTTAAAATCTGCTGCTGGGGAGAGGAGTTAGGGAATACGTTTTCTTGATTGTTTTTTAGCGGAGATCTAAGAAAATACACAGGAGAAAACCCATAAGAAATGTTTATTAAAATGAAAAGAAGCACATATGCTCATTTTTACTTAGCTTTTGAACTTCTCAAAATGCTCAGAAAGACTTAAATCTGTTAGATTAGCTGGATCTGCAAAAACAATCCAGTAGTTAAAGCCACCGCATCCCAGGGTTTAGAATAATTTGGGCCCAAACTTCTAACACCTCTGCCTTAGTTCTTTGATACACTGATTGCTGTTTTCTGTGTCCCACCTTTACTGAACTCTCAGGGAGAGGGGGATAGATAGAAGACTGGCTAGATTTGGTAGAAAACCAGAAGAAGAATAGGAGGATTATGAGGTAGAAATGTCGGGGTCAGGGTGCCTGGGTGGCTCAGTGGGTTAAAGCCTCTGCTTTTGGCTCAGGTCATGATCTCAGGGTTCTGGGATCGAGCCCCACGTCGGGCTCTCTGCTCAGCGGGGAGCCTGCTTGCCTGCCTCTCTGCCTACTTGTGATCTCTGTCTGTCAAATAAAATCTTTAAAAAAAAAAAAAAAGAAAGAAAGAAATGTCGGGGTCCCTGCCAGTGGCTCAGCCGTGTGCTTAGCTGACAAGATCCTTCATCCTTGGACTGTTTGCTGATCTTCTAGGAAGACCCGGGACTTCCCATTCTTCTGATAAACTAGAAACTGCTATTTGCAAGCGTATTTGACTATAAACTCTGCCTGGATTAATGTTATGATACCTATAAAGGAATTTACATTTTCTCCATTAAAGAAAATTGTTGTGAACTGGACTTGGCCAATTTGGTCATTGGCAAGGATTGGGGTGTTCTGGTAGCCTCCAGTAGGTAGAGGTGGGTGAGAGCTGCAGCTCATCCCCCAACCTCACCAGGCGATTCTTTACATTGAAATCAGCTTTTAGACCAATTTCCACATCATTCGTGTTTACAAGCAAGCAGGCATCCTGTAGCAAGTCAGCCTGTCCTGTAAGCTTGAAAATGTCCCAGTTCTGTTCTTTTAGGGAACTCAACAGCATCTTACGCAAAAGGTTTATTAGAAGCAAATCCAGTAATATTCCAGAATGTTTAGTGTCAGGTTCTGTTTTAACTGCTAGACACAGAATAGGTTAGTAATCAAGGGATCCGGGGCTAGTGGGCTTACTTGAGTCTCCTATCCTACTGATGGGAGGCCTGGAGTGACCTGCAGTATTGGGCCAGTTCATGTACCTTTAATGCTAGTAATTTGGCCATTGAAAATAATCATTTATTCACAAAGTCTCGGGAGTTAAGCTACAGATAAAGCGCTGGTGATAGAAGCCTCTAAAGAGACTTTTTTCAAATGCTAACAGCCTTCCAAGGATGTTATCCGCCCCCCCCACCCCCAGCAGGATTCTTCAAAGTTAACTAATGGCTTCCAGGGTGTTTACTAGGGCTAATTAAAGATTGACAAAATAATTTCAATTACATAGAATGTAACAGAATTTGCTCGGGATTCCTCGGGATATCACACCTGCTAACATTTCTCCTTAGTGAGGACCTTTCCCTTCTTGGGGGGAAAGGGGCAGGGACGATATGTGTGAGAGACAGAGGGGAGTAGGGTCCACTTAAAAATTTTTTTTAAAAATTTTCCATTCACACGCACAAAAGAACCCTCACATCTGCAAACATTTCACTCTTTCAGGTGCATTTTATCATATTTGCTTTAACATTATCTCTCCAAAAAAAAAGTTTAGGGGTAGGAAAAGAAAGGTTCTATTTACCTTGATGGTCAAAATACATAAAACATTAGGGTTATTTCTACCGCATTTTCATTACTATAAGTTAGTTATTCTCAATTTTCAGTTTGACTGTGGCGCCGAGTAATCTAAAATGAAAAAGAATGCCGAAACCTCAGATGACACTACGTACGGTTTTATCATCCAGTATCAACTGAGAGCATGATGTGGGAGTTCCTTCCACATCCCAGGGAGAAGGGAAGCTGCCATGGATAAAGAAAAGGATTCTCCATGTCATCACTTGGGAATAACTCCCTTACATTGGTCCACTCCCAGGAATTTTCTAATCCATGTTTGAGGTCTAAGGCCGTGATATGTGTCAAGTTACCTACCTCCCTGCACTAAAAAGAACTAGCTGTATTCTGTATTCTTTACCAAACAGTTGCCCTCTTGAGGTTTTCCCCAGAAGGATCCTTGGTATCATAGCCTGAACTGGTTGTATTTATCATCATGACATGGGATTGAACTGTGACACCTAGAGCTAAAGCCTCTCTGGGAATCCAGAATATCAGATTTCCTACACTGGCTTAGAACTCTGACCCATCCTGCTACAACTATGTCCAATGGCCATGAAGAGATGTTTTGTGAGTCTCCTCCAGAGGTTAGGAATATACCTCAAACATCCCTAAAGTCCCATAATAACACACAATAGATCTATGAAGCCCAGGGTCAAGTGATGGGGTGTCACTGTTTTGGCTTCTAACAATGGTTCCAGTAACAACCAGTATTCTTCCTTAACCCGCCCTAGCACGTTGATCAGGCTAATTTAAATTCCTCTCTCAAGACATGTTGATAAGCTCGGTGTCCCTCATATTTTGACTACAGACAGCAGTATTTTGCCCTCAATGCGTTGGTTTGCACTTCCCCACATCGTGGCTCAGTAATGCCTCTGCTTTTTCCCGCGGTCTTATGAGAACTTATTGTGTATTCAATACCCAGAAGAGCATTTGTCATCTTAGGTTTCGTTGTGTACTTGAAATTCCAAGTCCTTTGTAAAAAAAAGAAAGAAAGAAAAAGTTAAGTAGCTGGTGTGGCTACTGGATCCCTGGATTATTCCACTTGTCTGTGCAGAAAAGTTCCTGTTTATCCTCCATCTTCTGTTTCTACTCCTAAGCCAGTGCTTAAAGACATGACATCTGTTCCAGCCTGTTTCCTCTCTAAGTGGTCTTAACATCTTCACTTCTGTAGTCTTCAGTCTTACCTGTAAGTTTGTACTCTGTACCTCACATGACTTTATGGAGGGACAAATAAGATACTTCGGGGTTGTCTTCAAGTCAGGTCCTACTTTTAAAGTGATCTTATAAAAGCCCCTGGGCTTAGAAATGAGAAACTCTATAGCTATAATTCTTTTCCTATTCTTGTTTTGCTATTTTTAATTCTGAAAAGTGATCTCTGTCTGAATAGGCTTCCTCTGGTTTTAACTTTCTTCCCATTAACCCTTTTTTACACTGAAGTTGTCCTCTTTCCTTATCCATTCTCTGAACTTTTTATTTACAGAGCCAAAACTAATTCTCCCACAGCAGATCCCACCTACATTTACTCCCACCATTCAACGAATTGTAGTACATAAGCAAACATTTGGCTCTGTGCATAAGTCAAAAGCTAGTGAGACTTCACTCTGGCCCTGAGAAGATCTGATCATGTGCCTTGGTTTCCCTGCATAAAATGAGGTTAATTCTGCTATCTCACAGCACCTGCGGGTCATTGAGTCTTGGCTAATAAGTGCTAGAAAGCATCTTGCAAATGTGTCCCGTACTACATAAACATGTAACGAATAATCTGGAGAGTCTTCAAGTAGAAATGTATTCTTGTGCAGCTCAGTTCAGAATACTAATCTCCCCATTGTTTTCAAATAAAATATTTTACTAACCTGTTTTTCCCCTTTTTTCTTTTAAAAATATTTTTAATAAAAATTAGTTTCTGGGAATTTGAACTATGTATAGAAAGAAACCAATAGTATATATTCTTACTTGTCAGAAAATGCTCAAGTTGTATTGTAAGTGTTAAAACTAAAAGGGTTGCATAACAAGGTAGTGTGGAGGAAGGAGGACGATTTTAGCTCAAATGTGGCAAAATATAGAAATACAAAAATTAGTTTTGATTTTGAGATCGTATTATAAATAGTAGAGTTAATGTGGTTGTTATAGATATTCTTTATTTTTAAGTTACCAGAAATTATCTTTTATTTTTGAACTGTATGGTTCTTGACATGTTTTGAATAAAGTTTTTATCAACTAAAGTTTTTCATTTACCTTATTATCAATAAATCAGTTATGTTTAAAATACATATAAAAAGTGATAACCTAATTACATGACTGTAAAATTCAGGATTTGAAAACATCTTTAATTAAAATGGTAAATTTCTATACGGGGATCCATTTTTAAAAAAGATTTTAAAAATAGCAACAGAAGTACTTTCTTAAGGCATATTGGAAATGAAACATGATCAGTTACACATTATTATAAGTGGTTGTGAAAATACTTCAGTGAAGCTAAATTTATTCCATTTAAAGAATTCTTCATTCCTTATTAATCCTTAGGTATTAAAATATCCTTTCTTTTATGAAATACTAGTATTAGATAATAACTTTAAAATTTTTTTAAATTTTATTTATTTATTTGAAAGAGAGTGAGAGAGCATGAGAGGGTGAAGGGCTAAGGGGGGGGAGAGTCAGAGGGAGAAGCAGACTCCCTGATGAGCAGGGATTCCAACACAGGGCTCAATCCCAGAATCGTGGGATCATGACCTGAGCCAAAGGCAGAGGCTTAACTGACTGAGCCACACAGGCACCCCAGTAACTTTAAGATTATTACTTACCCAATCAGGCTCTCTGCTCAGCAGGGAGCCTGCTTCCCCCGCCTCTCTCTGCCTACCTCTCTGCCTACTTGTGACCTCTCTCTTTCTGTCAAATAAATGAATAAAATCTTTTAAAAAAATTATTACTTACCCAAAATAAATTGGTTATCTATCATAGATCCCTGAATTTTGTTTTGGGAATGGATGCTCACTGGTCTTTGAAATATGAAAGTCTGGGAACCACTTAATTTTTTTTATTGAGATACCATAAGATTCATCCTTTTAAAGTATAAAACTCAGTGTTTTAATTATTAATCTTTTAAAGGATTTAATTTATTTATTTGACAGAGAGAGAGAGCATAAGCAGGGGGAACAGGAGAGGGAGAAGCAGGCTCCCCAATGAGTAGGGAGCCTAAGGCGGGGCTCAATCACAGGACCCTGGGATGATGACCTGAACCAAAGGCAGATGCTTAACGACTAAGCCACCCACACACCCCTACTTATTTATTCATTTATTTATTCATTATTTCATTTATAAAATTTATTTATATGAGAGAGAGCACCAGTAGTGGAAAGGGCCGAGAAAGAGGGAGAGAGAATCCTCAAGCAGACTCCCCACTGAGCACGGAGCCTGAAACCAACCTGAGTGAGCCTGAAGCTGGCTCCATCCAAGGACCCTGATCATGACCTGAGCTGAAATCAAGAGCCGGCTGCTTAGTCAACTGCCTCCCAGGTGCCCCTCAGTGTTTTTTTTTAGTATATTCCCAGGGTTAGGTAATCATCACCATAGTCAATTTTAGAATAGTTTCATCTTCCCCAAAAGAAACCCACTCCCACCACCTTCCCCACCCCACCCCTGCCCCTGCCTCTAGCAACCACCAGACTGCTTTCTGTCTCTGTGGATTTGCCTCTTCTGTACATTTCATGTAAATGGAATCATATACCATGTGCCCCTTTGCGTCTGGCTTCTTTCACTTGGCATGCTTTTAAGGTTCATCCATGCTTTGTATCATTTATCATTCACTTCTTTTTATTGCTGAATAATATTCCAGGGATGTTCCATTGTATAGAGAGACCACATTTTATCCATTCATTGGTTGATGGGCATTTGGGTTCTTTACAATTTGGGGAAGAAATTATGAATTATGAACAATGCTGCTATGAACTGTCAGGTACCAGTCTTCGAACATATGTGTTTATTTTTCTTGCATATATATCTAAGAGTGGAATCGCTGGATTATATGACAGCTCTATGGCTTATCTTTTGAGGAAATTCCGAACTGTTTTCCAAAGCTTCTGCATTTTTTACACTCCCATCAAAAGTGTGCATGGGCTCCGTTTTTCTACAACCTCATTAATGCTTGTTATCTGTCTTTTTGCTTATAGTTATCCTAGTAAGTGTGAAGTGTGATCTCATTGTGTTTTTTATTTGAATTTTCCTGATGGCTAATAATGTTTGTTTGTTGTCTATCACCTTCTAAAAATGTAAAACCATTCTTAGCTCATGGGCCATATAAAAACAGGACTCGGGCTGGATTAGACCCATAGTTAGCCAAACATTCGGATCTAGAAGGTAGAATTAGTAGACAGACTCATTAAAATAGGTATTATAAATACATTCTTTATGTTCAAGTATGTAGAGGAAAGCGTGAGCCTCTTCAAAGGAGATGTAGAATGTTAAAAAGAATACAGGTGATAAAGGTACTGATAAATCTTGTTGGATTTGAAAAAAAAAAATAAAACAAAACTTGGTTATAGCATTTTCTGGTTCCCACAGTATGAGTATCTCACCGTGGCCGGTCTGAAGCTATGAACACACCACCACTGGAGTTGGGAAGGGATATGCATAATTGGCGGCTGCAAACAGGTCCCCGACCCAAACCTCTTCTAACTGGTATGACATATGGTGATCAGGAACTGTAGCCGCCACCCTCAAGGCTGTCCTTGGTTATCTCTTCCACTCCTATAGGCAGCCAGTGGGAGGGAGAATATCTGCCCATCCCATTGTACTGTTAGACTCCCCAACAGCCTTTGTCTCCGCCTTCATTACTCTGGGAGCATAGCCACATCTCACTCCTCGGAATGTCAAAAAATGTATTGGAATAAAACGATAAAGTAACAAAAGGGAACGTATTCGGAGCTACCGAAAAGGCTTTCTGGACATAGATTTTAGCGAGGTGTTGCATAGGTAGGAAGTGACCTGGTAAACAAAAGAGCAGACATATTTTACACTTGTAGATGGTTTGTGCAAGAGTACAAATGTGCAAGGGCACAAATGTGGGGAAGATTTGTCTTGGTGGTTAGATACACAATTGCAAACCCCTGCAATCAGGGATTTTCCTGCAAGTTTCTTCTTCCCATAGGTTCTGGGAAAAGCCTCAACTTTAAGTTTATGCTTTCACCAAAAAGCACATACAAGTGGGGGAAACGTCCTTTAATACCTTTTGAAATAGCTAGAGAAAGAGAGAAATTAGATGGCGAATCCTCCAGATAATAATTAGTTCATATCTCAGACTTTAAATGGCCCTTCGAATTTCCAGTCTCATACATTTCCACGCTGCTATCAGTTCACAAACTGTGTTCAAGAATAGCTCTGCCTTCTTGTCCACGGTCTCCTGAGGCTCCCTCTCCATTTTCTACACACTCCCCTTCCTAAGGATGGTAAAACCCAAAGTGACAGTATGAGATTGGTGCTTCTGACCTCTATTCATCTGCTCAGATCAAAGAAAAGAACCAGCTTGGGGGGGGGGGGTAGAAGCAGGTGTTATGTTACTTTGTTTAATAGATCAAGGGGTGGAGCTACTCATTGCTCTGAACTCAAAATTGTCAGTTACCCAAATACATTTCCCAAGTGGCAGTGTGGGTGGGGGTAAAGGGATTTGAAGGTTCTGTGACTTTTTGTAAACTCCTATGCTTCTGTTGGCTAAAGAGAAAACAAAGCTTTTTCTAAAATGCAAAGGACATCCTAGCCCAGGTATCCCCTGCTGTGATTCATTCCAACTTCTTGGGTTTCCTGGCACAGCCCTGCTTTCCAAAGTCAGTCCTGTTAAAACTGTGTTCTATCCTGAGGTGCTCAAACTTTAGCTTGCATTACAATCACCTGCATAGCTTGATGAAGCTCCAATTTTATCCCAGTTTCTGATTCAGTAGGTCTGGATGGAGTTCTGAGAAGTTGCATTTCTAAGAAGTTCCCTGGTGCTGGTGCCGCTGGCCCAGGGATCCTGTAAGGGGCTCACAACGCTGCAGGTCAAGCCCCCGTGGCTGCTACTGTCCCCCACCTGCTCAATGAGACAGTTGCAACCTGGCTTGCTGCCAGTGGTTTCCCACTTGGCCTCTGTTATTTGGGGGTCTTACCATTTGGGGTTCTTGCCTGTCATCATTTGTGGTCCTTTCATCATGGCTGAACAGTTTAGTGATGCTGGAGCCCTTCCCACCAGCTTGTTCCTGACGGCCTGGGTACCTAGTATGTCCTCCAGGCCTTTCTGTGGAACCTAATCTTTGATGGGTTGCTGGGCCTCACATAATATATATTATAATATATATGGAGACCCTCTAGCATGTCTACATTCCTGAGCCTTTTTTCTTCCTCAATCTGCTAAGGAAATTCTGGCATTTCAGCTTGGCTGAGTATAGGTCATTGCTCTCTTCATGCACCTAGGAACCATCCTAGTAGCAAGGTAACCATCTCCCGGGGGATGGGGGTCTTGCCAAGGTCTGAATCTTGTGCCTCAGGAGAATGCTGCCAAATCAATAGTCTCCCTACGGTCGTATGTCCCTGCTGCTCTTGCTCAAGCAGCCCCAGAATCCAGTGCCACTGGCGTGGCCTTGGTCTTGGCCAGTAGATGTTGGTTAGGCTTTGTAGATCCTCTGGACCAGAGTCCCTCTTCTCCTGGATCCTGACCCCAGGTGGTCATTCTGTGACCTAGTCCTACACCATAGACCTCGTAGCCAACAGAAGAGGCGGGGGTAGGTCCTGAGTGGGGCACATAGCTTCTAGTGTCTATCTTGGTGGGATATTTAGCGGTGTCTGGAGAACAGCACTAGATTTAATTCCAGGCTTGGGGCTCAGCTACAGGATATGAGAGTCTCTTTGTAACTACCAAGGAGATCCTCTGGGTCTCACCTTCCACTTTTATTTGCCTATTCATTGCCTGCAGCTTTTCACGGCCTTTTGTGTGTGAATGGCGTTAAGCAATACTCCTCCAATTCCACTGTCTTCATAGTTACTCGTTCGCCCTTCTCAACACCGGATAAACCTCACCTGCTAGTTGGTCCCTTTCCAGGGATGTATCTTTTCATTTAACCGCCTGTTGGACCATCACCTTGGGCCAGGGGATGCCCTGTTCTGTCACCAGCCGAATCCTCATTGCTTGCCAAGTGGCTAGTGATTTGGCTCCCAAATCCCGTCTTATTGACCACTTTCTAGGACTACTCCTAGTAGAACTGTGGCAGGTTGCAGTCTCTGGAAGCAGATGCTGAGATGGATTTTGGTATGCAAAGATTTCTTTAGAGATGAATGCCCCTTCCACCCCAGCTTCTTGGTGAGGAGACCTCCAGCAGCAAGGTCACAGGCTGAGGGCTAGGGCAATGAGTTCTTCCTCCCTTTCCCCTGCTCACACCGGGAGAGACACTGAAAGAAGCTAGTTACTTTCATTAGACCGGTTGCCCTTTATTTATAGACTAGGAAGATGCTGCAGATGGTAAGGTGAGGTTTAAGTTATGTTCTCTGCCTGTATTTTGCCTCAAGGGAAGATTCATTCTGTTCTTTTCTGTTCTTTTCTGAAATTTTGTCTAAAAGCCTAAAACCATTGTTCTGAGAATACAGTTTGAAGAGAAGGCAATTTCTCTCAAACTGAAAAAGATGCTCTAGGACAGTCGGTCCCACGAAAAATCTAGACTTCCATGTTGTTTCTGGTATTTCTGCATTTGGAGCAAAGCCTCAGAGGGAATGGTCACCCAGTAAATAGGGAGCTTGGACTGACCCGTTTCCTAGTCCTGGCAAAGAAGAGCACGATGGCGGGCCTGGAAGAGACACAGGGGCTGACACAGCAGGAGACAGAGGAGTACTTTCCAAGATTTCCAAGTGCTGCTGCCACCACCACCATCTCAGCTCTGTGCAAGACCCCAGGACTTTGAAACAACCTTCAAAGAGAAAAGGTAAGCAGAAGAGTGTTGCCAGAATAGCTTTGAATTTCCAATTCACCTGCTGGGATGGAAGCATGGCTTTAGAAGAGGATGACTAAAAGAAAAGAGAGAGATGTGGTATTTCTTGCACACCTACATGTATGGACTGATTCAGACCTGCTGCATGTCAGTAAGGGACCTGGTCCTGTGGATCCTCCTCCACCTCATCATTGCTGCGGTCCTCTCAGATCCCATCTTCCACGTGTACGTTCTGTGTGCTTAGACACAAGGCCAGACGGATGCCGAGAGGATGGGGAGCACTTCATGCAAAGCCCCTGCTGTGGCTCCTCTCTTTCCCCACCCCCACCCCCCCCCCACCCACTTGCCAGTTCTTGCCTTGATCTAACCTTGACTCTAGTCCCACAAGTATTTGTTTACAGGAGCACTTTTGGAAAAACCTTGACTCCATCTGTTTCTTGTTTTTATCCTCGGTTTTTTTCACCCTTACATTCACGTTCATTCCCTTCATATCACTCATCCCATAATCTCTTTTCTTCCTTATTTTCAATTTCCATATATGTGAGGGTCTTTGAGAATTCTCATTATAAAACAATGGAGTATAATGTTTCTCATAAGCAACCTGAAACCTCTAAATGTTATTTTAAAAAATGAACTCTTAGGGTGTGTAGAACATGCATTAATACTGATTTTAGAATTGTGAACAGTATTAAAATAGATTTTTTGTAGTAATATTAAGCAGAATTAAAGAAAGAAGGAGAGAAAGTACGTGTCTCAAAACCTCATTAGGAATTTCCTGAAAAGATTGAGGTTTACTCATGTAGCAGGTCACTTAATGGGTCTCATTTGGATGTTTATCATGCTTCAAAGATGATTCCCCTTTACAACCTCTGACCTTATCAGCCCAGGATTCAGACTCCTCGAGGAACAGCTGGGCTTCTGCTGAGAGGATGTGCATTTCCTTAACTCTTCCTTCGGGAATCCAGGCTCTGGCAGCTTTATACAGTTGCTCATACAGTGATCCCCCTTTTCTCCATTCTTACAGCTCTCATCCGCTGTGCACCCTCAACCCCTCTCAGATTTCTGTGATAGTCATTCACTCATTCATCCACTCACTCATGCAGTCCGTAGGGTCGCGCCCTTGCCAAGTTCTGCTCTAGGTACTAAGAGTATGACGATGAACAGAACAAATAAAAATCTCTGTCTCATGGGGACAGAGGTGGAGAGAGACAGTAAACAATTTAGTTTAAAAATTGTATGTTAGAAGTATAAATGAAAAACAAAGTAGGGAAGGGAGTCAGTATTGGGGGCACGAGGTTTACAGGTTAGATAAAGTGGCCAGGGAAGGCCTCACTGACAAGGTGATATTTAAGTAAAGGTGTGAAGGAGTGGAGAGCCATGTACCTGGGGAAAGAACCATGCAGGCAGAGGGCACAGCAAGTGCAAAGGTCCTGTGGCAGGACTATGGCCACCACAGTTGAGGAATAGCAATGAATGAGTGGGGGAGAAGAGGTAGATGAGGCCTAAGAGGGAATGGGAGGTGGGTGCTAGATCAGGTGCTATTTTGTGGGTCATTGTAAGGACTTGGGCTTCTCCTTGCGTGAGATAGGAGCCATTGGATGGATCTGTGACAGGGGAGAGATATAATCTGCTTATGCTTTAACAGGATCACTCTGACTGCCGTCTTGTAACTGACCAAAAAGGGGCAAGCACACCATTGGGAGTCTAGTTTAGAGGCTAGTTAAAGCATTTAATGGAGAGGTCTGGTGGCTTAGATCCCGGTGGTGGCAGGAAAAGTGGCTTTCTATTGAAGGCATACCCTCCTATTCATCTCTCCATGCTCTGATCCTGCCTGCATTCTCCAGGACTGAACATCTTTCTTACATGTCACTGTCTTGCTCAAGAATGCCACAATAACTCTTGCTGACCAACTCACATTCTATCCTGTTTTCTGGTACTCTAAACTTTTGCAATGTGGCTTTCTTCCTCTCTACTTTATCCCTTCCCACTTCCCAGCACACGCTCTCTATTCCCACCAGCCAGTGTACTATTTCCCCAGCATACCCGCTGTTCTAACCTTTCCAGGGAGAGTCTACACTCTCTTGTCTGGGATCCTTCTCATCCTTCAAGCCCATTTCAAGTGCCCCCTGTTGATGTCTCCCCTAGTTGAAAATCCACATGAACGTGTTTTCTGGCCTGGCCCCTATGGCCTGCACCGGCTATGCTGACAACGTAGCTTATGCCATTGTGCGGTCTTTCCCCATTTGGTCTGTGTTGCCTCCATGAGCTCATAAGCTCCAAAAAGTCATAACCTATTTTTGTCTCCTCCATCGCTCCCCCAGAACAGGAGAGGCACATAATATGTGTTTGTCAAATATTTGCTGGGTTGAACAAAATGCAACATATGCTCTTCAAGACGAAGATAGCTCTCTCCATCAATGCCTTTCACAGCGACCTGACAAACTGTCCTGAAGGTGTTAAAGACACATGAGAAAACACAAGGACGTTGACCCTCACCTGCAATTCCTTGCTCGAGCTCTGAACCATTTCACCCTACGGTGTTTCCTGGAGCAGTAGTGCTCTATCATGCCTGCCTCCCAAGGCCATGGCGAGATCTCTCATATGTCTCTGGCATAACACCTACCCCCACGGCACCCCCATGGCACTCTTCAAGGGGTTCGGGAGCTGGCTGCCTTCTCCTGCCTTCCTCACGGCTCCCACCCGCTCGCCACTCTGTCTACCCCTTTCCCCAAGTTGTGTGGATTATTTACAGTCATGACTTCAAGGATGAATTTCATCGAGACCCGCTGAGCTGCATATTTACAGTCTCCAGGTTTTTCTTACCAGCTGTGGACGTTTTTGCAAACTCTACATTACTACCTAATTGAAACAACTGCTTGGTTCCATTTTTCTTATTAAAGACAGATTAAGAAAATCAGTTCAATACCTTAGCCATTTTAAAGTCATCACTAATCTCATGCTCTTGATTTACAATCTGGCTTTTAAAAAAATATATATGTCCCTACAAATCCTTCTCTTGCTTTTCAGTACCCCACCCCCGCACGCGCCCTTGCTGGTATCAAAATATATTTTATTGGACTGCTCATCCCACTCCACTTAGCCTGCTTTACCGGTTAGTTTTTGTTCCTTCCCCATTGGGCCTTTTCTAGTACATGCTTTTTTTTTTTTTCCTCACCCATAAATCTCTTGCAATTTATCATTTGAAGTTTCCAGTTGTTCAAGAGCATGCACGGTGAGCATGAAATGCAGTGTTTGGAGTTTCATTTGGGGTGTCTTCAAGAGCTCTCTCTGTGTTTTCTCTGATGACATTCTTGGCCCCTTGCCACCTCGGTCTGCCAGTCCCCACAGCTGAGATCTCTCAGGCCCCAACAGGAGGCAGCAACTGGGCTTGGTCCCAGGCCTTGCCAGGAGAATGTTTGAAGTTGGTGCCTAAGTCTTCAGGATATTCCTGTCCAGCCAGCCCAAGCCTTGCACATCAGCTCTAGTGACTGGCCTCCTCTTTGGATATTGGCGCCCAAGGATCTGACCTAACTTGTCCAGATCCTGAGATCATCCAGGGTCCCCCTTAGCCTTGCTGGTCTCTCCCCTGAGCCACAGCTAAGGGGCCAGGGTCTGCCTTTACATGTTGCAACACCCTGTTCTAGCCTCACATTTGGGGGTCTCCAGGCCCTATCAAGTTCAGGGACACACACCAAGGACCACTCAGTGAACTTGCTTGATGCCAAGTGCTGTCTGCCTGGACAACTGCCACCACCTTACACTCTGGATACATCCTCAGCCTTCCTAGATGAACTTCTTCCCACTATCTGCTACCAGATGGGTAGGTCTGACCTGCTGCATTCCTAGCCCTCATCTCAGTCTGCCACGCACTGCTGGAGGACTTCATGATTCCTGCCCATCCCAGCATCCATTCTAGGCTGGCTTCCCAAAACAAATGTCTTCAGGAAGACAAACTATCACACGGTGTTTGTCTCCACACCTTCACATCCTCGAAGACTCTCTTTTCTCTCCTCCAGCACCTCCCTCCGCAGTGTCCAGAGTCCTCTTCCCAGCCATCTCTGACCCAGCCTTCTTGCTATGCCACTGCTCCAGGCTTGAGAACCTGCCCCTTCCCCAAACTGCCCCCTTTGCCCTCCCCCTTTTTGCAGCCAGTGCTCTGATGTTTCCATAAGGCCAAGCCTCACAGACCTACTATAGATGTTTTGAAGAAAATATGCCGTATATACAATCATGCTTTTTTTCCTAGAAAAACGAAACCTCTTAGAAACTGTGAAACTTGAAACAACAATGATATGGCCATTTTTCACTCCTTAGAGTAACAGAGAATTTTTAAAAAATTATTTAGTATTGAAAGCAGGATAATAAAATCATACTTTCATACACCACTTCTAGGAATATAAACTAACGCATCTTTCGAAAAGGAAACCCACACTTTCTGACCTAATAATTTCCCATTGAGCACGTTACCCTGTGGATATAGTAAAACAATTAGGCAAAGATTCATGTGTTAACATTTGTATTAAATTATTTTAAAAAAGCAAATATTTGGAAAAATATAAAAATTCATTAATGGAGGAAAGTTAATATGTAATTATACACTTATACTATGGAACATTATGTATCCATCGAGATATCTTCAAAGAATATTTTAAACCAAAGAAAATACTAACGATCTGTTATTAAGTGAAATGGTAAGATTCAAAATTCTGTGATCTCAATTATGTCATAGCTGCTACAGCATGGCATATGGGTGGTGTGATACACAATCACAAACTGTGTACGTATGTATTGTATAAATAAAGCTGGGTGAATTCATGTTAACATAATATAAATAAATGTTACCAGCCCTTCCTTTATGGGGTTACAATTGATTTTTATTTTATATCTATGTTTGTGTGTTTTCTCAGATTTTCTTTTTTTTAAAGATTTTTTTTATTATTATGTTCCATTAGCCACCGTATAGTATAATACACAATTAGTCCTTGATGCAGTGTTCAGTGATTCATTAGTTAAGTATAACACCCAGTGCTCATCACAGCACATGCCCTCCTCAATACTTGATACTCAATACTGTTACTCCCTCCCCCCACCTCTCTCCCCTCTGAAACCTCCAGATTGTTTTTCCCATGGTTCATCTCCCTCTCTGAATTCTCCTCCTTTGCATTTCCCTCCCTTCCCCTATGTCCTCCATGCTATTGCTTATATTGCCACATATTAGTGACACCATATGATAATTGTCTTTCTCTGCTTCACTTATTTCACTTAGCTTATTCCCCTCCAGTTCCATCCACGTTGATGCAAATGATGGGTATTCATCCTTTCTGATGGCTGAGTGATATTCCATTGTATATATGAGCCACATCTTTATCCATTCATCTGTTGAAGGGCATCTCGGATCCTTCCACAGTTTGGCTATTGTGGACATTGCTGCTATGAACATTGGGGTGCATGTGCCCCTTCTTTTCACTGCATCCGAACCTTTGGGGTAAATACCCAGTAGTGCAATTCCTGGGTCATAAGGTAGCTCTATTCTTAACATCTTGAGGAACCTCCACACTGTTTTCCAGAGTGGCTGTACCAGCTTGCGTTCCCACCAACAGTGTAAGAGGCTTCCCCTTTCTCAGAGTTTCTAAAAAACACGTATTACTTTTATGTTCTCAAAAACAGCATTAAACACACAAAGGCAGTTACACTTGAGTTCAAGATAAACATTGTTAGTGGCTGGAGCGGTGGATAACTTCACACTTTGACAGGAAGGAAGTCCACACAAAATAGTGCTTCTCTCAGTGAGTTTTCCCCCTTCCTCACTTGAGAAGTCACACCCTTGCAGCTTCTTAGCTGAAGCGTTTAACATATTTTCTCATGTGCAAAAGGAACAATCAGTGTGGAGCAGAATATTCATAATGGTGTAGGGACGCCGGGGAGGCTCAGTCAGTTAGGCATCTGCCTTCGGCTCAGGTCATGATCCCAGGGTCCTGGGATGGAGCCCTGAGTCTGGCTCCGGCTCATTGGGGGGAGCCTGCTTTTCCCTCTCTGATTTGCCCCACTTGTGCCCGCTCTCTGTGTCAAATAAACAAATAAAATCTTTAAACAAACAAAAAATGGTGTAAAATTGTGTTTGTTGAGATGAACTCCATGGACCGTGGAGCCTTTCACAAACTCAGGAAACATACATGAAGGCTGGAAGGAATTCAGAGCTCCTAGAACAATGGGTGTCTTCTGAATATTAAAAAAAAAAAAAAATTGTTGTCCCTGAAATGAATTCTCTTTGAGTGATTTCCTAGAGCAATGGCTCTCAAGTCTTGTGTTTTGCAGAGGATGAGAATGGACCACAAAGCAGATGAGCCAAGGCAGCAAACCTCAGACGCCTTCCTGGGCTGGCCCCGCATGTGGTTTGGGTTTTTGGAGGCAAAGCGCAGCTGGAGTGTAACCCGTGCCTTCGGGATGCCCCTGTTCTCCCTGTTCTGGCAGACCCCCTCCTGTTGTAAGGCCTAACTGGGGGACTTCTTGAACGCATTGCCTCCCCACCCCCCCACCAGGCTCTGGTCAGGTGAAGCGTGGCTCTGCCCCCACTCCCAAACCAGTGGGTGCTCTGGAGCTGTCAGTAGCTTCTCTTCCCTTGGCGGGACACAAAGTTTCCCAGCTCTGGCTTATGCATTCCTTACTCTAAAGGCTATATTTTCCTAACCTCAAACCAGAACATGTGGGACAGGACACTTTTTCCCAATTTGTCTTGGAAAAGTCTTTTCAGTATAAAAATTAGATACTATTTAGTTATATTTAGCAAATTACTTCTTTGAGGGAAAAAAAAAAAAAAGGCATGACATCGAACCATCCCGGTGTAGCTAGGTCTTATGGTCACTGTGTGTCTGGCTGGAGCATCAGTGACGTCTGCTCTGGGACACCCCCCCTTCCCCACCCAAGTCAGATTACTCCAGCCTCAATGGGCAGCCTGCCTTCTTCTCACTCATGCTGCCGCTCCCAGGAGAGCTTGCTGCAGAATTAGTCACCTATGAACTAATAGGCCAGTGGTATTTAGCTACCTCCAAGCTCATTCCTAAAGGACCTTGAGTATTTTCACTGCTAAGCTTTTGAAACAGTCTATATATTTGATAAGCAGTTAAAAAAAAAAAATCTGTCCTCTCCTATTTTTCAATGGTAGCCTTCAGTTTTTCGAAGGTCTACTAAAGACAGAAACAATTGATCTCAAAGTGCAAGTTATTTTCAGTGCCTATCTGAGCAATCAGCTCCAGTGGGGGAGGAGCTAGGGAACTTCCGGGGGCTTGTCGAAGTCTTGAGAGCCACACCCAGTGTCGGGCACCCTCTTCCTAGAAGCTTTATCTTTGAGAATTCTTTCTTTAAACTGGGTTTCCCCGAGTTCCACGAGGGTTCAAGTGCTTCATAAATGTTGTGTTGTGACCCAGACTAGGAAATAGGATGAGAGCACAGAAGTTTGTCTTGGGAAGAAAGAGAAAATACTCAAGGTGTCTTTTTTTTTTTTTTTTTAAGATCCTATTTATTTATTTGACAGGGCAAGCACAAGCAGGAGTTGCAGGCAGAGGGAGAGGAAGAGGCAGGTTCTCCGGGGAGCAGGTAGCCCAATGTGGTGCTGGATCCTAGGACCCTGGGATCATGACGCTAGCCTAAGGCCACTGCTTAACGATTGAGCCACCCAGGCGCCCCACCCAGGATGTCTTTTAAATGTGGTTCCCTGTCTCGGTCACCTTACTTTGGAGGATCGCCAAGCTGAATGAAATGAGCTCTAACCCATACCTGCTTTGGTGGCTTACACTGTCTTCGAGTCTGTGGGTGGTCAGTAAAGCACAGAAGCGTCCCCAGCACCTTAGGAACTTCGATGGTGTGGACCGATGGCTCTGCTTTGTGCTGTGGCTATAGAGAAAACCCATGTGTCTAGCCTGAGGCAGCCATCTCGGAAACATATTACCTCGGTCAGGGGCACCTGGGTGGCTTAGTCATTAAGCACCTGCCTTCGGCTCAGGTCACGATCCCAGGATTCTGGGATGGAGTCCTGTCAGCCTTCCTGGCTTCTTGCTTAGCAGGAAGCCTGCTTCTCCCTCTCCTACTCCCTCTTTCCCGTCTCTCTCTCTGTGTCAAATAAATAAAATCTTTAAACAAAAGACATGTTATCTTGGTCAAAGGGAAGTAGAGCATAAGAGTGTTTGGGAAGAGTGCAAATCCATTACCCCAGCGCCAATTCACGCAAAATACAAGCCCAACGGTGCCATCTTTCCCTCTGCGAAGACCACTGCTACTAATCTGGGTTGTAGACATTTTCATTTAATATAATTATATATGCTGTTTCCCAAAACAGGAAAGCAAAAAGGAAGCTTTGTGAAAGTTAACATGCTAGAATGGTTTTGAAATACATTACTGGACTCATCATTGAAGAAGAGAAGGGAGTAAGGGTGTCTTAGTTCCATTTTTACTATTCATTTCTTTCCCATGGAGATTTAGATAAACGTGTTTCTTTCTCCCTAATCATCTCCAAGAGTAGAAAAGGATTTCCTCACAGAATTTTAATGCGGGAAGGAACCCTAGAGAATGTCAAGCCCGAGGGTAGATTTACGAGAAAAATCCCCCTTTTTTTCAGATATTCAAAAGAACCTTAGAGCCAGCTTCTCCTCCTGTGAGAGACTCATAAAGGTCATCGATTCCCTCATTTGAAGCCTAATTTCACCCAGGAAGACTTGATGAGGCAGGGGAAAAAAAGAGAGACAGATTTACTCAGGTATTTTTAATATAAAGCAATGGGAAAAGAAATAGATCTACTAAATGACTGATTTAAAAAAAAAAAAACGGTCATTGCAAATAACAGATATGAGTCATGAAGTGTAAGTTTCCAAATAACACATGGTAATGATAATAGTGGGGGCTAACTCTTACCCAGCACTTGCTGCATGTCATATGTTGCTCTGAGCGCTTTATATTTGTATTAACTCATTTAATCCTTTTGAGGTAGGGGTGCAATTATTATCCACACTTCATAGATGAGACTCCTGCTGAAAAAGATGAAATAACTTGCTCCCAGTTATATATGCATAAAGTGCTAGAGCCTGGTATTCACAGCTTGGCAGTTTGGCCTCAGGATCCACACTCTGAACCGCTCCGTACACAGTGCCCTGAATTAACAGCTGTTCCTGTTCAGTGGTTGCACTCGGTTACCCAAGAAAATCTCAGTAAGGGGCTAGAGCAAGCATTTATTGAGCACCTACTGTATGCCCACTCTTGGAACAATTCTCACAACAACCCAAGGAGATCTGTTACCTAAGAAAAGCTCGAGGAAAGACTTGAGCAAGCTTTTAATCTGCAACTGTGTAATTGTTGTTGGGTCAACTCTTACACAACTTGGAGAGGTAGTTTTCCTGTTTACAGATGAGGGAAGAGATTCAGAGAGTAATGTTCAGAGAGGTATAGTAACTTGCCCAAATTAGAGCAGGTCAAGAAAGAGAGTAGATATTTGAACATGTGTCCGTTTGAGCTCACATTTGTATTTATTCCCCTATCCTACACAAAGAAGTACAGAAAAATAATCTGCTATCCGAATTTGTTTTGAATATGTAAATATTCAAAAAAATACATAAAATATATATATTTATTAAATTTTCCACATGAGATCCTTATTGACCAACACAACAATGCCCAGTTAATACCAATGATTCTATTTCGACCTCATATCTTAAAACACCTTTGCTTTGAAAACAGTGTTCTGTGGAACAGCCAGAAATGCTGAACAATGTCATTAGCATTTTCAAGACACTACCTGGTTGAGTCATACAAGCATCAGAGTTGTATATATGGTTGTATGTCCGATCTAACTTGAAGGACCTTCTAGAAAGACAGCTTACAGAAAGAGAGACCAGAGCCTGAAGTTTGAAATCAGCCATTTGCCGCTCTCCTCTGATTAGGGCTTCTTGCTTGACCAGTGATGAGCAGAAACTGAATTACAGACTTTGGCCTTTTTTGCAGGCCCTGTGATGCCAAAAGGCAGCTGATTTATCCATCAGATCTGTGTAGTAAATGAAATTGCCCAGATAAACAGATGGCCTGGCCATGGTGGTATTTCACAGCAACATGTGTTTGTTTGAATAACATGGTCATAAACCTTTCACTCTGGGTCTAAAATTAAATTGTGGCTTTTGGATCTTATCTGGGGCTACTCAAGAGAGAGCTGATTCAAATGTCAAATTTACGGCATGGTTTCATCAGTAAGTTCTAGATAATTTTCAATATTCATTTATAAGAAGAACGTAAAGTAGGTGTCTCTTTTGAGTGTGTGTGTGTGTTGGGGGTGGGGAATATTATACATGAAGATCCAAACCCTTCAATTATGATTTTCAACTAAACAGATTACTGCCTTTTTTTTTCCCCCTTATGAAATGAAAAATAAGGCTTCACTGTCATTCCGAGCCTTAAGTTTTACATTCCAGGCCAAGGCTCTGGATCCACTCTGCTACAAAGTTCCTGATTGTCTTTTATCTTAAAAAATTAAGGGAAGGAGGGCACTGGGTGACTCAGTTGGTTAAGAGTCCAATTTTGGCTCAGGTCATGATCTCGGGGTCGTGGGATCGAACCCCAAGTCAGGCTCCTTGCTCAGTGGGGAGCCTGCTTCTCCATCTCCCTCTGCCCCTTTCCCCTGCTTGCTCTCTCTCTTTCTCAAATAAATAAAATCTTTTTTAAAAAAATCAAGAGATGGTAGGGAAAGAAGCACTCTGCTTGTATAGCATTCTGCCCAGATGGCCTAAATGGTAATCTGCTGTCATAGCTACAACTCTTCACGTTAGTCCTGTCCAGAGAGCCATGGAGGATGGAAGTGGTCTGAGACTTACACTCATCAGTGGTGGAGTAGCCTGAATGAGAGTACTATTTTCTTCTTATAGCCCATACTTACAGAGAATAATTAAGACTGAAATTGGTGCCTTGTTAAAATCATACATTATTATTTGAGATAGTCAAATAAACCCCATCCTGTTCTTTGTGTTTATCCAGCTACTACCCACAAGAATAAAAGAAATGGCCATTATTGTTATAACAGTGAATTGGTATTATGGAGATTATGTTCTCTTTTCTACTCACTATTATAATTTTTAATAACATTTTATTTTGAGATAATTACAGATTCACATGCAGTTGGGAGAAATAATACAGAAGGTTTTCTGTGTTCCCTTCACCTCGCTTCTTCTCACAGTAAAATCTCGGAAAAACTGTAGTATGATGTCACAAATAAGACATTGATATTGATATAATTTATGGGCCTTATTCAGATTCCAGTTCTAAATGCACTCATTTTTGTCATGTACATGTGTATGTGTGTGTGCGCTTAGTTCTATGCTGTTTTATCAGATGTGTAGATTCATAAGACCAACACCACAGTCGAGATACAAAATAATTCCTTGTACTATCCTTTTGTGCTATAGCCACCTCCTTCCCTCTGCCCCTCTCTAACCCCTGATAACCACTAATCTGTTCTCCTCTACTTAGGTCATTTTAAGAATGCTATATAAATGCAATCATACCGTATGTAACCTCTTGAGATTGGCTTTTTTTTTTTTTAAGATTTTATTTATTTATTTGACAGACAGAGATCACAAGTAGGCAGAGAGGCAGGCAGAGAGAGAGGGAAGTGGGCTCCCTGCTGAGCAGAGAGCCCGATGTGGGGCTCTATCCCAGGACCCTGGGACCATGACCTGAGCCGAAGGCAGAGGCTTTAACACACTGAGCCACCCAGGCACCCCAAGATTGGCTTTTTAACTCAGAATAATCCCCCCCGAGATCTATCCACATTGTATTTCATGGTATAGATATACCTTGATTTGTTTAGTCATTCATTCCATTCAAGGCTAAATGGTCAAAGAAACTGGAATCCCTGCACCACCACCACCCCGCCCAGTTTGGGGCTATTTTGAATAAAGTCATTATGAACATCTGTGTATAGGTTTTGGGGGGATCATAAGTTTTCATTTCTCTGGGAGAAATGCCCAGGAGTGCAATTGTTGGATTTTATAGTAAACCCATATTTAGTTGTGTAAGAAATTTCCGTACTCTTTTCCAGATTGGCTGCACCATTTTATATTCCCAGCAGCAATATGTTAGATTGTTCTATAACAATAAAATCACATTCTGCACATTTCTGATAGCCCGGGCCCATTTAAGCTCTCTGTGACATCTCTCTCTCTCATCATTTCTGCCTATGCTTACCCCTCTCTATCTTACATCTCATAATATTTGAGCCATTCACTAATATTGGTAGCCTTTCAATATTTAAATATTTCTTATTTTAAAGCCTCCCCATTCCAACTATACTGAAAACTCACTGAGCCCTAGGATCCTTATTCTCATATGATATTTCCCATGCTGAGCCTGGCACAATAATTAGTAATCAGAAGATGGGTTTTGAATGATTACAGTTGAATAAATAAGGAGTAATTTGAGTCAATAAAATGTGTGTTGGAGTTTTCAAAAAATTACAACTTTCTCTTTAGAAGTGATGTTATCAGGGGCACCTGGGTGGCTCCGTCAGTTAAGTGTCTGCCTTTGGCTCAGGTCGTGATCTACAGGTCCTGGGATGGAGCCCACATCGGACTTCCTGCTCAGGAGGGAGTCTGCTTCTCTTTCTCTCTCTCTCTCCTTCTGCCCCTCCCCACCACCCTTTCACTCTTCTCTCAAATAAATCAATAAAATCTTATTTAAAAAAAAGGAAAAAAAAAGTGATGTTATTAGATTTAGGTAAATTCTAGAACCATTGTTATTAAGCAAATTGCCACAGATGTAGCAAACTTAAATGTGTGATTTTTCCCTTTGTTCCCCAAATAACCTTGATACCTTCTCTCTGAAGATGTTAAACCATTAGCGAAATAGCAAAATATTGTATCAAATTTTTACTTAAAATAGCTTAATTAGATTACTGCTTTTTATTGCTTTTCTCCAAGTGTTTCTTGCCTTGCCATCCTAGCATTTGTTGACATCAGAGCAATGATGTGTTGGTAAATGTTTAACAACCAGCTCTCCGAAAGGAAAAAAAAAAAAGCTCTCAAGTGTAGCCTTTCTCAGTTCCCAGGATGAAAAGACTCCGACCAAGGCCAATTTCAAGCTACCATTTTGACATCACTGAACACAGATTTAGGAAGAGATGCTTACAGTGGAATCTAGTGAGCCAGTTCAAGCTAGCCCAGCACACCAGTGCTAGAGATATACTAAATTTAACTCATGGAAAATATTCTACATTATATATCAACATTCAAATGAGTCATCTGCACACAGACACTGGGAATTTTTGAATGACTTCAGCCTCTAGAATCTCTTTTCTCACCAGTAACTGCCAGTGTTTAACACTTTCCCAGAAGTAGCCCATTCTACCGCCCAGCTGACGTCTATTCATTCTTTTTGTCTGGGTTCAGATGCCTCCTTCTTAGTTTCCGCTGATCACTCCCTCCCAGCACAAGCCCAGTTTAACCCCAGATGACATGTCATCGTTTCTCATCACCCTTTTGCTTTGCCTTCAGAATGCTATGTAGGATTTATTTTTATTTTTGTTCCTACAATGTCTGAAACCCTCCCTCAACTAGACACCACAGGAGGGCAGGGATTGTGTCTCCTGTTTACCTGAGGCCCCAGCAGCAGCATGAATGAATGGGTGCATAAATGGCCTTGGCTCAGCTCTGCATCACAAGTGCCCCCTCCTCCCGCACTGGGGTTGGCCCCTCCTCTGCTCGCTTGGCTCGTGAGCTCTTCAGTCTAAGACCGCACAGGGCAAAAGTAGCTCTGGTGTTTCCAACCTTTCTCAACTGCTGGAGGAGGTCATCCAATGGACGTGACCGCCAGCTGACCCTTGAGGTGGGAGCTGGATTTCGGCTATCAGAGGCTCCTCCCCGCTTCACGTCCTCGGAACGCACGCCTGCACGTTCCGCACGCTCTGCCCGCGTTTCCCGCGCGGGAGCCACGTGATGTTCAAGGAGGCAGCTGTGAGCGGGCCACGCGGTGCTGAGACCACCTAGACTGTAGCCGTGACTTAGCCCAGGTAAGGCGTCCATGTGAACTGTGAAGTTTCTGGCAGGTGGGTGTGGCGATCTCCGCACCTTGCGGCTTCTGGAGACAAGACTCCTGTGTCACTTCCCTTGCTTATTAAACCCGCCACCTCCTGTCCGTCTTGAGGGGCTGCCTCGCTGTCTGTCTGTCCTTGCCCTCTGTGTGCGGGGCCACTTTCGGATTTCTCCCCTGGAAGCTCTGGAGTTAGTGAACCAACGAGTCTTACACCTCCATCAGCAAAACACTTTTCACTATCACCATTCGCAGGTTCTCTCGTGAACATTTCATTTCATAATGCAGTGTTCTCTCATGAACATTTGCCAGCTTTTTCCTTCTCCTCTATTGTTTTTCCTGCCCTTACCATAAAGTCACCCCCTGTTCAGCCGGTCCATTCAGCTCCGCAAAGGTTTCCCCTCCCCTCTGTTTATTTAACAATCAGGTTATGTTTGTTATATCATCATAGAAGTCAAGGGACATTAACTGGTGTTTGTTTCTTTTTCTTTGCATCATTCACAGAAAATACAAGACTAGAAAGATTTTCTTTGTTCTTTGTTTTCTCTCTTCTTTCACTAGAATATAAACTCTGAAAGCATTTAAAAATAAGGACTGTATTCTATTATCTGGGACCTAGAACAGTGCCTGCTTCACAGTAGGTACTCAACAGACATATCTTGAATGAGTGACTTTATCCCTGAGTCGTTTTTTATAAATAACCTGAATATGCAATGCATTCAAGAAAGAAACCCAAGGACAAATGTTTTATACAAGGATGATGCTTAAATATTTTTTTAAGATTTTATTTATTTGATAGAGAGAGATCACAGGTAGGCAGAGAGGCAGGCAGAGAGGGGGGGAAGCAGGCTTCCCGCAGAGCAGAGAGTCCGATATGGGGCTCGATCACAGGACCCTGGGATCATGACCTGAGCTGAAGGCAGAGGCTTAACCCACTGAGCCACCCAGGCGCCCAAACACTTAAATATTTTTAAAAGAAAAACAATCTGTTAATAGAAATAACTCTGTAAAAGTTAGCAACCAAATAAATCTGAAGTTGAAAGAACTGTTAACAGAAAATAAGTCAATCTATTATGGGATTGATCTATTTCTATCCCAAAACATCTTTCAGACCGTGAGTGTTTCAAGTGCCAATTTCCTGAATTAACAGCTAGTGGATTTTTACTTCAATGATAATATTTTACATTTATGTGGCACTTTATATATTACAAAGCTGTGTCGTGTGTTGTCATACTTGATTACTATTCAGACTAACTGGAGACTTTCCAATTGAAGTCAGCTTCCAATATAGCTTGAAGTCAGGCTATATGCTATTTAATATAAAGGGATAAAGTTACTATGTCAGAGTATGCTAGTTAACTTCCAAGTTTCATTTTTCCTTCCTTAGAAATAAGGGCACTAATTTTTTTTTAAGGGCCCTAATTTTGAGCTGGGCACTGACCATGCTGTTAAGAATCTGTTTTCTTTAGCAAACTTGCAGCTCAGTGGAAATATGAAACCAGTTTTTGTAATGAGATTTAAATGATAATGTGGATAGTTCCTCCCTTACAGAGGGAAGACATGCTCTTCTTTATTTCTCTCAACATCTTAATGACTGGAATGCATTTGTTGATGGCTGGTGGTTTAGCAGTCATTTTAGACCATGAGGAGAAAGGCCACAAGCATGTCCATCTTGTCCTCGTTATATTTTCAACCCTTGGCACAAGACATAATATATACTAGATATACAATAAATATATATTAAATAAATGAATAAACATGATTTCTTTGATCATATTCTCTTCTCCCTGTATTTTCTTCTTGGAGAAGCTTTGGACAACTATATTCTAAGGAAGAAGATACAATAACAAAGGTATTAAAGTTCCACATTTGCACAGTCCTATGCCAAGCCTTAAGCCATCTGTAGCCATTTATACAATTAACAAGTTTCATAAAGCTGTAAAATTATTTTAAGTTCCCACTGTGATTCTTGGGAGAGTCGCTGATGGTATGGCTTCATGATAGCATAAGGAACTCATATAAGAGAATTTGTATTACCAGGTTGATACCAGTTAAAAGGTACAAAGTAAGGACTGGATTCTTACAAATCTCCAGAAGTTTCAGTAAGCGAAGTTGGGGAAGGGACACAGGGGACTTAAGGAGACACTGAGTATAACTGGAGCCAGAAGGCAAAGCAAGATGAATCTCAAGAGAGGACTGAGGTCTGCACTGGGATGTGATTTAAGATGGGGTTCTGGGTCTGAGGCTGTCGCATATGCAGATTTACCCCCAGACTTCTTACAAGTGCCATTCAGGCACTGGTGCTTTCTGCAATTTCATGACTAAATTACTTAAAAGTTCATTTTGGTAGCTCTGGTTGTCAGTACATTATTGCTTTAAGGTGTAAACTATATTAAAGCTTTTGAGAACAGATATAAAAAGATTATTTAGTATATTTCCAAATGACCATTTAGACCATCCTAAACTCACACACTTCCAACATTCCCTAATAAATTGCTCAGGCATAATAACATTAGTGTAGTATCGAAAAGATTTCAAGGCAATCTTCAGACAAAGTAATAGCGTATTGTTCCTACCTTACTGGTTTGAAAGATAATGCTTAGCAACATCCAGTAAAACATCTTGAAATATTATGCATACCCAGTCTTACTGCATCCCAGATAGATTCATTGTCTAATATTTATAAAAGATGGGTTTTTTGGTATGTGTTTAATGGTGGCATTTTTTGCAGTAGCTAATGCCGAAATTTCAGGACAGAAATTTGGTGCTAGAAATATTTACTATAGTGCTGGCACATAAACCAAGAGCTATTAGACTTTAATGCTTTTTTCCCTAAACTTTTTATAGACTTTCATTTTTAATCGCTGCCAATCTGCTGATTTTATTTTAAATAGATACTTCAAGACTGTGCTTTGTCAAAACAGACAGATGTATCATTAAATTCCCTCCCAAATTACACATTAGGCAATGTCTTTGTTTCATGTGCTACTGAGGTATTTGGATTTGTTCTAATCTGGAGTGAAAAGGAGGCCAGAAAGCTGATTTGCAGAACAAAAAGCTCTAGGATTTAGAATTGATTGTTCTGATTGCATATGACTTTGTGAAATGTCCATTAGCCCAAGTGGGGGTGGTCGTGGTTCTGTGTGCTTGATGTTGCTAGTCCTTCTGGCACGAGTTTGTTAGGAGAGGCTGGTGGAAGAGTTCACACTAGAAGTCTCTGGGGTTGCTTTTTCTGTCAATCTTCTCTTTAAAGAAAGGGATGAAGGATGATTTGGGTACTTCTCAAATGTTCTTTTCAGCTGGCTGATGTGGTAGCTTCCTGTTACTGCTGCTGAGATGAATGATCACAAACTCAGTGGCTTGAAGGAACACAGATTTGATATTTCACAGTTCTGGAGGTCAGAGTCTGAAAGGGTCTTACTGGGTTACAATCAAGGTGTCAGCAGGGCTGCATGCCCTCTGGAGGCTTTGGGAAGAATCTGTTTCCTTGCCTTTTTGCGTTTCTAAAGGCTGCCTGCATTCCTTGGCATGTGGCCCTTCCTTCATCTTCAAAGGTAGCAGCAGTGGGCTGCAGCACCTTTGCATTTTCTTTTACTCTGACCTTCCTGCCTCCACCTTTCACTTATAAGAACCCATGTGATTACCTTGAACCCACCAAGAAAATACAGATAAATCTCCCCATTGCAAGATTCTTAGTTTAATCACATCTATGAAGTGCTTTTGCCATGTAAGGTGACATTTTCACAGGTTTCAGGAATTAGGATGTGAATATCTTTGGGAAGAGGCATTAGTTTGCCTTCCACAGAGTACTTAATGAATGCATATTAAGCCACGTCTGTATTTAAGACCCTTTCCTAAAGATGAAAGCCCTTGATATATTTCCTTTCAGCCTGAATAGCTCTGTCAGAAGAGCCATCTTTTTACCAAATTAGTCTAGGTACTGATGTTAGTAAATATGAGAAATAGAGATTATCTTGAGAAGAGAATCCTGTCCTCCAATAAGGGAGGTATCTAAGAAAATTGGAGCTCTATGAGAAATAGATAGATATCTTTGTCCATTATACCCACCCCATGACACATAGGACAGCAATGCTACAGTATTGTCTTCAGAGACCTTTTGTTTTCTTACCCTGTGAAGAAAATTCAAACCCTCCATTTTAGAATAGGAGAGAAAACATTTAGAGAAAGGACATCTGGTATACCGTGCTTGTCTTGTTTGCATTGTGTTTCAACTGGGTCAAAGATTGAGGTTAAAAAGACAATTTGAAATCTTCAGAAAAGGCCTCTCTGGATGGGAAAATATGAAAACTAGCATTGGAGGCCTTCATAATGGGGATGGTAGAGAAATTTCTGTCAACTCTGATAGCTGCCATGTCTGTGAGTGGTGTGGTGTGGTTTCCCAAGTCCTTTTGAAATGACTGTGCCACAGAGTAAGCCCAGCTACTGAGGAGAATCTAGTTGGTTTGATTGAAAGGACAGAAGAAAAACTAGCCTTGCATTTTAGGTACATCCTGTCATTGGAGAAGCCTGTGTGTTGTCATTAGTAAGCCTTACTAAATCCTGAAAATGTTCTCTTTGCTTCTAAAACTTTTCCTACTTTGGAGACTAAATGTTCTTTCTCTTCTTTTTACTGCCTCTAGGGTACATTTAAACCTTCGTTTACTACCTGAAGTCTGTCAGGTGTTGACCACTTTGGTTTTTACTGAGCTGAGTGATACCCTACTAGGTTCTGGAAGCTCCTCCATCAACTGCTTACAGGAGCTCCCTTGTGGCCACTGAATTAGGTTTTGTCTTACCCACCAGGAAGAGACAGACATTTTTACATTTCATCTAAGTTCTTTGGACTCCTGAAGAAGGATCTTTGCAGGCCTTCCCATGTGTTTCCATCATCAGAGTTATTTGGCTTCCTCTCTGGGGACAGTTCCTGTAAGGACCTATTTAGCCAGAGGCTTCCATCCAGGTTAAACAATAACTTTGTTGTTTAACCCTTAAATTGTCCCTGCTCCCCTTCCCCCAGGGGACTTACTTAAAAACAAGTCCCAGAAACAAGCCCCAGGTAACAAAGCCCAGATAAAAGGATGGGTCAGGCCAGGTGGAGACATCCAATCAGTGTGGGGTTGCATACTGTCTCCCTAGCTACCAAGGAGTATGGGCCCCACCCTTTGGGAGCCTTTTGGGTGCCAGTTCTAACCAAGGTGATAGGCTAGCTCAAATATCTACTATAGGGTAAATTGTAATTCAGTTGGTCACCTAGCATCACTGCGCAGCTTTCTCTGTGTGTTACAATTTCATTGGCCACCTGTGTGTGGCCAGGCCTGACCGCATGGCCTTTGCCCTTAAAAACTAGTCTGTGAAACAGAGAAGGGTTGCCCTCTCTTGTAAGGTGTGGCCCCGAATGTTCGGTTTGATTCTTGATGCTTGGCGCGAAATAAAGCTTTGCTTGATCTTCGCTTTGTATCAGTCTCGTTCCTTTAATCACGGACCCATTATTGGGGGACCTAACAGTTCCCAGCACCTGATGCCAACCTGTGTCACAGACGGGTAGATGTTCTACTTTTAAGATAGTTTTGTCTTTGCTTTTTCTTTCCTCCTATCAGGTTAAGGAAAAGGAATTGATGTTTATTTCCAGAGCCTCTTTTTCCCTATCTAAAGCATTAATCATTCAGGTTCAAAACTTTTTTTGGTTAATTTTTCTATTCTTTAAATCTTCATTTATTGATAATCTACTATATATAAGTCACTATGCTTGGAATTCATAAGGATTCTATATCTGAGTCCAAAGAATAAGCAGCATGAACACACAGAAAAAAGAAAATGTAAGTTTTCTCTAAGATTCTAGACTTGCATTTGTTATGATGTCACCAATACAGTATGACCTTGAGCAAATCCCATCCTGTCTCAGGAACTCTGTTCCTCCGCTGGGAAAGAGGGTGACATTGGATGATTTCCAAGGTCACCTCAGCCCTGGATTCAAATGAGTGTAAGTCTAGGCATGTAGCTCTCCATGCCTGACTTGTTTCAGTGAGTGATGGGAAAATCTGAGGGAGGATGGGATGGCAAGTTTGCTAAAAGGTGTACACTTTACAGGGAACATGCCCTTTACTTCTCCAAGGTAAGAACTTTTCCCCTCTCAGTGTATGCCAGGAATCAGAGATGAAACCTGTTTAACATAAATGTACTTAAATGAAAAAAATGCTTAGTTTTTGTAAAAATAGGATGGTCGCAATTTTTAGAAAATTAACCAACTCTTTTTACATTGAAAGTGTAGTACATGCTCACTATCAAAAACTTGGAAAATAATAAAAAGCCAAGAGGGGAGGGATAACATTTAGCAATGATCTCAGTGTTGAGAGAGATCGACTGTTAACATTTTAGTGTGCTTCCTTAGAGTCTTGTTGTTCCTTATTTGTCCCCCCCACAATGTATATGTTGAAGCCTAACCCCCAATGTGATGGTATGAAGACCGGGTGAGGGGCGGGGCTGGACTTTGGGTGATGATGAGGTCATGAGGGTGGAGCCCTCCTGAATGGGTCAGTGCCCTTAGTAAAGAGACCCCAGACAGCTCCCCAACCCCTCCCGCTGTGTGAGGCTGTGTGAGACCACAGTGAGAAGACAGTTGTTTATGAACCAGGAAGTGGACTCTCACCGGAAACCAAGTCTACTGTGCCTCCGAGCTTCCAGAACTGTAAGAAATATGTTTCTATGGCTTATAAGCCACCCAGTCTGTGTTCTTCTATTATAGCAGCCCTAACGGACTGAGATAAGTCCCAACTCAGATTGGAAATACTTTCCGTATGTCTTTTTTCGCCATAACACTACTGTCAGTTATTCTAAAATGATACGTACCTATTGTAACGATTTTGGAAACTACCTAGTAATATAGAGAAGAAAAAAACCAATCCCCCTCATCTTCACTCTGATTCTTAGGTACTGGTGAGTGTTTGGTCTCTTTGCACATTGTGCTTCATGCTTTATTTTTTTCCAAGATCTCATTTGAGACTCAGCACTGTTTTCAGGCAGCCTTGTTTCTTCAGAGAGGTGTGACATTCTCCTCTTTAAGCACAGGTGAGACAGCATGTGGTTCCTGCCCCGTGGACACTTCCCGTGGCTAGCATAGTGATTAACCTGGCATCAATTACACTAAGTGCTATTTAAGGAGAGAGGACGTGCAACCTGGAAATTAATCCATTAGCACTAAATTAAGGCCACCGTGGAGTAGTCAAAGCACCTCTTCACCACAAATGTGCTTTCTTCTCTATTGTGCTTAACACAGAGATTTGGTGAATTCATCCAAGTTCAGTTGAGTCCAAGTTCAGGACCACTTTTCCCATCAACAGAAGTTTCTCCTACTTTGTGCTCAGGCAGTGGCTGCTGCGCTGTTCAGGGTTTGTAGAGAATTCCCTCCCCCTCTGAATCCCCCCATTTATGGTGCTCACTCTTTGTTACTAAGCTGTGCCTGGGTACACATGTGAAAACATAGACACGTAGGCATTTTCAAGTACATCAGGCTATTATTACAAGTGATAAGTAGTATAGAAAGAGGTTATAAAGGGATTTGAGGTCAGAAAGCATTTTCTTTTTGTGGCTGATGTGTCCTGCAGTCTGGCTAACCATGGTTGTCTTCTTGTACAGAAGGCCTTCCTGTATCACACAATTTACAATAATCCCCATCTCTAATATTTATTGAGGGCCCACCATGTATCTCTGCGAGGCATTGGAACTATGGCAGGGAAAAGACAATCAAACTGTGCTCTCCCAGAAATTAGGCTCTACTAGAGGAGAGGGGCAATAACTAACTAACTAACTAACCAACTGACTGTTGATAACTGTCGGGGAGCAGGCGGCCAGGGCATGCATATGAATGTTGGTGGGTGTTGGTGGAGAAGGGTTTACGGGTGGGTATTTTTTTTTTATATATTTTTATTTTTAAAAAGATTTTATTTATTTGAGAGAGAGGGAGCAAGTGAGGGAGACGAACAGAGGGAGAAGAAGACTCCCCACTGAGCAGGGAGCCCGATGTTTGGCCCGAACCCAGAACCCTGAGATCATGACCTGAGCTGAAGGCAGACAACTGACTGAACCACCCGAGTGTCCCTGAGGATTGATATTTTAAATAGTTGACCACATGTGTGACAAATCATGCTCACCGTAAATGTGGTGAAAAGGAGGCTTGTGAATGGAGACCTACAGCCTGTGAGGAACGGAGTGCTGCAACTGCCTGGAGGAAGAGTGTTGGAAGCAGAGGAATCAGCATGTGCAAAGGCTCTGAGGGAGGTGCACCCAAGATGTATTTGAGGAAGAGTAAGGAGGCTGGTATGACTAGTATAGGGGAAGTGAGGGGAAAATGGTAAAAGGTGAGATCAGAGAAGAATCAGGGGTGTTGTTTTATGCCATGGTCCACCACTTCTATAACATTCTTCTAATGCACTGTGTATATTATTTCACTCATACCTTGACCCAGTGTACTTTGATTCCTGGAAAAAATTATACAAGTAAAATTCTAGCCAAATTGACTGGTAATCATATGTTCTCCTATTTCGGTAATCTAAGTAGATACATTAATGTCTTAATCTTCTATTGTTGCATAACAAATTATCATACATTTGGTTGTTTAAAACATTGCCCATTTATCATCTGTAATTTCTGTGCATCAAAAGTCCAGGCATGGATTAATGACATCCTTTGCTCAGAGTCTCAGAATCCAAAATCAAGGTGTTGACTGGTCTATATTCTTATCTGGAAGCTATGGAGAAAAATCTCCTTCCAAGCTGGTTCAGGTGGTTGGCCAAATTTAATTCTTTACAGTGGGAAGACTGAGATCTTTGTTTCCTTGCTGTCACCCAGAGCCTACTATCAGTTTCTAGAATACCCTGCAGTTCCCTTCCACATGGCACTCTCTGTTTTCAAAGCCTGCGAAGGAGACTCTCCCTCTTACAGTTCTAATCTCTTATGCCAAGAAAGGCCCTGTCCCATTTAAGGGTTCATCTGATTAGGCCAGACCCACCAAAAGATCACCATCTTTCTACCTTAGAGTCAGCTGATTAGGGAAATTCATTACATCTGCAAAATCTCTTCATAACAACACCTAGATTGGTGTTTGACTGCATCCCTGGCAGAAGGTACATGTACACTGGGGCCTAGAAATCCTGGGGATCAGCTTAGATTTCTGTCTACTGTGGCGGGAAAGCCTCCAAGTAGGGCACACTAATGTACAATGGAAATGTTTGTAGCACAATGAGGCCTAAATCCAAATTTACATTGGAAATGGGTGAAGTGGGTAAGTTGAAAAGAGGGGGAGCTTTAATAGTGGAAACTTGTATGTGTTGACTATGACTGTGGACAACGAGAAAGTGTGAACACTGGTATGAATAGGGAAGGTAAAAGACAGTGGGGGACCGTGGCTGTCTAGGATGATGGAAGATTAGGGGGTTAGGAACAATGGGTTTCATTCTCAGGGCCAGGAGAAGTAGAATGGTTGAGGAAAGTGCAGTTCACAGAATCCCATCTGGGAACAGGTGTGGCCAGGAGGCCAGCCCAGGCCTTTCCAGAGCCTCGTGCAAGTACGCCAACCCAGTGTTACTCAGAGCGTGGCCTGTGAATCCCAGCATCAGTACTACCGGGGGCTTGTTAGACGTGAAGAATCTCACTTCCCACCTCAGACCTCCTGAATCAGAATCTGCATTTTATTAAGATTTCCAGGTGACTTATATGTGCACTAAAGTTGGAGAAGCCCTGCTCTACCCAGCTGCTCCTTAGGATGAACCCTATCATCTAGGCTCCCCAATAATCTGACAAAAGTTTTGCATTCATGGGAACCTTCTGAGTCTCCAGCAACTGGGACAGTTGGTCGCCCAGGCTTCTGTCCTCCAAGGCCCAGTGTTACAGTTAAAAATGCCTGCAAATGGTGCCTCTCTGGCCCTGATCCATTCCCTGTAGAGCTCCGAGGTCATCCCAGGAAGCTCTCATTCCTGCAGAGGCTTCCCTACCAGGTGGGTTGAAAAGACTTCTTATGGCTATCCACCCAGAAGGATACCATCGCCATCACAAACTCATAGAGTATATTCAGGATGGGAGAACTCAGGAGGAGGGACTAGATCTGCCCAAATCGATCAAGCAGAAGGGTTCTCTGAGAGAGACCAGATGCTGTGAGGGAGGCCCCATGGGAGCTGGCCAGACTGGAGGGAGCCATCCATCTTGTGAGCTGCTTCTCTAGCTCTTCAGAAATAATGATTCTGTCCAGCGGGATGTGACTAAGTGGCTTGAAGTCATAAAGCTGAGGGCCAACCGAGAGCCCGTCCCTGCTAAACACAGATGCCAACAGCCTCCACACAAAACGGCCTAACAAGATGAATGGCCAGGCCACTTTAGAACCTCACCACAGCTTGTCCCTCTCCAGATGACATGCCAGACATCTGCTGTGTTGAAATAATAGAAAAACAGTTACAAATTAATGAGGGTGGACCCTGGGTTGGGTACAGTGGTCCGTGTTGTACAGGATTTTCTCTTGTAAAGCCCACTCCCATTCTAGGCAGGAACATATTTCACAGATGGGGCCACATAGGGGCTCAGAAAGGAAAACCCCTTGGAGGGTGAGTTGTGGGACCAGTATTCTTACCTGCTCTTTCTCACTCCAAGTCCATGTTCTGGGCACAGCTCCAGTCTGAATTTCTCTTGGCTTTCCTCTGCCCCCTGCAGAAACAGTCTGCCCAGGACGTGTTCTCCAAGCAGAGGGGGTATCTGTAGGCATCCCATCTGACAGCACAGCCCAGCATGCCCAACCTTAACACCTTAAAAGTAGCTTTCTGCTAGTGGAAGCAGTGAATAGGAAATGTACTAAAACATCAAAAGACCTATAATTATCTATGTTTTGAATTATGTGAGGGCATGCTAGATTTAATAAATGCAAGGAGGACAAGAAGCAGTAATTCATAATCTGTAATAGTTTACATACACTTATTATACTCATTTTATCTTTGCAACAACTTTGTGGGTTTCACGGAAGAGAGATTATTTTCCTTTAGAGAACAAAGGAAACTGAGACTATACAGTGAAACTGGACTCGACCAAAGTCCTTCCATGAGGATGTGGTCAAAAACACAACCGTGTGCATCCTGATAGCACGTTCTGTGCTCTTCAGAGACCAAACCATGGCACCAAAGACAAATGCGTGTGGCCGTGTGTGCGGTTCATGGCTCATCCTCAGGGAGCAAAGTAAATTGGGGGCCACGATAGTTTGCAAAACTCATGACAGACTCAAGTGATCTTTAAATATATGAATTCTCTCCAAATGGCAGCATTTAGTGCTCAGAATGTCTGTTGACATATGTTCTTTGATACACAGCAATCTTGGGAGATACATAGGACAGGACTGAAGCCACGAGCCACACGTGGCTACTGAGCACTTGACTTGTGGTGAGCCCAAAAGGAGTTGTGCTTGCCTATAAAATCCTCACTGAGTTTCAGGGACACGGTATAAGAGAACATGTAAAATATCTCTTTAATACCTTTTTGTATTAAGTACATGTTGAAATAATTATATTTTGTATATGTTGGGTTAAAATACATTGTTAAAATTATTTTCACCTGTTTCTTTTGACTTTTTTTTTTAAAAGATTTTATTTATTTATTTGACAGAGATCACAGGTAGGCAGAGAGGCAGGCAGAGAGAGAGAGAGAGAGAGAGAGAGGAGGAAGCAGGCTCCCTGCTGAGCAGAGAGCCCGATGCGGGGCTCGATCCCAGGACCCTGGGATCATGACCTGAGCCAAAGGCAGAGGCTTTAACCCACTGAGCCACCCAGGAACCCCTCTTTTGACTTTTTACTGTGGCTACTAGAAAAGGCACAAGCGAGGAGGCAGCTAGCTTGCCTTTGCCTCTCTTGGATATGTCCAAAGTCCAAAGTTGATATCAGAGTAAGGATATCAAAGAAGGTCCTCAGGACTCTTTCCAGTTAGAACTTAAGAAAACAGTCCCATTATCTGATGCCTGGCTCTGCGTGGCTCCAAAGCAGGCCACTGTGGAACGGGACTTCTCAGAGCTCACTAGGGGACAGAACACTTGCCGCTCTTGTTCAAATGCAGGCTCTGATTCAGCAGGTTTGAGGGTGGGACCTGAGGTTCTTTATTTGTAACAAGTTGGGTGATACTCATGCTGGGGGTCCACATACCTACTCTGAATAGCGAGAATCTCTAGAAGATGAACAGATACCGTGTCCTTTGGGGCAGGAGGTGTTCAGTGCTTCTCTGGCTGTGCCACAAACACAGTAACTGAGGCAGAAGACTGCCCCAGATGTTGATGGCCCCATTCAGTGTGTGTCACGCATTGAAATCAATGAGGGGAACAAGCTGGTGTGTGCGGATGGGCTGGTGTGGGACACGCGGAGCCCGTGGGAGGAGCCACAGGAGTGTGGTGGGCACTGTGTGGTGAGGGGGGCGAGCAGGGTCTCGACAAGGTGAGCTATTAGAGCCAGGAGTGCCTCTTTAAAACCTGGGTTATTTGTGTGTGAACAGCCCTCTGAATTCTGGCTGTACAATTGACGTTTTAAACTATTTTCATGTCTACATAGAACTGGAAGATTTTTTTTTTTTTTTAATGACTAGATGTTATTTTCCCAAATGGGGCTTTAGATGAGAAGCTTACTGGGGAAAGGGTTTGATTGAAAAAAGCGACAAATAAAAGCTCTAATAACCTCTCTCATCTTTTCAGTTGAGAAAGTTTCTAAAGTCAGCCTGGCATTCTTCTTTGAGTGAGTTCTCGCTAAGGTCAGTTAATGAAACTCAGACATTTTTCTCTCCTTTGTTTTGTCGGGGATATTTCCCCCCCCTCACACAATCCTTTATTTGAGTGTTACCTGGGATAGTCTAAATCCTTTTCTTTCTTCCTTTTTCTTTTCCTCTTTTCCTCCCCTCCCCCTCTCCCCACCACATTTTTCCTCCCCTCTTCTTTTTAGCACTTTCTTGCGATTTTCTTTGGTTTTCAGCTCTTGTTTCAGAAGCTTGGTTTTGTGCCAGAGGCCCTAGGCTTGAGCAAGTCTTACTTAGCACAGTATTTGGGGGCAGTCCCTAAGAACTGAAGTGAGTCCTCACATGAGAGCACCTCTTCATCTGGAGGCCCTCTTCAGCACAGTGGAACGGAGGGCCGCTGTGGGACTCTCACGGGTCTTGGGCTGGAGCCCCCTCCAGTGAGAGATTTTCTAACATCAAGTGGGCTTTCTTCCCAGAGGAATTATCTCAGCCAAATCCAGGCATCTACTTGCTTTGCATGAACTTCTTATTACTTTTGACTCTCTTGCCTGTCCTTAAATCTAACATTGTCTTGTAGCCCATCCAGGGACTAAGCTTTTATTCTGCCATTTGCAAAAAAACCTGGTAAGAGCCTGATGTTAGAATTCACAATCATTCATAAGCCAGCTTGTTAGGATGGTAAAAACTGATGTTTTCAAATAAAACTCAAGAAGCCAGTAGATTATATTGGAGGAGTAGTGGGCCGGTGGGAAGTAGCTTGCAGTGTGGTTTTTGAGGATAAAATGCTGTGTCTGTTTTCTTGTGCTCTGTTTTTTGAAATAGACTTTATTTTTTAGAGCAGTTTTAGGTTCACGGCAATATTGAGCAGAAGGTTCTGAGATTTCCTTTCACCCCTTCTCCCACACCTGCCTCACCTCCCCCAGTATCAGCAGTCTCCACAGGAATGGTACATTGTTGCGACTGATGAACGTTCATTGATACAACATTGTCACCAGAGTCCAGAGTTGATGTTAGGCCTCGCTCTTGGCCGCTGTACATTCTGTGGGTTTGGGCAAAATGTGCAATGACATGGATCTACCATTATAGTATCATAAAGAATATTTTCATTGTCCTAAAAATCTCTTCTTTATCTCTCCCTCCCCCAACCCCTGACAACCCACTGACCTTTTTACTGTCTCTATTGTTTTGCCTTTTCCAGAATGTCATCTTGTTGGAACCATATAGTTTATAGCCTTCTCACTTGGCTTCTTTCAGTCAGTAATAATAGGCCCTGAAGTCTCCTTCTTTGTTTTTTTGTGGTTTGGTAGTTCATTACTTTTTAATGCTGAATGACATATTGTTTGGGTATATCATAGTTTATCCATTCACCCACCGAAGTGTATATTGGTTGCTTCCAAGTTCTGGTAATTATGAATAAAGCAGTATACATCTGTATGAAAGATTCTATGTGAGTGTACGTTTTCAACTCCTTTGAGTAAATGCTGGATTGTATGGTAGAGTATGTTTAGTTTCATAAAAAAAACACCAAACCAGGGTGCCTGGGTGGCTCAGTTGGTTGGGTGACTGCCTTCAGCTCAGGTCATGATCCTGGAGTCCTGGAATCAAGTCCCATGTCGGGCTCCCAGCTCCATGGGGAGTCTGCTTCTCCTTCTGAGCTTCTCCCCTCTCATGCTCTCTCTCACTGTCTTTCTCTCAAATAAATAAAGAAAATCTTTAAAAAAACAAAAACACCAAACCCTCTTTCAAAGTGGCTGTACCATTTTGCCCACCAGTAGCGAATGAGAGTTCCTGTTGCTCCACATCCTTGCTAGCACTTGTCCATTCCGGTAGAAGTACAGTGGCATCACTGTGCTATTTTAATTTGTGTTTCCCTGATGACCTATGATGTGGGAGCAAGTTTTCATATGCTTATTTGCCATCTTTGTATCTTTGCTGAGGTGTCTAATAAGGTTCTATTTTTTAAAAAAAATTTTTTTCTCCTTAGTACAAAAGCAGAATTACAGGTATTACTCAAAATGATCTAGTAGCTTGCCATCTTCCTCAGAGTAAAAGCCAGAAACTTTTCCATGATCTATAAGACTGTCCATAATAGGGACCCCTCTCACTTTTCGGATCGAACCTCTCTCTTCTTCCCCATGGCTCACTTTATGTCAGCCACAGAATTTTCTCATTCAGACTCGGCATGTTCAGGCCTCCAAGACTGTGCCGGGAGGAAGCTCTTCTTCCACACAGCTCTGTGACTCACTCTCTCATTTCTTTCAGATCCCTGCTCCAAGATCACCTTCCCCAGGAGGCCTTTCCTGACTACCATTTATTAACTCCCTCCTCCCAGGCACACTGTTTTCTTTATATATAGATCTCAAACAAATGCTTTTCATCAGCCACATCGAACTGGGCCCACTGGCAAGGAGGTCTGGGAACTGTGGTTTTTGAGCTTCACATCCCTGCAGGACAGAGGAGAGCTTAAAAAGATAGGAAGGTTCTGATTTCCAACAAACAGTACCCAGCACAGATTGTTCACTCATTGGTTAGGGAGCTGCTCTAAGTTTTTGGTGGATGTAGTCTATTCCTGCCAGTCATAAACCTGCTGACATACTGCAACAGCAGATTTTCAGATCTGAACCTAGGGTCGCTAGGGGTGTCCTCGCTAACAGGGCTAGGTCTGCCTTACACGCTTCTTCCTTCCCCCAAGCAGCATTTGTGGCATGCCGCTGGAAATGACGGTCCCGAGCAGGCCGGACTGCCGAATTCTCATCTCACATTGCAGTGTGTCTGCTTTTCCTTCACTGGAAAACCCCAAACAGCATCACTTTCTCCTCTTGCACGAACCCATTGTGACAATTACGATCTGCCCACCTGACTGGTGCTCTGGGGGTAACTTTGGCCAGAATCACAAGTATGGCTGCAGCTGATGGGCCAGCGGCGCCAAGCATCTCCGTCTCAGTTTTTCACTGATAGTCCCGACGCAGTCTGGGGCGGAGGGCCAGAAGGAGTGCTGCGCAGGGAAGGCTTCATAATATCCCAGTGGTGTCAGAGCAGGCCAAGTAAATACTGTCCTGCCTACCCATTAGAGTGGAAATGAGGCAGAACAGCTTGCCGGTGATAGCCCAGGCGCTGTGGTGCTGACTCTGTCTCCTGGTGAGTCAGCAGCAGTCCTGCCTAGAGGAGACCTTTGGAAGATGGCTCCTATTCCGTTTTTCTCACGTGGCTGTGATGCACTGGTCTCAGCTAGTTTGGGGCACAACAGTGCAAACCAGTGATCAAAAATAGAACCAGCCTCATCAATGAATTGTTCATAGGTGTTTTCCATAGTCTTATTATGCCATTTTAAAAGGCCTTCAGAGGCATCTGGGTGGCTCAGTTGGTTAAGCAGCTGCCTTCAGCTCAGGTCACAATCCTGGTGTCCTGGGATCGAGCCCCACATCTGGTTCCTTGCTCATAGGGGAGCCTGCTTCTCCCGCTCCCTTTGCCCCTCCCCCTGCTCCTGTTGTCTCTCTCTCTTTTTCTCTTTCTCTCTCAAATAAATGAATAAAATCTTTATAAATAAATAAATAATAAAAAACCTTCAGACAGATGCATTCATATAGTTGGCTAGGGATTGTGAAGTTAGGCCAACAAAAGGAAACCACAGAGTTCCAGGTGCTAGAAACCCTGAGACAGGCAACTTTTGTTAGCCTGGGGGTCTGGTGGCAGCTCACAGCAACGGTGTACCATGCTTCTCTGCCAACACCCCAACACCATGTATGTGCTCCTCTTTCCTCGAGACCCCACAAACTCACATCCCCATCTGATATCATGACTGGCCACTTAGAAACACTTCGGTTTTTATTTTTATTTTTTTAAGATTTTATTTATTTATTTGTGAGAGAATGGCAGAGGCAGAGGGAGGAACAGACTCTTCAGGGAGCCCGATGCAGAACTCGATCCCAGGAACTCAGGATCATGACTGGAGCCCAAGGCAGATGCTTAACAAACTGAGTCACCCAGGTGCCCCTCTTAAAAGCACTTTGAAAGACTCAAAGCCGTGGACTGGAATGTCAAATTCCTTCTCTTACCATGAAAACTCTATTATAACTCTTTGGATACATCTCTTGATTGGATATTTCCCTCTTCAGAGTCCTGTTCAGTGTAAGAGAAACATTTTGGAGACCACTCTGTGATACTCGCTTAGACTCCCATGATTGCTGTCTACACATTCATGGGATTTCACTGGAGAAAACACCCCCTCCATGAAGTGTGGCCTATTGACTCAAACTGACTTTAGTTCCTTCATTATGTCTCCTTGGTGATTACAGAATCACTAATTTTGTGTTCTGTGCTGAACCTCACTTCTGTCTGTTTTCTGGGGACCCTTCCCCCCACACTTAGGCTCTCGTGCTCCACGATCATCAGCCTCCCGGTACCCCCCTTGACCGCCCCACGGATTCCTTTCTCATCCTTCCAGATATGCACAAGACACTTCTATTGGGATATGATGTTTGATTATCCCACTAACAATTATCCTGTTTATTTTAAGCTCAAGGCTTCTCAACTAAATCTTCTCTACTTATAACTGCATTTCCTAGACTCTTTTGCTATTCCTAATACCTTGAAATCTAATTTTTGAGCTTGCAATTTTCCTGAAGTATCATTTATTCTTTAGAGATCTCTAGTGACTACCTGCTTCCAAGTTCAATAATCTTTTCTCCATATTATGTCTGACATATTTGTCAAAGTCAACTCACCTGATGTTCAGGTGCAACTGCATAACCAACCAACCAAAAACTCAGTGATGTAAAACAATAATTAGGCATTACTGCTCACACATTTTGAAGGTTGTTAGGGGTTCATCTGGTTTAGGACGGACATGGCTGGGGGCTCTCTTCAGGCTGTGGCTGCCGGAGTGGCTCTGCTGTGCGTAGTAGTTCGTAGTTCGGCCAGGGAGGCTCTTCTATTGATTGTTCTCCTCCTAGCATCAGTGAGAAAGCTGAGCCGTGTTTTTCTTATGGTAATGGCAGAGACGCAGGACGCTAAGCAGAAACCTGTAAAACTTCTCAAAGGCTAGGCTTGGGGCTGGCACACTGTCACTTCTTCCCACATACCATTGGTCAAAACAAGTCAGTGATAAACCCAAAGTCTCTGGAAGAGAAGCACTTTCACTACTGATGAGACCCTGGCAGAGATGTGGGTGTAGGGAGTGGTAGAGAATTGAAGCCACTCACGGTCTGTACCACACCTGAGACCCTCTCCTACTTTGGCTTTTGTTGACTCTGCCTCATTCTGAGGTCTCAGAAGGTTTCTGGTGACCTTTCACTGGACCCGCTAGTTACATAATTACAGATTTTCAGCAGTACTCTGTCTCTTATGTTCTGCTCTTGGTCAGTAAGAGCCTTAAGTTCAGCAACTACCTCAATGTCGAAATACCTCTCAGAACTCTAAGCTCTATTTTCTTATCAGCTTTTGTTGGTCTCCTCTACAAAGAATTTAGGTTGTGTAAATCACTGTCATCTTAGATTCAGTAATTCAGAAATAATTGATTCAATCTTTCATCTAGAAGCATCTTTACCTCTTACTTTGACCCTCAGCAGTGGTGTCGCCATTACACATTGGAGGTGCCATTTTTTCTTCTCTGTCCTTCACACTCACCATCATGTGCCATCCTAGGGCTTAACAAATTTTCTTGAGAAATGATTCTTTGGCAGAATTTATTTTGTCCAATTTGTATATATCCACTCTCCCCAGATGACTGTAACCCAAGGAGGCAATGTGTTGCACTGAGGGAGTATAGGATTTAGAGGCAGATAAACCTACTTTGAGTCATGTTTGGCTTCTTACCTGTAAGCCTTGAGAAAATTACTTAAACTCATTGAGCATCAGTTTTTTCATCTATAAAAGTGGGTTATTTATACTAAAGAATTTTGGCAAAGAGTAAAAGAGATCATGGATGGAAATCACTTGTCACACAGTCGGTAGGCTTTCAATAATATTTTGCTTTCCTCTCCACTTCCCCTTTTTTTGGTCTCCCTTGGGTTCTCCTCGGTATTCAATATGACTGTGTTCTATTTATGTGTTTTCATTCTCTCTCCTTAATTCTAACACAAATCCCTCAGGGAAATGAATCTGTCTTTTATATCTCTTAGTTATCTGCATATATGGAAGGTGTAAATCATGGAGCCTAAGAATCTCTATCTGTTATGAGTCACAGCAGTCTTTTCCTTCCAACATTTTTTAAAAAAGAAGTCCTGCAAGTATTAGCAGAGCCCAGTGAATTATGAACTAACTGCAGTTTCTATGGGTTGTTTTCAGTTTTCCTGTTTTGCATAACTTTTTTTTTTTTTACCTTGTTCAGGAATCCAATGATTGTTCTCTAATAAAACCTTTCCCAGAGTATCTGATATTGGTCATTTCTCACCCAGTGTGAATTTTAGCCTGGGCATTTCTTTTTTCAGGCATCTCCCCAATGATTGAGTGATTGATTAATGGATAAATTAATTTTGCTGTTGATTAATGGCTTTTCTTAGCTTGCAGAGATTACTCCAGGCCACCCTCTCTTTGGTAAGCTGGGTCAGAATGTGCTTTACCCCCTCCTTCTGTCGCACAAACTGAGGTGGAGCACCATTCCTCTTTAGTCAGCAATTTAAGAAAATACCCTTTCTTCATGATTTGGATGAAGCTTCTTACCTGGTTTGTAACTTTGTTTGTAGCTGACACACAAGTGGGAAAAACAGAATTCAAAGTGTTATTAGCAGGACAGAATAGATGGAACATTGAAATCAACTAATAAGGTAAAAATCTAAGAGATAAAGGCCTATATGTAGCACCAATAAGCTTGATCTTATAATATTGCATACAACAAAACAAAACCTAACCCAATGGGATTCTGTGTTGGTACAGGTGTAGAGTCACTCTTTGCTAGTGGCAACCCTGGTCCAATTTTGCTCGGCCACATCTGGAGCACTTGGTTAATGCTGCGTGACGCACTCTAGGAAGGTCACTAATAAACTGGAGGAGGAAAGCTGGGGAATGGAGTGGGGAGGTTGGCTAGAAACCTTCATGGCAGAAGCCACAGGAGAGAGAAAGCATCAGGGGGGGCCACCTGGGTGGGTAAAGAATACCCTCCCCTTAATCTGTATTAGACAGCAGGACCAGCCCTATCCAACGATGAGAGACCTGTGTGTCCTGAGTTTTCCTGAAACTTCAAGCTAGAGCTCAGTGGCCACTTGAAAATGATAGTGTCCACTCACATGTACTAATTAGCAGGCAGTGGTATAAATAATCACTTTACATAAAGAGTTTTTTCTTTCCTAAAAAAATTCTCACAACAACGCTATGAGTTATATATTATAATTATTCCCATTTTAGAGATGGAAAGACTGAGGTTTGGAGAGTTTGTTGCCCAGTGTCCCACAACTAATGAGGGGCAAGGCTTGGATTTGAATTCAGGCATTCTAGTATTGTTCTGTCTCTAAAAGGTGTTCTAGTTGGGCTTTCCATATGGGATGTACAATTAGCCTGGAGGTGCTGCTCTAAGTTCCCTTTCATCACTAGGTCTTCTGTAGAGGTAGTCCTTGTTACATAAGTAATAGTTAAAAACCCATATATGCTTCATCTTTGGTTTGAATAATTTTGTTGGTTTATTTAAATCCTGTGTATTTTAAGTATTATTTGGAGGTAAAGCACAAATAACATAACAATTCGGGCAAAGAACGGATTTCCTCTCTCTTGGCAAGTGATTGCACATCTGAATGGATTATAATATACCTCTTCTCCTTTTTGAATCATAAATAAGCCCTGGAGTTCCTTCTAAATCTCCACGAGTTACTAGAGTTGTGCTGTGTCATTCAGATGGGGGAACAGAAAGAAAGAGTATTAATATTTGGCGAGGATTTTCTAGATGACAGGAACTGTGTTTAGAGATTTATGTATATTACCTGACTTGATGCTTGCAATGGATTAGATATTATTCCCATTTTATAGGTGAGTAAAGCAGGTCTGAATGGAACTACCCTCCTAACACTGCTTGTAAGCAAACTGCAGAGACTGCATTAGAACCCCAGGCATCTGGTACCCAAACATGCTTTTCCAACTCTACCATGTTGCTTCTCAGTCAAAACACATGGAATCTACTGTGGGTTTGACTGAGTTCAAGAACACCATGGGGAGTAGATATATTTGTTACCTTATTAGCTTCTTTCCATACTTACATGCTCACATCTCTCCTGTCCAGTTTCTAAGGAATTTAGGGAAGGAAGAGTGTCCTGAAAGTCCCAGTATTTGGAGGGGGAGAATTCTTTCATAGAGCTTGGTACCCAAGACATATAACTTAATATAACCTTGATAAAGCTTTTTGCTTTTACTGTTAATACTTATTCTACTATGGCCACCACTCACAGCCACATTATATGGAACTCTCTACTAAATTTGAGGCTGTCTATATTCATATATGCCATGTCATTTCTTATTCAGACAATAAAGGTGTGAAGTAAATATTAATAGTCTCATTTTATAGATGAGAAACTAAGGTTCATAAAGAGAAAATGGCTTTCTCAGAGTCAGAAAATACGGAGTGGTGGGAAGAAAACTTGAACTCAGGTCTCAGTGACTCCAAAGTTCATGCTATTTCCACTGCACAATGCTTTATGTAAAATACCTGCACACCACCCCAGGCCCCCCCCAAAAAACATCTGTATGCAAGACCGATTGCAAAGTACCATAGGTGGGCAGGCAGCCCTTCTTTATCTGAGGTTCAGTCCAAGGACTTTTTCCACTAATCAAAGTAGCCCCCTACCACCAATCTATCATAAAAGACAGTCATAGAAATGCAACGATCTTCATGTGTTAATTTCATGTCCTAAAATTTTACTGAATTTATTAGTTCTAATATTTGTGTGCGTGTGTGTAGTCTTTAAAGTTTTCCATATAAGATCATGTCATCTGCAAACAGATATAATTTTACCTCTTCTTTCCTGATTTGAAACCTTTTATTTCTTTTTCTTGACTGATTACTCTGGCTAGATGACGTTAAATAGAAATAGCAAGAGTGGACATCCTCTTTTGTCTTGTTCCCTATGTCAGTGGAAAAGCTTTCAGTTTTAGTATGACATTAGCTGTGGCCTTTTCATTTGTGTCAAGGTGAGTTCCTTCTATACCTAGTTTATTGAAAGTTTTTCATCATGAAACGGTGTTGAATTTTGTCCAGTGCATTTTCTGTATCTGTTGAGATCGTCATGTGGTTTTTATCCTTCTTTCTGGTAATGTGCTGTATCACATTAATTGATTTGCATATGTTGAACCATCATTGCATCTCAGGGATAAATCCCACTTGGTCATGGTACATGATCCGAAACTGGTAGAAATAATAAGTGAGTTCAGCAAGGTTTCAAGGTACAAAATCAACTTTAAAAATCAGTTGTGTTTCCTTACACTAATAATGAGGTCCTTCTTTTTAAAAAAGGAAATTAAAGAAACAAGCCTGTTTTTAAGAGCATTGAAAGGAGTAACATACTTAGGAATAAACTTAACCAAGGAGGTGGAGGACTCTGGTGGAAGTAGGAGGATGGAGGAGGCGAAAGCAAAAGTAGATGGGACAGCCCTGGTGATGTTCTAGCACATAAATTAGTAAGGGGTTCACAGACATTCATTTTATTGCTATATCCTATAACTCATATAGATGTTACATTCTTTAGTAAATATCAGATATTCTGTAATAAGAAAGAGTGACTATATCAAAAAGGAAGTCACATTGTTGGGCCCAAGTTTGGATCAGGTCAGTCATTCATCAGCCTGGCAGCACTACAGACCCACAGAAGGAAAAGTCAAATCTCCTGAATAAAAATTTCTGATATGAGCTTCATTCAGGCAAGGATGTTTGATTCATTTACTTCTTCATCCGTGTACCTGTACCCATGCCTGAAACCTTTGAGCAACTATATGTGAAATGAATGAAAGCATGAATAGGACTGAGCAATCCATATTCTAGTAAAGCTTCCCATCTGAGTCTGTTAGTTCACCAAATAGGACTCACATCTTCCTCTCATGTGCCATAGATTCTTCCTCCTAACTAACCATTTGGGAATCATTACACAAAAACTCACTTCATGCATAAGGAACACAGATGTGTATCATCACCTCAAAGGAAACGTTAGGAGAAAGAGGAGATATATACCTTGTCAGAGGTAATGTGAGATAGGTGTCTGACAAAACAAATTGTAGCCAGTCTATAGACTCAGGGCAGCTGAGGCATAAGGAAGAGAGAAAGGGGGGGAACAGAGGAGGCTTCAAAGCCTTACGTGACAAAGTAAAATTCGGTCTCCTGAACAGTTACCTCTTTCCTTCTCCTGGGCAGCTGATTCTGCCTAGCAACACTCTCTGATTGGTCCCCTCCCCAATGTGACGTTTTTCCTGAAGTGACTGCTCTCCTTGTCCTTTTTTCTTAGAAACCCCCAGGAAGGGTGCTCAGCTAACTCTACAGCAAGTCACCTCTGTGTGCTGCTATATGTTTCCATCCTGTGGGAAAGATGCGATATTCTGTATTAGCTGTCAACCGTTGCATAACAAATTACCCCCAAACTTAGTAGTTTAAGACAACAAAATGCTTCTCTCACAGTTTCTGTAGGTTTTGAATCTGGGAGCAGCTTACCTGGGTGGGACTAGGTCTGAATCTCTCACAAAGTGGCAGCCAAGCAATCCAGCAAGTCTTTAGTCTCTGAAGGCTTAACGGGGGCTGCAGGAACTCTCCAGGCCACGAGACTAGAAAGGCGCTCCTAAAATGGAAGTTTTTTTCATAACTTAATCTCCGAAATGATATACCATTACTTCTGTTATGTGCTGTTGACCATCCAGACCAACCCTGGTAAAATATGTGGAGCAGATTATACAAGCGTGAGATACCAGGAGACAGGGATCACTGGGGGCTGTCTTTGAGACTGGCTACCGCTTTCCAGATGGGCTTTCAAGTCATATAGACCCTTCAGTTAAAATGCAGATATTTACAGTGAGGGTTAGCGTCTCAGCAGACCACTGGCCAAGTAGCCAAGTAGCTGCCAAGTGAAATGCAGAAAAGAGATGGGAAGTAGTGTGTGGTGGGGGAGCAGGAGGTGGGGCTTTGGAGGAGGGGCAATGGGGACAGATCTGTCATTTGTGGGAGAAAGTCATAGGACAGTATGATAATAGAGACACCAAAAAGCAGGATCCATCTCTAAGGGGAGGGGAGGGAGCGGAAGTGGGGAATGGAGAGATGTTCCCCTCACTGTCTTTATGTGCATCACCAACTGAGACCTTGACTCTCCGCTTCCATGGTGTCTGTGTAGAAATAGGGGAAAAAGCAGGTGCTGAGCTTCACTGCTGGTTAATTAAATGTTGCTTCGAAGGCAGCTGGTGGAGTATGTGCACTATATACTATCCTCAGCTTTTCCTGAATCACACATTTTAATTAACCTTCAAGCCCTTGCTGGGGCTTTGAAAGAACTTAATTGGCCTGCAGGGACTAGAACACACAACAGCCAGAAAAAGGCTACATCTCAGTTGTTTTCACTCTGAGGACTTATAAAATTGAAATTGTTGTTTTATTTCATTCTTTGAAGCCCAGAGCTACATGTGGATTCCTGTTTGGAACTGGCAGAAGCATCTCTGAATGCTTAAGTACAAAACGGCATTTCAGCAGCAGTTATAATTGAGTGTGTAGGACTTGAATCTCATTTATCTCGTGTCCTTGGGTTTACCAGAAGAGTTCAACTTGTACTGGCTTTTTTGTTGGTTTGTTTTTGGCTTCTTCATCAAGGATGGGAAATATTTTGCCCTGAATTTACTATGCAATTTCAGTCAGGTGGGAAAAAAAAAACAAAAAACAACAACAAAAAAAACAACCTTCTCTTGAGAGGTGCCTGGATGGCTCAGTCAGTAAACGTCTGCCTTTGGCTCAGGTCATGATCTCAGGATCCTGGGATTGAGTCCCACACGGGGCTCCCTGCTCAGTGGGGAGCCTGCTTCTCCCTTTGCCTGCCACTCCCCGTGCTTGTGCTCTCTCTCTGTGTCAAATAAATAAATAAAATCTTAAAAGTGAAACAAACAAAAAAACAACTTCTCTTGAAATCAGGACCCCTTAAGAGACTTCCAGATGTTTTTAATTTTGTCAGACATAAATTCTGAGAATCACAGTCTGTGTGAAGACAGACATACCTTGGAGATATTGCAGGTTTGGAATATCTAGATATTCCACGATAAAGTGAGAATCACACTAGAGTGAATCAAATGAAGTTTTTGGTTTCCCAGTGCATATAAAAGTTATGCTTCACTACTAAGTGTGAAATAGCATTATATCTAATAAGGCCAATGTACATACCATAATTTAAAAATACTTGATTGCTTAAAAAGGCTAACCATCATCTGAGCTTTCAGTGAGTCGTAATCTTTTTGTTAATGGAGGGTCTTGCCTTAAGGTTGATGGGGGCTGACTGCTCAGGGTGGTGGCTGCTGAAGGCTGGGATGGCTGTGGCCATTTCTCAGAACAAGTGAAGTTTGTTGCATGGATTGGCTCTTTCTTTCACAAACAATTTCTCTGTAGCATGCAGTGCTGTTAGATAGCATTTTACCCTACAGTAGAACTTCCTTCAGAACTAGAGATTGTTCTCCCAAACCCTGCTGCTTCTTTATCAGCTAAATTTATGTCATATTCTGAATCCTTTGTTGTCATTTCAACAGTCTTCACAGCATCTTCTCCAGGAGTAGGTCCCATCTCAAGAAACCACTTTTTTTGCTCATCCATAAGAAGCAACTTCTCTGTTCAGGTTTTATCATGAGATTGAGACAGTTCAGTCACATCTTCAGGCTGCACTTCTTTTTTTTTTTTTTTTAAAGATTTTATTTATTTATTTGACAGAGATCACAAGTAGGCAGAGAGGCAGGCAGAGAGAGAGGAGGAAGCAGGCTTCCTGCTGAGCAGAGAGCCCAATGCTGGGCTCGATCCCAGGACCCTGGGATCATGACCTGAGCCAAAAGCAGAGGCTTTAACCCACTGAGCCACCTAGG
>NW_019154086.1:56324587-56383332 GCF_002288905.1 Enhydra lutris kenyoni | reverse complement strand
CCTGGGATCATGACCTGAGCCAAAAGCAGAGGCTTTAACCCACTGAGCCACCCAGGTGCCCCTTCAGGCTGCACTTCTAATCCCAGTTCCCTTGCTCTTTCCACCCCACCTCCAGTTACGTCCTCCACTTAAGTCTTAACTCCCTCAAAGTCATCCATTATGGTTGGAGTCCTCTCCTTCCAAACTCCTGTGATCGTTGATATTTTGACCTTTTCCCATGAACCATGAATGTCCTTAATGACATTTAGAATGGTGAATCCTTTCTAGCAGGTTTTCAATTGACTTTGCCCAGATCCATCAGAGGACTATCTATGACAGCCACTGTCTTAAGAAATGTATTTCTTAAATAGTAAGACTTGAAAGTTGAAATTACTCCTTGATCTGTGGGTTGCAGCATGGATGTCGTATTAGCCATCACGATAACAATATTAATCTCATTGTCATGTTGTCAACAGATGTGGTGTTATTTAGGCTTAGTTGTACCATTTCTAGAGCACAGGCAGAATTGAGGCAGCAGACTTCCTAAGGGCCTTAGGATTGTCAGAATGGCAAATAAATATGGGCTTCAACTTTAAGGGGCCAGCTTCCTTAGCTCCTAACTAGAGAGTCCACCTGTTTTTTGAAGCTGTGAAGCCAGGCATTGACTTCTCTTCTCTAACTATGAAAGTCCTAGATGACATCTTTTCCAAATAGAAGGCTATTTTGTCTGCACTGAAAATCTCTTGTTCAGTGTAGCCATGTTCATGAATTACCTTGGCTGGATCTTCTGGAGAACTTGCTGCAGCTTCTTCATCAGCACCTGCTATTTCACCCTGCACTGTTATGTTATGAAGATGGCTTCTTTCCTTGAACCTCAGACACCTACCTCTGCTAGCCTCCCACTTTTCTTCTGCAGCTTCCTCACTCTCTGCCTTCATAGAATTGAGGAGAGTTATGGCCTTGCTCTGGATTGGGCTTTGGTTTAAGGGAATGTTGTTGCTAGTTTGCTCTTCAATCCAGACTATCAAGACTTTTTCCATATCAGCAATAAGACTATTTTGCTTTCTTATTTTTTGTGTGTTCACTGGATTTGCACTTTGAATTTCCTTCAGGAACTTTTCCTTTTCGTTTACAACTTGGCACACCATTTGGTGCAGATAGCCTAGCTTTTGGCCTATCTTGGTTTTTGGCATACTTTTCCCCATTAAGCTTAGTTAATCTCTAGCTTGTGATTAAAGTGAGTGAATAAAGTGTTTTATTTGTATAAAATAAATACTTTTATTTGAACACTTAGAGGCCTCCAAAGGGTTATCAGTTGGCCTAATTTCAATATTTATATGTTTCAGGGAGTAGAGAGGCCCCATGACAAGGGGAGATGGGGAACAGCTGACAGAACACACACAACATTTACCAATTAAGTTTGCTGTCTTATATGGGCACTCCAAAAAAATTACAATTGTAACATCAAAGATCACTGATCATAGTTCACCATAACAAATATAATAAAAATAAAAAAGTTCGAGATACTATGAAAATTACCAAAATGTGACACAGAAACAAAAAGTGAGAAAATGCTGCGGTTAGAAAAATTGCCACAAACCTTCAATTCATAAGAAATGCGATACTGGAAAAGCACAATAAAACAAGGTATGCCTGTATTGTGTTTTCTGTATGAAAAGCAGCTCCCAGGTAATTGTTGAAAACGATATACAGAGATCAAGATTATAGTAAGAACTTACATGTCTTCAGGATAGAGAGGATAATTCTCAGGGTGAGTTCACCAAAGAAGTGAGACAGAACAAGAAGAACAGAGGGTCAAGAAGTGATGTGCTGAAAATCTGGAGGAAGAGAGACCAGCAAAAGTGACTGGAAGGAGGAGACTTGATGAGATGGGGGTGCTGGGAAAGAACAGTGAAGAAAATCAAGGGAGGTAGTTCAAAAAGAAGGTGGTCAGTCATCTCAAAAGTTGCAGAAATACCACAGGAAAAAAGGAGAGAACAAAGGCAGTTAGATATAAGAAAAATGGGGGTGAGAGTAACAGGTTTCCTGTGTCTTTTACCGTATCAAAAGCATACTGAGATCCTTTCACCTAATGTGTTATCTATAGCTAGGTAAGAAACCAAGCCAGAAATTAGTGGCTTAAAACTATAACTGTGTATTTAGTTATAATTCTGTTCATTGGCAACTTGGATTTATGATACTGTATCCAGTTACAACCTGTTTTTTCCCCCTACACCACCAAGGAACTCTCTGATACCAGCAGGGTGTCCCAACTATTCAACTCAGTTCTGGTACTATCTACCTAAAGACAGTGTCAGATCCCACAGGTTAAGGGGTATCTTTCAAGACTGCCCCTCTCCCCAACTTCAGATGTTAATCACAAGTTCAGGTGTCACCTTTGCTTTTGACTGACTGACTATAGATTGGGGGTTCCAAGTACCCTCTTCTTGGGCTTGATTAATGTGCTAGAGTGGCCCACAGATCTCCAAGAAACCTTTTACTTGCCAGATTACCAGTTTATTATAAAAGGATGTAACTCAGAAAGAGTCCTATGGAAGAGATTTGTGGAGCATGGTATGAGGAAAGGGGTACAGAGCATGCCATTCCCCCAGGACCTCCACAAGTTCATCAGGCTGGGAGCTTTTGAATCCCATCGTTTTGGGATTTTGGGAGGCTTTATTAAGAGGCAGTATAGATTAAATCATTAGCTATTGGTGATTGATTCAACTTCCAGCCCCTCTCCCTTCCGTGTGGGTTAGTGGGGTGGGACTGAGAGTTTCAGCTCCCTGATCACGTGGTTTTCATCCTGGGGACAACTAGACCAGGTTCTTAGCTGTATCCAATCACCCCATTAAATAACAAAGGGCTCCTTTATTTCTCTCATCACTTAGGAAATTCCAAGGGCTTTAGGAGGCACCAGAAATAGGGGCAAGACCAAATAAGTATTTCTTGTTGTAATCACAGTATTACAGGGCTGGGCTCACCTAGGAAATTCTATTTTTTTAGTGTGGGCTGGGCTCATTCATATTCTCAGATAGTTGATTGATCCGCATGGGGCTGGCTAGTCCTAGATGCCTTCATTCCCATGATGGATGGTTGGTGTTGGCTCTTGGCTGGATGTCTCACTTTCTGGCACAGCACAAGAAGAAACTTAGGAAAGGATCAGTTTTCTGACGACCATTTCATGCACATGATAATATTAACATTTGCTTACATATCTGACTATGTCCTGCCATGGCATGTTGTTCTAGTCTATTAAAAAAATTAATGCATAAGGAAGTGAAGACATAATGGATAAGTAATCAGAGGAGCCTCTGACCTTGGCATAAAACCAGATTCCTGCTTCTTGACCCATAGCTGCCATCTTCCTTCTCTCATTCAAGGAGACAATCACTTTACCACTAGCAATTTCCTGAGTTTTTGGTGGCTGAAACTGGGTTAGAAACAGATGTTTGTGCTTCTCTGCATCAGTCAGAGGCCTTCACTTAAGGTATGGGGAGACCATGCACTTTGCATGATCAATGGGAATGAACCCACTGGTCTCTGAAGGGCCCCCTGTCATTGGATTCAAACTCCTCTCTAAGATCCATTCCCTTTACCCATCTCTCTCTCCTTAGTATTCCAAAGAATGAATGTTGTGTGAATTTTGGTGTGTGTGGGATGCAATTGATTCAAAAGGACTTACTTAACAATAATACAATAGAAATGGAATATTCAGATTTGACAGGCATCATGTCTTCCTTCAGCATTGCCATGAAAAGTCAGGGTTCAGTCCTTGAGGAACAATTTCATAATCAAAAGCTGGGAGTCACTTGGCCCAGTAATAAGCCACAATGACAAGAGAACAAGGAGTACAAGGGCAAGGAAAGAAAAGATCGAATATTCTCCTGGGCTCCACTTTTGAGCTACCCATTGAGCTAGAGCACAGAAGTGCTCTCATTTTGTTCCAGAACTGCCAGAAGACAGCTGCTTTAATCCCAGTTTTATAGTTTTGCATCTCAAACAGGTTAATAACATGTCTTGGTCACACAGCAAGTAATTGGCAGAGCTTGGGTTTTGACTACATTTTTTCTGATTTCAGTATCTGTGCTCTATCCATTTCACCAGGGTAATAGATTCATCTTCACAAATAGTAAAATCTCATTAAGAAAATCATATGCTCCATGTTATATGGGGTTCCTTTTTTCTCTCTTTCAGAGTTTAATTTTCATGTTCTTGAATCCATGATGGTTTAAAGTACAAAGGAAGTCATGATATCCTTGACTCTACAGACTGCTTAAATTTATCCTGACCCAGGGTATTTTTTTTCTTCCCTTTTTAGGAAATTGGTGATCAGGACAGATAAAACATGCAAATGCTGATCAGCCCATTTGGTTGATGGTTAGGTGCTTGGTAGGGAAAAAAGACAAAAACAATCATTAAAACATATAAGGGACTTCAGTTGCCAGTGTTATCCCCATCCACCACTATTCTTGAAAAGAGATGTCCACATGCTTTGAGTACCTTATAGCCTCTCCTGATTTGGGGGGTTGGGGGAGGTAGGGAATCCCCATAAAGGAAGACCATGCAGAACAATAGGGAATTTATTTCATATGAGTATAAGTATCTCAGAGATTTCTTTCCAAGGAAGAAGAAAGGTCATCTTAGGAAAACTTTAATTGATTCTGCTTATTATTGCTAGCAATTTGGGAAACTAGGAAGGAATTATCTTTATCACTTTTGTGCCTCTGTTTAATACTTACTCAGGCTTCTACTCAGGCTATTTAATTGGTTCTCTGTTTCATTAAAAAGAAGAGAGGTGCAAATACCTGGGCAGTGTTTTTGTTTCCAGTTCATAAAATTGTTTAGTTTAATTATAAATGTATTTCATTGCATTTATAAATGCAATGTCTCATTATATGAGACACAGTTTATGCATCTGACATATTCACACTAAGTCTTTGCCCCACTTCAGTGTGAAAAGCAAGTCTTCCTATTTTTCTGTCTTGCTATTTCTCCTCTGTCCCTAAAATGATGCTCATTGACCAGAGACTGTATTGAAAGAGGGGAGGAGTGCAATAATAACTAAGCATGGTTTTCTTTGGACTACTTACTATGTGCCTGGCTTTGGAAATAGACTTCTTACACATTCACTGAATCCTTGCCACACCTCTGTGGAATTGGTGCTACTAACCCCATTTGACACACAAGGGACTTTATGTTCAGAGAGGTTAAGACAGTGACCAAAGTTAAACAACTATTAATGATGAAATTGGGAATGGAAACTTGTTCTGCCTGACAACAAACTCTGAACTCCCAACTGCTATACTTGCCTCTCTTAGAATTTTGTTGAACTAAACTTTTAATTTTGAAATAATGATAGATTCACATGCAGTTGTCAAAAACAATACAGAGTGTAGATCCTTTACCCAGTTTCTCCAATAATATCTTACAAACTATAGTACAATATCTCAACCAGGATATTGGCATTGCTAAGTCAATCTACAAAATAGTCCCATTACGGGGCGCCTGGGTGGCTCAGTGGGTTAAGCCTCTGCCTTCGGCTTAGGTCATGATCTCGGGGTTCTGGGATCGAGCCCCACATCGGGCTCTCTGCTCCTCAGGGGGCCTGCTTCCTCCTCTCTCTCTGCCTACTTGTGATCTCTGTCTGTCAAATAAATAAATAAATAAATAGTCCCATTACAAGGATCCCTCCTGCCACCTTTTAGAGCCACACTCACTTTCCTCCCAATCCTAACTCCTGGCAACTACTAACCTGTTCTCCATTTGTGTAATTTCCTCCTTTCAAGAATGCTGTATAGGGGCGCCTGGGTGGCTCAGCGGGTTAAAGCCTCTGCCTTCGGCTCAGGTCATGATCCCAGGGTCCTGGGATGGAGCCCCACATCAGGCTCTCTGCTCAGCAGGGAGCCTGCTTCCCTTCCTCTCTCTGCCTGCCTCTCTGCCTAACCTGTGATCTCTGTCTGTCAAATAAATAAATAAAAATCTTAAAAAAAAAAAAAAGAATGCTGTATAAATGAAATCATGTACTATGTCACTTGGGGGGACTGACTTTTTAAACTTATTAATAGTCATGCCAAGAACTTTTTTTTAACCACAATAGAGTGAAATTAGAATTAAGTAGCAGAAGGAAAACTATAAAATTCACAATCATGTGGAAATTAAACAACATACTCTTAAACAACCAATCAATGAAAAAAATCACAAGTCAGAAAATATGTTGAGACAAATGAAAATAAAAACAGTATATCAAAACATTTGAGATGCAGTGAAAGCAGTACAAAGAGTTAGGTTTATAATGGCAAATAAATCCATTTAAAAAGAAGAAGGATTTCAAATCAACAACCCAATTTTATATCTTGAGGAACTAGAAAAAAAATGAACTACACCCAAAGTTAGCAGAAGGAAAGAAATAATAAAGATTGGAATAGAAACAGGTAATAGTAGAAAAACAATCAGAAAAAAACAAAACAAAACAAAACTTTTTTTTTTTTAAGGATTTGTTTATTTTACAGACAGAGAGAGAGCATACGTGATCGGGGTGGGGGAGAGGGCAGAGGGAGAAGAGAGAGAGAATCTTTAAGTGGACTCCCTGCTGAGTGGGGAGCCCAGTGTGGGGCTTGATGCCAGGACCCTGAGATGATGAGCTGAGCTGAAATCAAGAGTCAGCTGCTTAACCAGACAACCACCCAGGTCTCCCAAGAGTTGGTTTTTTGAAAAATCACTAAAACTGACAAATAGCTAGATTTACTATGAAAAAAAAGGGAGAAGACTCAAATAACTAAAATCAGAAATGGAAGAGAAGACATGACAGCTGATGTCACAGGGAAAAAAGGGTGATGAGACTACTAAACACACCTATATGCCAACAAACTAGATCACCTAGAAAAAATGCTTAAGTTCCCATAAATATACAACATACCAAGACTGAATCACGGAGAAATAAAAAAATCTGAACAGATCTATCACCAATATGGATTCTGAATAAGTAATCAAAAACCTTCCAACAAAGAAAAGCACAGCATCAGATGGCTTCACTGGAATTCTACCAAACATTTTAAGAAGAATTAATGTCAATTTTCCTCAAACTTTTCCAAAAAATTAGAAAGGAGGGAACACTTCCAAACTCATTTTATAAGGCCAGTATTACCCTGACCCTGATACCAAAACCAAAGAAAGTTACAGACTGATGTCTTTGATAAATATTAATGCAGAAATCCTCAACAAAATAATAACAAGGTGAATTCAACAGCATATTAAAAGTAGTATACACCATGACAAAGTGGGACTTATTCATGAATTGCCAGAATGCTGCAACATATAAAAATCAATGTAATATACCACATTAACAGAATGAAGGACAAAAACCACATGGTCATTTCAATTGACACAGGAAAATCATTGAACAAAATTCAGTACCCTTTCATGATAAAAACACTCAACAAACTAGAATAGAAGGAAGTAACTCAATATAATAAGGGCCATGTAAGACAAGTCCACAGTTAGCATCATATTCATCGGGGAAAAACTGAAAGTGTTTCTTTTATGATCAGGAACAAGGCAAGGATGTTCACTCTTGTCACTTCTATTCAATATACTACTGAAAGTCCTATCCAGAGAAAGGAGGCAAGAGAAGGAAATAAAAGCCATCCAAATTGGAAAGGAAGAAGTAAAATCTTTGTTTGCAGATGACATGACTTTATATGTAGAAAATCTTGAAGAGGGGCACCTGAGTGGCTCAGTCATTAGGCATCTGCCTTCAACTCAGGTCATGATCCCAGGGTCCTGGGATCAAGCCCTGTGTTAGGCTCCTTACTCAGTGGGAAGCCTGCTTCTCCCTCCCCAACTCTCCCTGCTTGTGTTCGCTTTCTCACTGTGTCTTTCTCTGTCAAATAAATGAATAAAATCTTAAAAAAAAAGAAAAGAAAGAAAGAAAATCTTGAAGATTCCACACACATGCATAAACAAAACTGTTATAATAAATAAATTCAGTAAACTTAAAAGATACAAAATCAACACACAAAAATCAGATGCATTTCTATACACTAACAATGAACAACCTAAAAAGGAAATTAAGAAAACAATCCCATTTACAGCAGCCTTAAAAATGAATAAAATACTTATAAATAAATTTAACCAAGGTCAAAGAACTATACTACAAAACATTCCTGAAAAAAATTGAAGAAGGCACAAGTAAATAAATATGTATTTCTTGTTCATGGATAGAAGACATTGTTAAACTGTTCATAGTACCCAAAGCAGTCAATAGATTCAATGTAATCTCTACCAAAACTGCATTGGTATTTTTTTACAGAAATAGAAGAAAATTCTTAAGAATTTTCTTAAGAATTAAGATTTTCTTAAGAATTTTCTTTAAGAATTAAGAGCCAAGACAATCTTTAAAATTATTAAAAATTATAAAACTTACCTTAAAACAATTAAGAGCCTAAGAGCCAAGACAATCTTTAAAAAGAACAAAGTTGAAGATCTCGCATGTCCTGATTTTAAAACATATCACAAAGCTACAGTAACCAACCAGTATAGTACCAGCATAAAAACATATGTATAGACCAATGGAACAGAGTAGAGATCCCAGAAATAAACCCTCTTGCATGTGCTCAAATGATCTTCAACAAGAGTTCTAAGACCACACAGTGGAGAAAGGACAGTCTCCAATAAATGGTGTCAGGGAAATTGGACACCCACATAAAAAAATAATGAAATTGGACCCTTACTTTACACCATACATAAAAATTAACTGGAAATAAATTGAAAATCTAAATGTGAGATCTGAAACTGTGAGACATCTAGGAGAAAACGAAGAAAAATCTTCATGACATTGGCTTTAGCAATGACTTCTTTTTTCAGCCGGATTGAGGTATAATTAACAAAAGTTTCAGTTCTAATGTTCTGATTGAATAGTTAACTTGAGCTCTAAAGTTCAAAAAGACTTTCTTAAAGTTAATATTTTTTTTTAAAGGTTTTATTTATTTACCTGACAGAGATCACAAGTAGGCAGAGAGGCAGGCAGAGAGAGAGGAGGAAGCAGGCTCCCCAATGAGCAGACGCCTGACATGGGGCTCGATGCCAGGACCCCGGGATCGTGACCCGAGCTGAGGGCAGAGGCTTTAACCCACTGAGCCACCCAGGCGCCCCTTAAAGTTAATATTCTTTATCTTATCCTGAGACCTTTGAATATGGAATATTGCAATGTTTTAGGGACTGATTTTTGTGTTTTCTTTTCCTTTTCCTTTTTTTTTTTTTAATTAGCTTTATGGACATATAATTGACAAAGTTGTAAGATCTTGTGAAAGGACTCCCACTATTGAGTTAATTAACATATTCATTCCTTCGCCAATTACTTTTCTGGGTGGAGGGGAACATTAAATTCTACTCTCTTAGCCAATTTCAGTTATACAATACAATGTTAACTATAGTTGCACATTATATCCTCAGACCCTATCCATCTTACAACTGGAAGTTTGTATTTACCAACCTCTCCCTATTCTCACTTCCCACCCCCACCAATCCCAGAAACCACTTTTCTACTCTGTTCCTGACTTTGACTTTTTTTTTTCTTTTTTCTTTTTTGGATTTCACAAGTAAGTGATGCTAGACAGTATCCCGTTTTTCTGTATCTCTTAATATCCTTAGAAGTTTCACATAGTTCAGTACAAATCAAGATGTTTGGATGTTTACATAGAAATGGAAATTTGATCTTGACAACTTTTTAAAAAAAAATTCATTTATCCAAATCCCTGCCTCCCAACTTGAATCCTATTGTCCTATTTCCTTGCCTGTTAGCTTCATTGCATCTCATTATCTCCCCAAGAACTTTCTGGCACTACTCCAAATGAGGGTAGACAGATCTCCATATATGGCCAAACAAGAAGCAGTTTTAAGGTGACCTACTGGAGATCATCCACCACCAGCATTTTCCATGTGGTCTCAGCAGCCAGTGTCTGTGGAGGTCCTTGGGCAACCCGTGGATTGTTTGCAGGAGCTTCTCTGTCCTCCCCTGTGAAGGCAGCCCTCGCCTTCATTTCTATGAAGCAGGTGCCATTCTGTTTGAAGGGTGAAGCTAGGTTAAACAACCTCTTAGCATCCACTCCAGGTCTATAAATCTATGATATTTTTACTCATCAAATAGAAACGTACTATGGTTTAAAAAAAAAAACAAAACAAACTTTTCCTGCAATGACATTTAGTATGTCATAGCAGCTTAGCAGTTGCAACATTTTCCAGGTAGTGATCCTTAACTTGCCCTTCATAAATAGAGATACTATATTCTGTGTCATTTTCTTTAAGAAGTGAATGTCAGGGTGCTTGGGTGACTCAGTGAGTTAAGTGTCTGCCTTCGGCTCAGGTCGTGATCTCAGGCTTCTGGGATTGAGCCCCACGTTGGGCTCCCTGCTCAGTGGCGAGTCTGCTTCTCCTTCTCCCCCTGTCCCTTACCCCAATTCACGCTCTCTCTCTCTCTCTCAAATAAATAAATTAATTAATTAATAAAATCTTAAAATGTAAAGTGAATATCAACCATCCTTCCCTCCCTGCTTCCTTCTTTCCTCTCAAAAGATACAGGTATCTTCAACTAACATCGAGAAAGTTCTAGACATTGGAATGAAGGAGAGGCAGACTTGAGCAATAAAATGGAGTACAATAGTTATTTATTTCTTTATGGATGAATATTCTATGATGGAACATATTTGTTCACAAAATAAGAGGATAAAAGCCAAACCTCAGTGTCACAAAATTGGTGTTTCCTAATACTGCTTAGGTCTACAGGACCATCATATGTTATGTAATCTACTGGACATTTACCATGTTATTTCTCTTAATCTCCTCACAACAACTGTATAAAGTAGACCTCTTTTACAGCTAAGAAACCTGAACGAGGATTGAAAGAGCTGGGGTTTGAAACTTGATCTGTCTCATTCCAAAGCCTGGGTCATTTCTACTATACTGTGCCACCTGGATACTAAGTTCAAAGAAGGGAAAAAATACCCATTTGTTGGGACAATCATGGAATTATTTGGGAAAGGCATACTCTATGACTTGGACCCTGAAGGATGGCCAGGATTCTTGGCAGATGGAAGGAGCCAGATGGAGGTAGTGGAGGCTTTAAGAGTGCTTTTCAGCAAAGAGAAGATAGAATTCTGGATACAGAAGGAAATCTATCTTCAGGTTGAAGAATATGATTGCTTTTGTTTTGTAACATTTTTGTGGGACTCAGAGGGGCCAGAAAGGAAAGGTGATTTGGGAGAATTGCCCGGCCAAGGACCTTGTACTTTATTCTTTGCTGAACCTAGAATGGGAATTTTATTTTTATTTTTTTATTTATGGAAGTCTCAGACTTTTTTTTTTTTTTTCCTAAGAGAGAGCAAGAGAGCAGGGTGGGGAGGGGCAGAAGGAGAGGGAAAGACAGAATCCCAAGCACACTCCCTGCTGAGTGTGGAGCTGGACATGGGGCTCCCTCTCAGATCACGACCTGAGCTAAAATAAGTCAGATGCTTAACTGACTGAGCCACCCAGGTGCTCCAGAGAAGTAGTTCCTTCCACTACCCCTGACTCTATTAATTTATATCTGTGACCATAGTAAAGATATGGCTGGCCAAAAGTATGTAAGAACATTTTGGACATTTGAGTGATTGGAGGAGAAAAGCAAGACTCCTAGAATCAGAGGAAGTGAACCAACAAAAGGGTTACATTATAGATTACCATTCATAGTTTCCTCAAAAACATTCACTTCAATGGCTATTGGTAAGGTTTTATACACATGTGCATTTTAAAACATTACTAAAAATCCTCTTTCAGCATTTTGGCTAAGCTAAACCTGAAATATTTCTAAAAATTCAATTTTTAGCTAAATCTATGATGATTGTAAATGAAATAAAATGCTTACTATTATATTTAAGCCACTCTCTATTAGTTTGATCTCTCAATTATTTGGAATGTCTTCCCTGATTATATTCTAGTAAGTGTTTATTATGTTAATAAGTATTTAAACAATTAAAAATATTCTATTTTTCTATTATTCTATATTCTATTTATATTATTCTATATTCTGTTTTCTATTATTCTGTATTTTGTTTATAAATATTGTAAGTTAAGCAAACAATGTTAAGCAAAGAAATGATTCAGAAATTTGGAGATAGGAGTTAATTTAAAAAAAAATTAAAGATTTATTTATTTATCCTAGAGAGGGGGTAAGGGAGGAGGGAGAGGGGAGAGAAGCTCAGGCAGACTCCTTGCTGAGCACAGAGCCCAACTTGGGGCTTGATCTCATGACCCTGAGTTCATGACCTGAGCTGAAACCAAGAGTCGGACGCCAAGGTGCCCCAAATTGTTTTAATTAAAACAAATATTTTTAAAATTTATTTTTATTAAGTTTTTAATTTTAATCCAGTACAGTTAACATACAGTTTTATATTGGTTTCAGGTGTGTAATATAGTGATTCAGCAGTTCTGTACATCGTTGATCATGCTCATCATGAGTGTACTCTTAATCCCTTTCACCTATTTCACCCATTGCCCCCACCTCCCCTCTGATATGCTTTATTTTAAATGAGAACCCTCAGTTAAAATTATTCTTTTAAAAAAAAAACAGTTTTTACTCGAAGCATACTTCAGAATACATGGTTTGAAAAGATATATAAAAAAACGTGGAATGAGAGTTTTAGTATATTGTTACATTGACACCCCAGAATGAATCATGACTTTTGGAATTTCACATCTTGCTGTGATTTCCCTCTCACGTTGACTCTGGGTTTGGCTATGTGATTTGCTGTGTGACTTGGCCAGTGGGACAGCAATAAAAATGATGCAGGTAGAGGTTTAATATGCACTTGAGAGTTGGGGTTTGCCCTCTTGGAAGGTGGCTGTCTCCATGTAAGAAACATGGCAAAGTCACGTGAGAGGGAATGAGGCACCTCAGATCTAGTTCCATCAGGGTGTCTTGGACCACCCACCTCTTGTCAGGTTGCCGTGAGTGATGCCAGGCAAGATCAGAGGAGGACAGATTGCCCAAGGGAGCCTAGCCCAAACTGCAGAATCATGAACCAGTAAGTTGTTTTTGTTTTAAGTCCCTAAGTTTGAGAATAGTTTGTTAACCAGCAATGAATAACCCACTGACAGATGTGAAAACTCACTGAGGCTAGGGCTCAACTCCCACGCGCCTCCATGAGTTGTCCTGTGGCTGAGTCAGTCATTCTGCCCAAAGAGGGCAGAGCTACAGTCACCTGGAGAACACTTACATAGAGTCAGGGATGGTCCATGAGAAAGACACACAGAAGTCTTCTAATAAGCCCTTGTGTTAGAATGATGCGTTACTTAAAGAAAAACTCACTTTGTCCCAAACAGTAGGTTGGCTAATTCAAAATCCCTCTCAGTTCTGTGATCGCTCAAATGTTGAGATTTCATCTCGCATATCATATCGTAATTTAAAAATACATTTTCATTGAGAGAATGTAACGTTAAAATGAGCAATGTTATGATCCATTTCATTTTGCTCCTTGTAGTCTGATTAACAATCCATTTCAATAAACAAGTAGTTGAGGAACTACTGTCCGCTCCTGTAAATGAGAAGGTGCACTTATCTTTATTCTTCACTGTGATTACCTTTTATTTATTTTTGAAAGCTTCCTGGATTTCAGCTCATTGTTCAATTGGGAACCATATCTGTTCTGTTCAGAGCAGTATTTTAATTTTCAGATTCTGAGCAGACATGATTTCTGTGATTCATTTTGCTCTTTTTGCTCTGGTTTTACTGAATATAATTTCTGCCCCCTCCTATTTTTCTCCCCCCTGTGCCAGTTAGCAATCACTTTAACTATGAAGTCCTGGTCTTTGCTCTCTCCCTCTTGCTTCCCACTCTAATTCCCAATAGAAAACTCCCTTGGGTATGGGAAATATGGGAACTTTGTGGGGTAAATTTTGCTTCCTAATATTTTTATTTTCATGCATGATTATCTTGAGGCTTCTGTGATGGGTACATTTTATGAACAAAAAAAAAAAAAAAGGAAAGAGGAGGAAGAAAGAGAAATATTACAAACCAAATGAAATTACCAATAGCTCCTAGGAATATAGAATGATGAGAGACCATTTTATTCTATATTGTTTTTCAAAATAATTGGTTTCTAGAATAATACAGCACATGTGAAGAATGACTCACTGAAACTCTGTAAGAGGCTGGACAAGAAGCTTGAAAATGAATACATACAGTATGGTATGAAACTGTGTGCTCTGAGGTACTAACTCCCTTTTGGAAAATACTATGAATCATGTTCCAATCCAGTGGCTCTCAAATGTCATCCATATCTTTTCCTTACAGTGATCATGACCTGCTCTGTCCCTCATTTGCCCTCACCGTCCCTCTGTCAGACATAATCCTATCCTCCTGGAATTATGACACATCCAAAGATGAGAGGTGTGTGAGGAGGAGTCCCCAAGAAGCTTCCCATAAATTCTGTGATCTGCACTGTTCGTGGGAAGTGGGGCCAGCATCTTACCATTAGAGTCAAGTTCCTGGTGATGGTCTATGGTACTGAGTGCACTTGATGCTTTGTGTGTGAAGATCACTGGAATCATGGTTCATTTATTTTAATCAGCAGTCTGCCTTTTTTATTGTGCATAAGTGTGCATAAAACAATCTGTGTTATTGAAATTAGCCTGTATAAAATGGAGTTTGGGATGGGAGGATTTCAGCGGCCAGTGCTGCATGTGGATATTAGTGTTCTTTGTTGCCTCTGATCTCATTCTGCAGCTTGGGTGCTCCATCTGTACCCTTGGGATTTTCTGTCCCATTTCTCTTCAGTCAGGGCTATCTCATTGGTGAAGAACAGAGGCCCGGGGAGATGAGGTCAAGTAGAGATGAGAGAACACTGTCAGGATTCAGGGCTCACATAGGGATCCAAGGATTGGAGCCGCTGTAACTAGGAAAAGAGAGTCACTGGGAGTCAAATTGTCTCCTCCGTAACTCAGGGCCTGAGGAACTACAGACTTGGTCCTTCTGTGCGCATACTCTCTCTCCTTTCTCCAAATACTTATTTTCTCCTATTTATCAGATTCTGGGCAACCCCTCAAACTGCTAAGACAGCCAAGACAGCCTCCAATCTGCATGATCTTTGTATTCCAACATTCCCCACTGACTAACAACATAGTGTGTATGTTAGTTGAAATACTGAGAGATTGTTATGGGACCAGTTCCTGTGTGTAAGCCGGAGCAGTCAGGCTATGTATTGGTAAGCCTTTGGTTGGGGTATTTATCCATATTCCAACCCATCCTAGCTTAGCTTGGGATGGAAGTGTGTAGTGTGTAGTACTGACCCTTTAGGAACTATAGGACGGACAGGTCCACAAAACATACAGATTAAGATCCCACCACAGGGGGAAGTAGAGGAGCATTAAGTTGATAGAGAAAAATAGTATAATGATGCTGTTCGCACCACATCCAGCAGTTATGCTGTGAGCTCTCTGTGTTGAAATGATATAGGTGCACCACACACCTCTGTGGGCAAAGATAAACTTTTCACTCATGGCATAATTCAAATTTCATTATAGCTGTTATTTGAAATGGATGTTTTCTATTTATCATGCATATCCTGCATGTATCAGAGGGCAAAAGAAAGGACTGTAGCTAGAAGTTAAGCAGATGTAAGTTGTATGGGGGGGGGCATTATATATAAAAAAAATTCTCATGTTTAGAGTGTTTTAAAAGCTACACAAGCTTGGGGCCCCTGGGTGGCTTAGTTGGTTAAGCCTGTGACTTCGTTGGCTCCAGTCACAATCTCAGGGTCCTGGGATCGGCCTGCATTGTGCTCGCTGCTCAGCAAGGATTCTGCTTCTCCTGTTGCCCCTGCTTCTCTCCTTGCTCATGCTCTTTCTCTCTTTCTTAAATAAATAAATAAATAAAAATCTTTTTTGTTTGTTTGTTTGTTTGTTCTTTAAAGCCCCACAAGGTATCTCATTTAGTGGTAAGTTACCTGTTGCTGTTCATATTCCAACATCGAAGGAGTACCTTCCAATTTTAAGATTCCAGTTCTCTGTAACTTTGAGTCGATGGGTCTTTTAAAAGACAAATGAATTATTGACAAAGATTTGATGCTTAACACACAGACTGTTCAAACTAAAATTGTTACCTGTTCTCTTGATGGTCATCAGCTAGCAGGTCAGCAAATCACTCTCTCCAGACAGCACAACTCACTCAGGTTGAGGTACCAGAGGGGTGGGTGGTGTCCAGGTTAGTATCCTGTAATCAACATGAGGGAATCTCACCGATAATATGATTTAGCAAAGATCCATCTCATGTCCACAGCAAAAACTCAAGACTATCATCAATCCACAGCACAGAAAATCAGCACATTAGGCACGTGTAAAAGACATCAGACTCGCGGTGTCCCCTATAAAATAGCATCCCTTCAAATACAGCCGACAGGGGCACCTAGGTGGCTCAGTGGGTTGAGCCTCTGCCTTCGGCTCAGGTCATGATCCCAGGGTCCTGGGATCGAGCCCCACATCAGGCTCTCTGCTCAGTAGGGAGCCTGCTTCCCTTCCTCTCTCTCTGCCTGCCTCTCTGCCTACCTGTGATCTATGTCTGTCAAATAAATAAATAAAAATCTTTAAAAAAAAAAAAAAGAAAGAAAATGAACTTACTAAAAGAGATGACTCCAGAAGGTTAGCTTGGTATCTTAGCAGAAAGTCTAAAAGCCCTACCAGGGATTGATTTAAAAAAACAAAACAACAACAACAAAAAAACAAATACAGCCGATAGATTGTGATTAAGAGAGGCAGGCCACCTTGTCATATCTTTAGGTTCTTCAAACTCTATCCTTGTGTAGAATAAGATCCTCGGGATGTTATGTACCAGGACTGTTCTCTGAACTTCCCACAGAGCTACCTACATGCAAACTTTTATGTTGTTGGGTTTTTATTAAATGTTGACCTAAGAAGGGCTATTTGAGGAATATCTCATGATCACCTCCAGAATTCTATTTTTTATTGTGCTTTCTCTATTGCTTACTGCAACACAGAATGGAGAACATTGTCCAGGAATTTATGAATGAAATAATGAAATAGTGAAATAATGAAAATGTCTTCCCAGATAAAATTGTGGCCTTCTTTTAACATAGCTATATAATATTATGTTTAATGTTAGCCTCGACTACTAGACAGCTGGGAGATAAAATAAGTGTTTACTTGCAATAATGTTCTCATCCTGATAATGGACAAAATTATTCCTTCTCTCTTAAATTGTTTCTTTAATCTTCATTTTTAAGTGTATGTATTTAAATCTTATAACATTCTTTTTAGGAGTGGACACAATGTAAATGCATAAAAGTGGGAGAATAAAAGAGAGAGCTTCTGAACCACGTAGACTATCAAGTCAGTTAATATAATAAGAAATTCCAGAGAATCCTTGATGTTTGAAATATGGGTGTTTTTGTGAGTCTGACCTAACTCCATCTTCCATTGCTTTGTTAAATATGCTGCAATAAATTACCAGCAATAAACTTCAAAGGTAATGTAACTTGTAAGAAAATGTTCTAATAATCTCTAGGGTTATTTTTGATAAGAGATCAATGTATTTTTTTATCATCTAGAAAAATATCCTACTGACAGAATGAAAACTTTAAAATGCAATCTGTGGTGCATTGCCAGGAAGGCTGAAGTTGCCAACTGAAGTAAATACCTACTTTATTACCTACTCTGTTAGTCCAGGATTTTACTCCACATCATCTCCTCTATTTATGTACTTATAATTAGGGTTCCTATATGTCTGATCTTGCCAGGTTTTGCACTTTAAGTATTGACTCATCTTCTTGAGAGATGAGGGGTTAGGTAGTGTTTATGGTGGTACCTTGGACAGAGTCACCATATCCACTCCTGCTGATGCTGGAGCATAGCCATCCCCAAGTGAATAAGACAGACAAAACAACCCCATTCAAGTTTCAATAATACTAGTGACTTTACGTAATACAGGTACTTTTTGCTCCATACTCACAGTAGGAATGATTACTTTTGATGTCTTGATCACTGTTCTACCCTTGGTGTCTAAGATGATATACTCTCAATAAATACTATAATAAGTGTGTTGGTTGATATACAAACAAAAAGGCATATTTCCATTTGCAACAACAGAATCACAATAATGTGAAACAGTGGTTTCAGATGGATGGGCAAAAGTTAAGGAATGGTAAGGGGGTTTGCTTAGAGCAATAAGAAGTGCCAACTAGAGGTAGGTGCTTTCTTGTAGAAAGCTATTAATGATCTAATTTTCATATACCATAGGAATGGTGGCATAAAAAGCTATACTTGATTTCTTCTCCATTTATCAAGCATAATCACATAGTCATATCTTTAATTATGGTAGACACAACTTAAAAAAACTTCCTACTTATCTTTCCTAGGTGATAACATTATCATCATCATTCTTGTTGTTGTTGTTGGCCCATTGTCCAGTCCAAAATGCTATTTTTCTGAGCAGCTAAGTGAGTCTAGTTCTTCTATAATGTGAAGAAACCTGGTTTCTGGCCCCTCCTTACTGGACTTGAAATCTTGAGCAAATCACTTAGTATCTCTGAGACTTTCTTCACCTAGTGAGAGCAAAATGATTAGAAGACTAAGCAAACTAGTCTATGTGAATTCACTTGGAGAACCAAAAAAAGATATTAGCAAGAGAGTTGTAGCTACTGAGGGGTGCAAGCCATGTACCCAGATACTATGGAGTTTCCAAGGATACAAAGGGGAGATCTTGTCCACTCATGGCTTTGTGAAGGTGCAGTATCACTTTTCCCTGGGATAAAGAGGCAGAATGTAATGGAGTTGGGTACACCATTGCTAGAGTTGCTCACCTGCCAGTGGGAAAAGCAATTGTATTATTTCTTCCTACCCTATCCTGTGAATGTGAGAAAATTACCTATTCCTGCAGATTCACCAGTATCGATCACCTGATTATTCCTGCCATTCATTGTTGACTAAGAGCCTGGGGCAAAAACAAATTAAGAGGAAGGTTGATCAATGTTTGTCAAGGGAAGAAGATGGCCGCAACCTCTGAGTTTTAGGAGGGATAGGCCTGTTTTGCTTCTATTAGGGATTTTTATGGTTTAGAAATACTCCTCAGAAGAAATGATTTCTACAGAATGACTTAGTGGAGTTGTGATTACACATCAGTGCATTATTCTTTCATGTCCCCTGTCTCCACCGGATTTGAGTTGTTCCTCCTTCCCATGCTACAATGTTTTCTGTGCACTTATTTTGTGACTTAAATAATGAATGATACATGATTTAAGATGACAGTTTTTTGAGTGCAAATATTAAGAATAAAGGTGATAATTCTCCAAAAGGACAGGCATAGCAAAACATACCAAGAGAGTGATAATCTTTTCATGCTATCATACCTCTTACTGCTTTTTAAAAAATTTATATTTTGTCTGCATTGCAATTTATAATTTTTGAAAACCACTAAATACCACAGAACCTGTAAAGATCCATGAGAATCTTGATGATCTAGATGGGTTTTTCTGTGTGGGTCTAGGAGAAATGGGTTCAGAGATTCAACTTTCAGATGAGTATCAGGAAAAAAAAAGACCAAAATCCTCAAACTATTGAATATAGTTCAGTTCAAGATTAGACCTTACCTTAATGATTTTAAAACTTTTTTTTTATTTGAATAGAGTTGACACCCAAAGTTACATTAGGTTCAGGTGTACAACATAGGGATGCGACATCTCTGTATGTCATGTTATGCTCACAACAAGTATGACCACCATCTATCCCCATGTAACACTATTACAGGATCATTGGCTATATTCCCTATGCTGTACCATTACTTTAATGATTTTTAAAAATTAAACCATGTATTCTTTTTTTTTAAAAAAGATTTTATTTATTTATTTGACAGACAGAGATCACAAGTAGGCAGAGAGGCAGGCAGAGAGAGAGGAAGAAGCAGGCTCCCTGCTGAGCAGAGAGCCTGATGTGGGGCTCCATCCCAGGACCCTGGGATCATGACCTGAGCCTAAGGCAGAGGCTTTAACCCACTGAGCCACCCAGGCGCCCATAAGTCATGTATTCTTATTACATGCAGAATAGATTTTCTTTAAACTCAGATCATCCAACAACTTTGTTGAACACTGCCAGGTGCCCAGATGGGCTCCATGCAAGACTCTTCTTCCATCCACACCTTTCTGCAGAACTCAGGTCAGGCAAGCTGTTGGATACCCCTACTTCCTTGGCCTTCACCAGAGTCAGCACTAGAGCCAGAATTGCATGATTTCTGGTGGAGCTTCATTTGTAACAAGATGGAGTTGCTTCCCAAGTTGGGGGTGCTGGAGCACAAGTTGTGGTGGAAAACATGGAGGGATGTAGACTCTTGGTTAGAGGGAAATCTGCTATATGTCCTCACACTGCTTTTCCTCAAACTACGGACACGCTGTTCTTGAAAACAATGTCACCATCTTGCAGACCACCTTCTGTCCAACCTCCTCTGCTGGTGGTTTTCAATCTTTTTGGTCCCCTCCTTCTTCATCACCCCTTTTGCCCTTCTTTCTGCCTTCCACCTCCTGCTCCCACTCTCCCTCCTTTATGCATCATAATATACTTAATTTTATCAATATGGAGTATCCTGCAAGCTAAGGTGAAACCAAAATCTGGCTTGGAGCCCAGACATCACTTCTGAAGTGACAGCCCCTGGTAATAGGGAGAGTTTGCAATTATACAGATCATTGCTTCGACCTGGTGCAAAGTCAACCAGGCCACAATACAAGAACAAAAGGCTTAATTTCTGCAGCTTCCAGAAGGGCTCTGAGCAGTACCTCAGTTTTCACTGACCTGTGTGCTGGGATGGCCAACCTGTTTTGCCCTTTTTCAGTTAAAGTCCCATGATAAACAGCTCAGTTCCTTGGCTGTCCCCTGTGATCTTCTGCCTTGTAAAGTAAACCTTAATGTCCTTATTACATATGTTCCTTTTCTCCACAGTCTACTCAAAATGATTTGCACAAATAAAAAAATACTCTCTAAATGGTGTAAGGCCCTATATTCTAAATAACTGATTAGCTGAACATATTAGCATTAGCTTGACAGCATTAGAACAGGCAGTTTTTTAAATCTTCAGAACAAAATTTCTCCTTTTAGGCTAGTTTGCATGTGATCTATGTAGATAGAAATGGTGGACAAGATGCTTTCTTTGAAATATATGGAGGCCTTTGAATCACTTTCGAAGTAAAATGAGGGCAGGAAGTCAAATTGTATGAGTGTGCTTGTCCCCCAGAGAAGGAGAATGCTTGGTCTGTAATTGAACCCCTTATTACTATTCACTTTGAGTTTCTCAATTTGGCTTGTCTTGGGGCATCTCTCTCTCTCTCTCTTTTTTTAAGCTTTGGGGAATTAGAAATTTAAATGAGATGTGGGAGAGGGAGGGGAGCGCTCCTGTGAGAAAGCTTTGGTTTCTGGACTCAGCGGTCCTGGGGGTGGGGAGAGCTGCGTCAGAGTGGAGAGAAAGGGATGAAAGCATCCCTCAAGCTGCGAAGGAGCAGCCAGCCTTTGGCTGCTTGCAAAATCTTCATCAAAATGTGAACTGCTGAATAAATTACAGCTTTATGATTTACTTGTAGACTATTTATGACTGATGACATTAAGTTTGTTTTTTGTTTTTCTTGCCTCCAAGACATTGTTGTATCAGGGCGAAGCTGTTCTGGTTTCCATGTCTTGAGAATACAGATAATTGCACTTGGGGTTCTCAGTTGTGCCATGCTGGGTTTCTCTTCTCAAGGAGCAGGCATGGACGGTAGATGCAATGTACACATTCCCATCTTCCCTGCCTCAGAGAAGGTTCCCCAAGAGCCTGCGTCAGAGCACATCTGTGTCTTCCAAACAGTAGGACTCCTCAGCCCCAGCCTCACATTTTGCTCATGCCCAGGGGAACTGATGACAAAACAATTATGAGGTGACTTGGGTGCACCAAGGCTTGAAAATATGAGCACACTCCCATAGTGTCTCGGTTCTTTACTTTCTCGCCGCTGGGCTCGTGAAGGAACTCATCACTGTGGAGCAGGTCAGGAGTGGGAAGTCAGGAAGAGCTTTTTGCCTTTGGTACTTGAGTCTTGATTTGGGAAAGGAGGAGGTGGAGCAGGTAATTATGTTTGTTTCCTCGGGATGTCCTAATAACTTACCACATACGTAGTGGCTTACAATGATGAAAATTTATTCTTAGTTCTGGAGGCTAGGGTTCTGAGGTCAAGGTGGCAACAGGGCCATGTTCTCTTGGAAGGCTTTAAGGAAGAAATCCTTCCTTTCCTCTTTCAGTTTCTGGTGGCTCCAGGGATTTCTTGGCTTGTGGTAACAACATTCCAGCGTCTGCTTCTGTCTTCACATGGCCTCTCTGTGTTCCTCTGTGTCCTATTCTCTTCTCATAAGGATATCTGCCATTATAGTGAGGGCTCATTTACACCTAGAATGATTTGATCTTGTGGTCCTTAACTAACTGCATCTACAAAGACACTCTTTCCAAATAAGGTCATGCCCTGAGGTTGTAGGCAGACAAGAATTTTTGGATGGCATTATTCAACACACTGTAATAGTGGAAGCATGGGATGTAAAAGCTGGAAGGAAGATCATCGAGTCTAACACCTTTATTATGCAGATGAGTTATCCAGCCTTAGCCAGATTGTTAGTGATAGGAATTTTTTTAAACCTTAGTGCTAGATACACTCGGCTATGTTGAGAGAGGGGCGAATTTTAGAGATAAGGAGAGTGTGGCAGTTTATAAAATTGGCTGCAGAGTCTTTGACAGTCCTCCCCTGAGTGTGGAGGGACTTGACTGCTTTGATCTTGGAGATGGGGGTGGTGATGCTGTGGGACTCTTGACTTGGGTTCTAGATGGTGATGAAGCTCTGCCTTGTTCACTGTAACACTCTAATTTGGAGCCCCAAGCCGCCATGGACACCATGGTCTGACAAATCTGAGTCCACCGTGCTGTGAGGGAGTCAAGCTACAGAGACAGACCTCATGTCAGTGCTCTGGTCAGCAGGCCACATACCAGACATGGAGAGCCTCCAGATGATTCCAACCTGGCCACCAAGTCCTCCCCAGTCTTTGTGTCTTCTCAGATGAGGTGCTAGGCATCATGGTGTAGAGATGTGCTGACTGCCATTGTACTCTTAATCCATACTTAAAATAAAATGGCTCTTGTGTTAAGCCATACATTCGGGGGTAGATTGTTGCAAAGCAACAGTAACTGGAAAAAGTCACCTTTGTGATAATTGGATAATGTATACTCATCTCTATTCTGTAGGCAGACAAATTAGCACCAAGAATTAGACCTTTGTAATTATAACAAGGACAGAATCTTCAGGGGTGCATTCTGGTGAGAAAGGAGCTCACCACACTGTTCATGGGAGAGCTATGGTGATTTGTTCATTGACATTGGTAAGCTTAACTGGGGATGTTTCATGGTCCTGGGAATGGCCAAATATTTGTTGTTTTTCCTATACCTGGTGGGAGAAAGTGTAGTATACTAGAAGGATCGAGTTCGGTTTTCAAGAGCAAGTAAACATAAAAACTTATAAACTCTTCTTTCTAGGTTTTCAATGCTGAAAATAAATGAAATCTGGGGTCTGGTGTGTCACAATAATCCTGAATTCTTAGAGATGAAAGTAAAACCAGAGATCACTGGCTTTTATGGAGAGACAAGAAAAAAAATCTATAACTTCTAGCTTGTCTCAAAGGCTAAGTATATCCACATTCATCTTTTCAGGCAAAATTCCACTGATGAGTCAACTGTTAAGAGTACCTGTGGGGGTGCCTGGGTGGCTCAGTTGGTTAAGCAACTGACTGCAGCTCAGGTCATGATCCTGGAGTCCTGGGATTGAGTCCTGCATCGGGCTTCCAGCTCTATGGGGAGTCTGCTTCTCCCTCTGACCTTCTCCCCTCTCATGTTCTCTCTCACTCTCTCTCTCTCTCTCTCAAATAAATAAATAAAATCTTAAAAAAAAAAAAAAAAAAAGAATACCTGTGGGTCAGGAACTTTTCTTGGTCCTAGGAATAAAAGTAGTCTTTATACTGGAATGGTGTGTATGTGTGACAAAGATAACATCCATTTATTATGCAACCTACATTCTGGGGGTGAGGGAGAGATGGACAGTGAATATATGAATAAATAATATTTGGAGAATTTGAAGAGTCTTGAAGGCAATTAAATAGGTAATGTGAAAGACAAGGTGTGTATGTAGGGGTTCTTAAAAAGGTACTTAGGCAGTCCTCCTTTATTCAGTGACACTTGAGTTGAGTCCTCAGTGACCTAGGGGAAGATCATGACCCATAGCACCAGGTAGCATGACTTAGTGTTTGTAGGTGGTTGACTGTTTGAAGGTCAGATAGATCTAATATTTTCCAATTTCACAAGTACTTGTAGAATACAACTTACAAACTTGTCCTGGTTAGGAATCCAAGCTGATTGCAGTACTTCTTAGTGGTAAGTACACCAGTAGACTAGAATTTTGTAATTCCACTGTGGACAGTTAAATTCTGAGTAGGTGAAATGCCAGTGTTGGGATTGTGTCTAGAAGTGTCTAAAGTGCCCCCAGGATCTATTTTAACCAAAGTTTAAAATTAATTTTCTAAATATCATGGTTTATAAAAGGGATGACATTTATAATGCATGTAGGGAAAAACAAAACAAACAGAAAAACCCCAAACTACCATCAGTCACTCTCTATAAAGGAAGCACAGCAAGTGAAAAATAGATGAGCAAACAAACAGATATATACATAAATATGACTGGAGGGAGACTCCTAGCTGGACTTAGGTAAGTGTGATAAAACATATTTTATATTCTGTGTCTGATATTTAGGCCATCTGTATTCTTTGTAGGTCCGATTTGCTGATTAGTTACTTCTCTTGTCACCTGTGCTTATTCCTGGAGTATTAGTGTGCTTTCTTTTTCCTTTGTCCCTCCTTCTCTCCTTCCCTCTGTCTCTCTTTCTTCTTAGTTTTACTGTATGCCTATATTCCTTAGAATTTTACCTGTGGAATTCCTTGAGGTTTTTGTTTGAAGTTTGCTTACCAGAGACCATTAGTGTTTGCTTTTGCTTTTGATCACTTTAAATGAGGAATTGGCTAATGTTTTCTGTCACGGGTCAGGGAGTAAATATTTTAGGATATTTTAGGCATCTTGGTCTGTATAGTCTGTGTCACAACTACTCAACCCCACCATTGTAATGTGAAATGATCTGTAGACAGTGTATAAATAAATGAGCATAACTATGTTCTGATAAATGTTTCATATAATTTACATGTGTCATGAAATATTTTCCTCTTCTGATTGTCTTTCAACAATTTAAACACTTAAAAACCATGTTATCTTAGCTCATGGACTATATTTAAGCAGGTGGAAGACTGGAGCTGGTCATGAACCATAGTTTGCCACCTTCTGATTTAAATGTAGTTTTTAGTGTGTGCGTGTGTGAGTGTTTTTTTTTAAAAAGCCTCAAATTTGTATGAGGGCAGGATTGTGGTTAAAATTTCAGAGCAATCATTTTCCTTTTCTCAGAGCCAAGGCCAAGACAGATAATTATCTCTCCCACATCTCTTTGAGGCAGTTTTTTCCCAGGTTTACCCTCAGAAGCTTCCAGAAGCCTGGCTTGATACAGCGATCCCTGATCTGAGTGTCTGTGATGTCCACACCCCCAGTTGTCTCCTCATGGTTTGCTGAAGTGAAGTTCAAGGTCATCAGGGTGGGAAGAGGACAGATGCTTACTTTTCATTTCTTTTTGACAAAGTATGATAGCCAGTTTCTGGATTTGAGATTTCTTCTTTATTCTGATCTCTAGAGACATCATCTCTCACTTTCCAGCCAGTTTAACCATGCTTTTTTTAAAAAAAAGACTTTTACATACCTTCCAGAATTTTTAGGCATTTTGTATACCTAGAAGTATTGCCGGAAACAGTAGTCACATTGGAATCTCTGTCCCAGGCTTTTTTGAGTATTTCAGTCAGGTTTATGTTTCATGCTATTCCAGGAGATTGGTTATGCTTAGGAACAAAGCTGTGGGGGAAAAGGGAAATTCTGAGGAACCTGTGTATTCAGAGGACAAGGAGGGGTGGAGTCACCAAGGGATAGAGTGGTAAAGAAGTGAGAAACGTTCAGAGAAGAAGAGAAGCAGCTGAGCTCAAAGATGAAGTGATGAGTACCGAAGTGGGTGAAATTACTCCCAGGGAAGGAGCCTTCAGAAGGAAAGAGTGTCATATTTGCATGGAAGAAAAGGAGAGGTAAACTTGCATCAGAAAACACAGTAACAAATAGCCTGGAGGTAAGAAGGAAGGAGGCAAATTCAAGACATGTTAAGGTAACCGTGCTCTGGAAATGGAGCTACTTTTATTCGAAAATGGGGGGGATGTGAGTACCCGCGTGAAGTCAGAATGATTGTGTCCTTGACAGGCAAGAGATAGAATGGAAATTATGACTTCGGGAAGATCAATCCTGTAACACAATACAAGTTGGTTTGGGCCCTAAGGAAGTTGATATCAAAGAAGACTAACTAAGTGAGTGCGGCAGTAATTGAGATGGGAACACTGAAGAATTTTTCCTGGGGTTGTAGTGGTGGAAGTGAGAGGAACAGGCAGCTCTGAGAAACATGGAAGAGGAAGACCAACAGAATGTGAACACTGAGTAGACAAGGGAGCAGAGGTGAGCCAAGTCCAAGGTGGGAGAGAGCTCACAGATTCTAATGTGGCTTCTGAAGATTCTTTTAGTTCTGATTCGACCTCTAAAGGTGTAATTTTTAAAGCTCACTCAGTGGAGAGTCAGGTATATTCTAAGATACTAGGGTCTCTAAGTTTCAGTGTGAGTTTTATGTTACTTTTTACCCTTCCAGTTGTCAGAGCTGGGAGTATGATTTTTCAGAACATTTCTGTCTTTATATGTGAGCCTCACAATGTTGTAAGCAGGCTCTCTTGCTCCCTTGACGTTTTCCACAGTAACACAACCACTGCTTCCCTGAAAACGTTTTTGACAGCTGAGCCGGCTGGTGGTCTGTGCACTGCCTTCCCACCAGTGCTCTGATCGGTGCGTCAGAGGCAGCAGTTTCTCACAGTGACACAGATCAGATGAGGGAAACTCATCTTGTATGAACCAGGGTCGAAAATTGAAAACGTTCCACCTTAACGGCTTTTCATGCTTGACACACTTCAGAAGCTATTCTTTTTGACAACATAATCAAGGTTAGTGGTGGGCTTAGTGTTTCATTTTGCCTTCTTTATTAGGAAGATGCTGCTGTAGTTTCTAAGTGAGTGATCCCGAGAATAACCTTTGGGAATGGCAGAGCCATCTTTCAGAAGGAGGTAGGATGACTTCTGACTTTGTGTTGTGGTACGTTTCTATACCCTATACGTGTTGGTTGCCTTTTAAAAGAGCATAATTATAAATTAGATGTTCTTGGAGCTGAGGGACAAACCTGACTAACCATGTAGTCAGGGGGAAAACAGGCAAGAAATCAGAGGTGGAATGTTCTGTCCAACATGGCCTGACTGCAGAGCAGCTAGAAATAATGAGAGCTGTTCTCACTCCTCCAGGGCAGTGACCCTACACTTCATTTTGCTTCTTCTTAGACACTTTGGAAGGGCCACCTTTAAGGGACAGTCATTTCTTAACTCACTTTTTTATGGGAGTTTGTATTCATCTTCAAATACAGAGGAAAGGAAACTTGTTTCTTTCTGGAACAAGAGGACTTTGAGTTTTCATGATAGAGCCCTAACAACTAAAAAAGTTGTTCAACATGACAGAAGGGAATAAATGTTGTACTGAAAGTCAGAATCTTTGGTTCTAGTCTGGGTTCTGTCTCTAATGATAATAGCCACAGATACTCAAGTGTTCACTGGGCTAAGTGCTTTTCATGAAGACTCTCATTAGATCCTTTTCACATTTCCTAGAGGAGAGTACTCTTCTTATTCCTGTTTCAGCAGTTGCAAAAGTTGAGGCTCAGGGAGGTTAAAGAGCTCTCACAAGTTTCCCAAACCAAATGGTATTGGTCCTGGTGTCGAAACCAGTGCAGAGGGCTTTGGACTGGGGCTCTCAGTCATTGCTTGCCCAAAGAGTATTGGTCCTTGGGAGACCAACCAACCACTCTGAACATCAGTAGTATTTAAAGTAAGGAAATTGGACTCAGTGGTTCATAAGGTTGTTGACAGCTTTAAGATCCTTTCCAACTCTCTCTTCTTAAAGATGGAGTGTAGGAAAAGGTGACATAACATAAAAGATAATTACATCCCTGGCCTTGGGAAAAGCCAGCAATAGAGATCAAGCAAATTCCTTTGAGTGGAGAAGCCAACAACAGTAGCAGCAGCAACAACAATTGAGTAGTTAAGTCCTAGAAGAATCCTGAAAAGATTTCTGAAATATTGGATGTCGATATGTTTTGGACCCAGTAGGGTGAATCTAAGTTTTGAAGAAATGACTCATGGGAGAATCAGACACATTATGTGATTTCTTTTCCCACTTTAATAGTCAGATGCTCAGAGGACAGAGCCTGAGGTTCTGTAAAAATACGAGATTTCATTTCAAGGCATTGCCTGGTAATCTGCCTTAGTTCTTGGGATCTTCAGCTTTCTGGAATTCTTTCATCCGATTTTGATGATTTATTAAACATTATCTTCTCCATACTGAACCTGAGTTGAAAACAAGCCCGAAACCATTAAGGCTTGTGGGCAGGAAAACTCAGAATTAAATGAAAATCCAACTGTACCTCCCTAAACAAGGGTAGTGGTCTCGGCATGTTCTCAATTAATCTTTATAGCATTTAAAGTCATTTCAGTCCCGATGAAGTGCTGTGGGTAGATATGCCATTTAAGTTTCCTTTGTCCTCCCTTCCCTCTATCTCCCACACATTGCTTTTTTTTTAAAATTTTATTTATTTATTTGACAGACAGAGATCACAAGTAGGCAGAGAGACAGGCAGAGAGAGGGGGGGAAGCAGGCTTCTTGCTGAGCAGAGAGCCCGATGTGGGGCTCGATCCCAGGACCTTGGGATCATGACCTGAGCCAAAGGCAGAGGTTTTAACCCACTGAGCCACCCAGGTGCCCCCACACACATTGCTTTTGATCATAAGCAATGTTATTACCCTTTAAGCACAAAAATAGATAAGGTAATATTAACAGCCAGTCCCATCCCAGGTGGCCTCCACTTCTCTTTCATCTTCTGATAGTGATATAAACCTGGCTTCTCCACTCCGAAACAGTTCCATTCAAATTTTCTTTTATTATTTGCATGATTTTTAAAAACATTCCAGGCACTAAAGTCATTCTAGTGAGCTGATGGCTAATTGCATACAGGGTAATCACAGTTTAGCCAATATGAAAGATTGTTTGGAAAAGAGATGACCTCTGTGCTCTTGGTAACTGCAGTTTAGGACCCAACCAGCTGCTGTGATGCATGAAAAACATCTTAATTCATTACGATCAAAGGAGCTAGTCACCTATTCACACTGCTGATTTCTGCAGCTGAGAATTTACACCAATTAACAACTTTCTGAGGCCCTCTGCTTGAATTGTTAACCTTCACATAAGCTATCTCTGCGGAAATCACCGATGATACACCCACTTGTCTCAGAATTCATCTGCCTGATCTTTATTGAACTTGATGTGCAAACGTTTAAATGATAATTGAAACACTAATTAAATACTGTGTCCGGGCACTAGAGTTGGGAATTCAGAGAGAAAGGCTGACTTACTGTCGACAGGATCAGGAATCAGAAGCTCAAGATGCTGCCAGTTTTCAGCAGGAGCAGTTTGGAACATGTTTGGGTTGCCCTGACGTCTACTGTTGTATGCAAGGCACGTCTACTGAGCCATCAAACTCAACGCAGGGGGTAGGTACAGCGTGTAATCCCAAATGATCAGCAAAGGAATTTACTTATGATCCATCCCAGAGATGTGGTATCAATGACTTGCTCTAGTCATGACTGTTGATTCAGTTTGGGGTACAGAGAAGCAGGTGGAATCATATTTTTGGACCAGGCAATTGTTTGGGTTTTTATTTCTTTGATTTTGTCTCTTTGCGTCCAGAGTGTACACGTTTCAGTTTGAATTTGGGAGTATTGGGTTTGTAACCCGTTTACTTTCTTTTCTTTCAACGGCATAAAGCATTGGTTCTCAACCCTGACTACATATTAGCATGAATTAGAAAATGCTGAGGCCAGGGCTGCATGTGACACCAGTTGTATCCGAATCTGTGGTGATGAGGCCAGGAAGCCAGGCCTGGCCACGTTAAAGTAGTTCTGCAAGAGGTACTAACGTGAAGTTGGGATGAAGAACCCCCCACACTAGACATAAGCTCCGTTGGGACAAGGACTGTGTCCATTTAATTCACTCCTTCCTTTGTAGATTGCAGTGCAGGACCTGACACATAACAGATACTCAGTAAATATTTTTGAGGGGCTTGTGCTTTGAAGACTCCTGGATAGAGATTCACTACCTAGGTCCTGTGTGTTAGAGTAAGTCAGGGAGGTAAATTAGAAAGAATAACTGTGTACTCCTACCCTGATTTTTATCGTCGTTTCCCAACTCCAGAAAACAGTTGTGGAGCAAGCTCTGGGAACTCGAGTGCTTTCCAAGCTGAGCGTTTCTCTCGACCCCCACCAGATGCGATCACTTCCTGTAATTCCTGCGACTGGCTCCCTCTTCATTTTCTCATTGCACTACAGTTTCCTGCTGGCACTGGCACCTTGTCCTGGATCTAACTTTGCCTTAGGACATGCTCCCCAGCTGCTAAGTGTGCTGCCCTCAGACCCTGTTTAGCTATCATCCACCTATCAATATGAGAATTGCCTCATTCATGGTCACGCCCCATACTGGGGGCAGCCCACATCTAATGACTGATGTGAGGATAGAAAGGCTCGTATTCTGCCCCATCTCAGGGCAACTCCGCAGGACAGTCGCAGTTCCAGAGCTCCTGTGGATAAGCTGACACTGTGATTGGGACTGTATTGAATTCTTCCTGTGCCAGCCTTTCCTCCTTCACCTTTCTTTGCAGGTGTCGCTAAGGACATCTCCTAATGAACTCCTTCACTCTTATGTCCACGTCAGAGTCAGTCTGCCGAGTACACAAAGATAATGGCATGAACTCCGCTACCCATGCCCCCTCAGATAGAACCTGGCCTCCTCACACTCCTGTCCATCATGTACCAGACATCATGGCAGTAATGATCAAGACAGACAAAATTCCTTCCCTCACTGAGCTTCCGTTATGCAGGGAGAGACAAGCAATAAACATATATATAAATCTGAACGATGAAAACCATTTACAAAAACAAGGTAGGGTAAGAGAACAGAGTGATGACGTGCAGTGGGGACCGTGTTGTGCTGGAGCTGTCTCATGCTCGCCTGGGAGAACCTATTGTTAAATCCACAGGAAGTTTGTAAGCCACTTGCAAGAACAATTGTGGAACATTTCTTAAGTTGCCGAACAGAACCATTCTTAAGCTGTCCTTAAGAATTCAATTACATGAACTGAAAAGTCAAATAAATCATATTGGAAACTGATGTAATACATACACGAAACTCATCACTTTTCTCATTTTACTACATTTATGATTATATATGTTTTTGTGGTTATTAACATTATTATATCTGTATGGTGGAAATACTACATATGGTGCCTTACTGCATGTCCCTTCCTGATTAATATATTCGGTGACATCAGTGAGTCTGAACTGAACTTGTTTAATTGCAATCATAGATCAGCAATGGATACAAGAATGTGGGGAAAAAATCAACAATAGCATTCTAGGAGAATCAATTGACTGCAGAATTTATGATAAACAATAACGTTTTTGTTACTTCTATTCAAATCGGTTGATTATATCTTTTATATCAGCAACATTACAGTAAACATAGATGCATTTATACATGCATGCATTTCCCTCCACCCCAGAGATCTGGTTGTGAGCATTTACAACACATCATTGGGTAGAGGGCTTCCTTTCAGTGATCTTATGGAAGAAATGTGTAACACTTGAGCTCATAGTTGGTCAAATCCAGGGAAGCTGTGTTTATTACTATTTGTGAGAAAATGGGCTCCCCTACATCATTTGTGTTCTCATTTTTTATGCTTAGATGATGGTCTCTGGACAGTTTTGTTAGTACTTTATCCACATAAAGGATGTATCTCTCAACTTCTGTTGATTTCTTTTTTTTTTTTTTAAGATTTTATTTATTTGACAGAGAGAGAGATATCACAAGTAGGCAGAGAGGCAGGCAGAGAGAGAGAGGGGAGGAAGCAGGCTCCCTGCGGAGTAGAGAGCCCGACGCGGGGCTCGATCCCAGGACGCTGGGATCATGACCTGAGCCGAAGGCAGAGGCTTTAACCCACTGAGCCACCCAGGCGCCCCCTTCTGTTGAATTCTTTTAGGATTTTGAGAACTTCTGTTAGGTCACAGTTCCAGGTCTTATTTTTCCTAGTGAGGCTAAACTCAACTTGCATACTTCATTATTATTTATGTTCTGATAGCACTTTTTGTTTGTAATTGCCTAGCTGCAGATTGTCATCCTTAGTTGTTCGTGTGGTAATTACAGGCATTTTGTAAAGAATCACTCTCTTAGTTGTACATTTTGTCCCTTCTGGGAATTTAGATTCTTGAGTATTAAACTAATTTTCTGTTAACTAAATGGTATCACAGCTAAATGGTATCACAGGTATCAAAAATACAGGTATTATTATAGAAAAGGCATAGAATAGAAAAGAAGTGAAGCCACATGTTGCTTTATGACCATGAACAAACCACATGACAACCCCAAACCTCAGATTCCTAATCTGCACAATCAGTATTTAATTTGGCAAATTTCTTGGTCATTAAGACAAATGAGACATGGTCCATGCCCTCAAAGTATTAACAGTTGGCTCTAAAACTATTTCTGATTCAGTGTGATGAACACTAGTAGTAGCTATAAGATGAATACAGAAGTGTGTGAAGAATCAACTGGGTAATGTAAATGAGCGCATTTCATGAACATGGGAAAAACTCTCCCATAAATATGTCGGGTACAGTTGCTCATAGAGCTTCTGCGTGCTGGGTGCTTTCTGACACCAGACAAATGCCTACTGAAGGAATGAATTGAGTAGTAGGCAAACAGGTTATTCAATTAAAGAATGTCATGTCTTTTTAAGTCTTGCTCTGCTCTATGCGGTTATGTTTAAGCTTCTTAACCAACACATGGTCACACTGGTCTAAAATATATGGTTACAGAATTTAGTCTAATTATAGTACAAGATACTTAAGTAAACAAAATATTTACTTACTAGAATCAACCATACTATTTGATTATTCTGTGGCTCTTCTAGGTGTTTAATCTTAGCATTTATTATTGCTGCATATTGGTCTTTACTAAGTTTTCAGAGTGATGGTAACTTCCCAACCACTTCATGTTACAGGCGAGGAAGTATGCTGGGAAGTGATCATAGTTGGAGGCCAATATAAGCAAGTCTTTTATTAGTTATGAGAAAATGCTCACATATAATTGAGTTTTTAAAAGAAAGAAATTGGGCGCCTGGGTGGCTCAGTGGGTTAAAGCCTCTGCCTTTGGCTCAGGTCATGATCCCAGGGTCCTGGGCTCGAGTCCCACATCAGGCTCTCTGCTCAGCAGGGAGCCTGGTTCCTCCTCTCTCTCTGCCTGCCTCTCTGCCTACTTGTGATCTTTCTATGTCAGATAAATAAATAGAATCTTAAAAAAAATTTAAAAAAAATAAAAGAAAGAAATTAAAGCTTTTCTCATTATACAGATTATACATGTTCAGTAGACAAAATAAGTAAATACTGAAAAGTAGAAAGATAGTCACCAGCTGTTCCACTACACAAAACCCTTACTTTTACTTTTTGGTATCTGTTCCTCCAATCTTTATCTATTTGTATTTTTCTGTGATTGCCATAAAACTCGATGTATAATTTTATACCCTGCTTTTTAAAAATTTACCATTTTAACAAAAGCATTTTCTAAGCTATTAAACATCTTTTCAACCATCTTGAAAGGACAGCATGCATTTTATTAGAGCTGGTCTTTGAATCACAATACCAAAACTTATTTGAATCAATGAATGTTGACTCTGCTTTAATTACCTGGGAAGATTATATCCTTATTCCAGTGACTCTGCCGTTCCTTAGATTATTTTTGAAATGACACTTTTGGAAGCACATTCAAAACAACTCACAAAATTGGTGTCATTATCAATATACAATTTTTTTAAACAAAAAAATATAATTTAACCTATCTTGTTCCTTCCAGCTAAGAGTGACTTTTGTCTGTTTCTAATAAGCAAATCCACCTTGAAGACAAACTATGGACCAACACCAAAGATATTAAAAAGAATTCTGCACAGGCTTTGATAGCAATCTCCAGAGAGAAGTTCAAAAATATTTTGTGAATCTATGTGTTAGGATAAATGATAAATTTCTTACAGAGTGAGTACTTGAGGTAAAAAAAAAAAAAAGAACACAAGTTTGCATGAGCAAGTTTCATCATGTTTGCTAGAAATCAGGTATTATATGCTGTAGTTGTCTCCACATCTCTGAAGACCCTCACAGGTTGGTTATCGATTATGCCCTGGAAATTTAAAGTCTCTCTAGCTGCTCTGTCCCTCAGGTGTATCCTTAAGTTTCAAGGCTCCAAATTTGAACACTCTTATTATATAGTCTTTCTTAAAGATGTCTCTGCTGTGATGTTAGAGAATCCTGAAACCTAGCTCTTGGTTTCTACTGGCTTTGAAAGAAGGGAAACTGACTGGCCTCTGTAAAAGGGATTTCTCATGCTCTGTCAAAAAATACCAGAAAGCCAGGTTGACCACCCACTTTGGCCCTTGGACCAGTGACAGTCATCATGTAACTCCTTTAGCAGTGAGATGGACAGCATCACCCAGCAGCCTGTAATGGTGCCAGGCAATGAGGCGTGGCAGCCTGCAGAGTTTGGCGAAGCTAGCATTTGGGATAAGGATTGAAACCCGATTTGTCAGCCTGACTTTTGGGGGATGTGGTGATGGAAGTGGGTGGGTGAAGAGACATTGAAGGAATAAAAGCTTCGGTGTCCTTTCACCCTTTTCTATTGAATATCTCAAATAGGGCAGATTTCCTTTCCTGTCTGTGCCTCAGAGTCAGGGTCTGCGTGTGCCTGTTGAAAGCCTCAGGGTTTTGCATTAATAAGCCCCTTTAAAAATGTCAGTTGAGAAGTGCTAAAGACCTTTCCACCAGCCACTTTTCAATCTTGTTATTTTAGTACTTGCCTCTACCCTAGGCTTCACAGAAATGTAAAAGATAATGAAGTGTTTCACATACTGTTTTCTGTCTTTTTATTCTAATTTAAATCTATCATTTAGTGCATGCTGTAAAAACGATGTTTACTTGAATAGGAGCGCTATTTCACTCATCCTGGAAATGCTTATCTGGGCTTGTATTTTAGACATACCAGGTATGCTATCATTGTACACAATCAGCACAGTGGGAGGAGAAATATATTTTCAAATCCTTAGGTGTCAGTTTTAACCTAGTAATCTGAGGGTTTTCTGTAACGTACCTCATTAAGTTCAAGTTGGACCAGCTACTATCAAAAAAGCTAGCAAGCAGGATGGCAATCCCATATTTAAAAAACAAAGTATTTTTAAAATTTAAATTCAGTTAATTAACATATATTATTAGTTTCAGGGGTACAGGTCTGTAATTCGTCAGTCTTACATAATACCCAGTGCTCACCACAACTCATAGCCTCCCCAATGTCCATCACCCAAACACCTCATCCCCACAACCCCTTCCCCTCCAGCAACCCTCAGTTTGTTTCCTGAGATGAAGAGTCTCTTATGGTTTGTCTCCCTCTCTGGTTTCATCTTGTTTCATTTTTTTCCTCTCATCTCTGTGATCCTCTGTCTTATTTCTTAAACTTCACATATCATGAGATCATATGACAATTGTCTTTCTCTGACTGACTTGTTTCACTTAGCATAATACCTTCTAGTTCCATCCATGTCCTTGCAAATGGTAAGATTTCAAATTTTTGATGGCTGTGTAATATTCCATCATGGGTACTTGTGTGTGCATGTGCGTATGCGCGTGCGCGCGCGTGTGTGTGTGTGTGTGTGAGACACAGCACATATTTGTCCATTCGTCTGTAGATGGACATCTGGGCTCTTTCCATAGTTTGGCTATTGTGGACATTGCTGCTATAAACATTGAGGTGCAGGTGCCCCTTTGGATTACTACATTTGTATCTTTGGGGTAAATACCCAGTAGTGCAATTCCTGGGTCATGGGGTAGCTCTATTTTCAACTTCTTGAGGAATCTCCATACTGTTTTCCAGAGTGACTACACCAGCTTGCATTCCCACCAACAGTGTAGGAGGGTTCCCCTTTCTCCACATCCTTACCAACATCTGTTGTTTTCTGACTTGTTAATTTTTTAGGCATTCTGACTGGTATAAGGTAGTATCTCATTGTGGTTTTGATTTGCATTTCCTTGATGGTGAGTGATGTTGAATACGTTTTCATATGTTTCTTGGCCATTTGGATGTCTTTACAGAAATGTCTGTTCATGTCTTCTGCCTATTTCTTGATTGGATTATTTGTTCTTTGGGTGTTGAGTTTGATAAGTTCTTCATAGATTTTGGATACTAGTCCTTTATCTGATATGTTATTTATAAATATCTTCTCCTATTCTTTCAGTCTTTTGGTTTTATTGACTGTTTCCTTTGCTGTGCAAAAGCTTTCGATCTTGATGAAGTCCCAATAGTTTAATTTGCCTTGTTTCTCTTGCCTTTGGCAATGTTTATAGGAAGAAGTTGCTGTGGCTGAGGTGGGAGAGGTTGCTGCCTGTGTTCTCCTCAAGGATTTTGATAGATTCCTATCTCACATTTAGGTATTCATCCATCTTGAGTCTATTTATGTGTATGGTGTAAGGAATTGGTCCAGTTTCATTCTTCTGCATGTGGCTGTCCAATTTTCCCAACACCATTTGTTGAAGAGACTGTCTGTCTATTTTCCATTGGCTGTTTCCTGCTTTATTGAAAATTAGTTGACCATAGAGTTGAGGGTCCATTTCTGGGTTCTCTCTTCTGTTCCATTGATCTATGTATCTGTTTTTGTGCCAGTACCGTACTGTCTTGATGATTACAGCTTTGTAATAGAGCTTGAAGTCTGGAATTGTGATGCCACCAGCTTTGGTTTTCTTTTTGAATATTCCTTTGGCTATTTGGGGTCTTTTCTGGTTCCATACAAATTTTAGGATTATTTGTTCCAATTCTGTGAAAAAAGTTGATGGTATTTTGATAGTGATTGCATCAAATGTGTAGATTGCTCTAGGTAGCATAGACATATAGATAATATTTTTTTCTTCCAATCCTTGAGAATGAAACATTTTCCCATTTATGTCTCTCTCAGTTTCTCCTGTGAGTATTCTATGGTTTTCTGAGTACAGATCCTTTGCCTCCTTGGTTAGATTTATTCTTAGGTATCTTATGATTTTGCATGCAATTGTAAATGGAACTGACTCCTTAATTTCTCTTCCTTCTGTCTTGTTGCTGGTGTATAGAAATGCAACTGATTTCTGTGCATTGATTTTTTATCCTGCCACTTTGCTGAATTCCTGTATGAGTTCTAGCAATTACGGGGTGGAGTCTTTTGGGTTTTCCACTCAAGTATCATGCCATCTGCAAAGAGTGAGGGTTTGACATCCACTTTGCTGATTTGGGTGCCTTTTATTTCTTTTTGTTACCGATTTCTGAAGCTAGGACTTCTAGTACTATATTGAAAAGCAAGTGGTGATAGTGGACATCCTCTTATGTTTCTGACCTTAGGGGAAGAGCTCTCAGTTTTTCCCTGTTGAGAATGATATTTACTGTGGACTTTTCATAGATGGTTTTTATGACATTGAGGTATGTATTCTCTATCCCTATACTGTGATGAGTTTTAATCAAGAAAGGTTGCTGTACTTTGTCAGATGCTTTTTCTGCATCTATTGGAGGATCATATAGTTCTTGTCCTTTCTTTTATTTATGTAGTGTATCACATTGATTGATTTGTGTATATTGAACCAACCTTGAAGCCCAGGAATGAATCCCACGTGGGTGTGGTGAATAATCCTTTGGATGTACTGTTGGATCCTATTGGCTAGTATGCTGGTGAGAATTTTTCATCTATGTTCATCAGGGATATTGGTCTGTAATTCTCCCTTTTGGTAGGGTCTTTGGTTTTGGAATCAACGTACTGTTGGCCTTATAAAAAGAGTTTGGAAGTTTTCCTTTCATTTTGATGTTTTTGAAACAGCTTCAGAAGAATAGGTATTAATTCTTTTTTAAGTGTTTGGTAGAATTCCTCTGGGAAGCGCTCTGGCCCTGGGCTCTTGTTTTTGGGAGATTTTTGATTACTGCTGCAATTCCTTGCTGGTTATGGGTCTGTTCAGGTTTTCTCTTTCTTCCTGGTTCAGTTTTGGTAGTTTATAGGTGTCTAGCAATACATCCATTTCTTCTAGATTGTCTAATTTGTCAGCAGGTAGTTGGTCATAATATGTTCTGATAATTGTTTGTATTTCTTTGGTGTTGGTTGTGATCTCTCTCATTCACGATTTTATTTATTTGGGTCCTTTATCTTTTTTTTTTTTTTTTTTTAAGATTTTAGTTATTTATTTGACAGAGAGATCAGAAGTAGGTGGAGGAGCGGGCAGAGAGAGAGAGAGGAGGAAGCAGGCTCCCTGATGAGCAGAGAGCCCAGTGCAGGGCTCTATCCCAGGACCCTGAGATCGTGACCTGAGCTGAAGCAGAGACTTCAGGCACCCCACCCAGGCACCCCACCCAGGCACCCCAATCTTTTCTTTTTGATAAGTCTGACGAGGAGTTTATCAACCTTATTAATTCTTTCAGAGAAACAGCTCCTAGTTTCGTTAATCTGTTCTTCTGTTCTTTTGGTTTCTATTTCATTGACTTCTGTTCTAATCTTTATTATTTCTCTTCTCCTCCTGGGCTTAGGTTTTCTTTGCTGTTCTTTCTCCAGCTCCTTTAGGTGTAGTGTTAAGGTGTATATTTGAGAACTTTCGTTTCTTGAGAAAGGCTTATAGTGCTATATACACTTCCCTCTTAGGACGTTCTTTGCTGCATCCCAAAGATTTTGGATAGTTGTGTTTTCATTTTCATTTATTTCCATGAATTTTTTATTCTTTAATTTCCTTGTTGACCCATTCATTCTTTAGTAGGATGCTCTTTAGCCTCCATGTCTTGACTTCTTTCCAACTTTCCTCTTGTGATTGAGTTCAAGTTTCAAAGCATTGTGTCCGAAAATATGCCAGGAATGATCCCAGTCTTTTGGTACTGGTTGAGACCTGATTTGTGAGCCAGGATATGATCTATTTTGGAGACTGTTCCATATGCACTTGAGAAGAATGTGTGTTCTTTTGCTTTGGGATGGAATGTTCTGAATATATCTATGATGTGCATCTGGTCCAGTGTGTCATTCAAAGCCCTTATTTCCTTGTTGATCTTCTGCTTAGATGATCTGTCCATTTCAGTGAGGGGGGTGTTAAAGTCCCCTACTATTATTGTATTATTGTCAATGTGTTTCTTTGATTTTTTAATTTAATTGACTTATATAATTGGCTGCTCCCATGTTGGGGGCATAAATATTTATAATTGTTAGATCTTCTTGTTAGTCAGACACTCCTATGCTTTATCTTGAGGCTGTGACTTCCCCTGCCCTTAGCTTTATTCTTTAAGCTATAAAATATGAGAGAAAGGAATACTTATTTTTATATTATGTTATGAGTTAAGTATTATATGAATGCCCCAAAGATTTCTAAGTGATCATTCTCATTTATCAAACATATTCTACTTGTCTAATGGTGCAAGTGCCAAAGAGACCAAGTCACTGCCCTCCAGCAGCTTTCAGTCTGATGACACAGGCAGGCCAAAGAAAAAACAATACAACATGATAAAGGTAAGAATGAAACTAAACACTGTTCTGGGAACTAGCTAAGAGAGAGAGAGATTGGGAGAGAGAGCATGTAATGGATACCACCAAGCCATTTCAGCAGAAGAGAGAGGAGATAGTAGGGACTAGTTTGAAAGATGAATAAAGAACAAGGCTACATCACTCCAGACAAAGGAAGGAACATATGTACAGAAACCATTAGAAAAAGCTCGATGTGTCTCAGAATCAGTGAGAAACTGGGCATAGCTAAAGCATAAACTGCAGTGTGGGGACAATGAGAGAGTCAAGCATAACCCTGGAAACAAGAATGAGCTCCATCGAGAATGCCTTGAATTGCTGTGAGATTCATTTTGACTTATTCTTTAGCCTTTGAAACCAGCATAGAACTCAACTCCAGAAGTAATACAAGAATTGATATGCTTTAAGGGTGTCCCTGGGAATGGAAGGTAAGGAGGGGCCTGGAGGTGATTATAGAGTTTAGGTGGGAAATGGTGATGGCATGAATGAAAGAAATGATAGAGGAGAAGGGGACACAGGACCACAGCAGAAAGTATTTCTGGAGTAGCATTAATAGTATATAGTGATGTTTTTAGGTGAGAATGGTGAGAATTAAAGGCTAGCTTTGGGGGAAAAATTGTGAAATGGGTCTTTTGGAATCCATTTTGTGAGTTTTGGAGACTCTATAGGACATTTAGTCAAAATATGCTCTTAGGTCCTTAATTTATGACAATGTGCATGTTGTGATTATTGATTACAGCTTGAAATACTGCTCCTAAATGGTAGGGTTTATATTTTACTTATTTTTACTGTGAGGTATAATTCTGCCTTTATTATTTATATTTTGCTATGAACAGATATGTTCATAAGAGTGTTTTTTATGTGAACGAATCATTGAAAAATAACCTAACAGTAAATAATTTGTTGGGTCAGTAGTGGTATGTCCAAAGATGATATCTGGAACAACCATGTACCTATATGTAAAAATACATTTATTGACTTAGAAAGTTGTTCAGAGTATTTGAGGAAAAAGAACAGTTTACAAATTATATGTACAGTATAATTCTACTTTCCCAAAGTATGTGTTTTTAAGTGTGGTTCTAAACAAAAGAAGAGGACTGAACAAGTATTCCCCCAAATGCTCAATGGTTATATTTGTGTGGGAAGTCAAATTATCAATGACTTTTACATTCATCATGTGATCCCACAGGCCCCAAATTTTCAGTGATAAGGGTGTACAAGTTTGGGACCCCTCATCCACAGTGAGAATGTAAAGTGCCAGTTTGCTGAAGATCGTAGGGTAGGACTTCCAGAGGGATTTCTTTGAGAAGGTTCGTACTGTTGAGTCCTGTTTCCATCAAGGAGGACTGGTGGAGGGCTTCTTCTCTTTCCTCTCTAGCCAAGAAAAAAGGTTTCAAGAGGCTGACTGGAAGAATTTGATGTGTATCCCCTTTGAAGGAGAATAGACTTATGTCTGACTTCTACCTGAAAAATTGAGAGAGATGGACAGTGTAGATTCTGACAGATGAGCTCAAGTGAAGGGGGCTGCTTTAGGATCAGCCTAACTCCCAGTCTACACTCCCAGAGCTATGAGGACAAAGAGCAGATAATTACTTCCTGTGGCTCATAGTGGGCCACCTCAAAAGAAAACCAGCATGGGCTCCCATGAGACCCTGTTCAGTAGAGAGCTAAAGGGACAAAAAAATAAGTTCAACATATTTCTGGACTCCTAGGGAGTGTAGGAGGGGTAGGTAATGTGATCAGGAATAATGAGTCAACCACACTGTGAGAACTACAGGTTAAAAATCCCCAACACTGGTCATAGAGTGGTCCTGGGGAAGCAAAAAAAAAAAAAAAAGAAAAAGAAAAAAGAAAAAGAAAAATTTCCTGTTAGAGAGTAGGTCAGTTTCAGAAGCCATGTAGGAATCTTACAATAGTACCCGTTCAAACAGAACATCCTTGTGTCCCTCCTTCCTTCCTCAGATTGACCCTGGGGGGGGGGGGGGGGGGGTGTCAGAAACCACAGTTAGTAAGAGGAGGGAGGGATGAAAGCATAGGACAGGAAAAGAGAAAAGAAGGACCATGCTCTTTCTTCTCCAGCTTCCTTTTTATAGCTAGGAAAGGATTTAACTTGAAACTGTGGTAATGTAGGAGTAGACACTTTTAACGCAGCATTGAGATTAGGTTGAATGTAGAATTATTTTATTACCTAAGCATGACCAAAAAAAGTCATGGAACTATTTGTGTTTTTTCCCAGGGGCTTGGAAAAGAACACCCTTCCACCTTATATATGAACACATTTTAAGGAAACAGAGAAAAAGAGTTACTTTATAATTCCATCAACTAAGTTCCACTTATTTAGTGTCTCTTTTGAATACATGTGATTTTGCTAACTCCCAGGTCAGGAGTTCCTTTTACAGTTTGTCCCACTGGTACTACTGTAATATCTTACTGTCATCATTGTAGGGACAAAAACCAACAATGGCCTATGTCTTGAGTGACTTTACCCAAACCCACAGAGTATTCTGCACAACACTTTTCTTTACCAACAATGATTAGAAGATCACGAAGCTGATTTCATACCAGACAGGGTGGCCTCTGCTCTGTCCAGGTAAGGTGTTTCTCCCAACTTCCTTTAAAGAACATGAGACAGATTTCCTTGGAAAACTGACTTGTAACTCTCTGGGAGTTGACAGAACAGACTATTCCTCTTTGATTTTCTTCTAAGGGGTATTAATGAATGTTGCAAATTAAGCACTCATCTACAAAATGCACCAACAAATCTAATAATCACCATATGTTACAACTGCATTTGAGAAACTTGAGTAAGAACTTATGGTGAATGAAGAGGAATAGCTTAAATCACTCAAAAATTTGAATTGGGGGCACCTGGGTGGGTCAGTTGGTTAAGCATGTGCCTTATACTCAGGTGTTGATCCTGGGGTCCTGGAATTGATATCCTGCATTGGGCTCCTTGCTCAGTGGGGAGTCTGCTTCTCCTTCTGCCTAATCCCCGTGTTCGTGCTCTCTCTCTCGCTCACTTTCTCTCTCTCAAATAAATAAATAAAGTTTTAAAAAACTTTTTAAAACAGGGAAAATTTGAATTGGATCACTTGTAAGTTGAAAATCACTCTGGGAAACAGTAGATGTAAAATGGGTGTGTACACGCGTGTATGTGTACAGGGAAGTGGTTGGCACTAATATATGCTGAAGGTTGGACTATCAATTTAATTGTGCCTATTATATTCAGCTAAGCTTTGCCTCTGCTGCTACTGACTTTTATACTAAAAAAGAAAAGTTTAGCTGACAGTTGATTTTGGATTAGGAAGGGATAAGAAAACCAAAATAGAAAGCAAAATGGCAAAAGGTCAAGACTTAATAAGCCTTCACTTGATGTTGACAATGGTACCACAGTAAGGTTACCACTCAAAGAGGAGAAGCAGCAAGAGAAGAAAAGATGGGTATCTCCTAAATAGGCTAGAAGCCTATCAGTAGGACATGTAGGCTGTGTGCCACTGGCCAGGTAGAAGCTGTGTCCCGGAATACTCATTGCAAACTCTCAGCTCCTGGATGAATCTTCTCCTGCTGTGGGGACCCCACAATCCAGAAGGTACGCTCTGCTCTCAGGTTTGCTGAAGACATGATCAGTGATGAGAATATCTAGATTTAATGCTCTGTTGGGTGGTTTACACTTGGATTTCTGAACCACTGTTGCCGGGTCACCCAAAAGGAGGCATGGACATCATTACTCTCCCTCCCAAGTATGTGTCTGTTGAATGGGATGGGGAGGCCAATTCAGCAGATACCACAGAGGAGAAAATGAAGACCTGAGGGGCTTGCTTCTGTTGAGTTTCCCTGAGTACATCAGGCAGGACCAGACATACAGCTACACTTGCTTTTTCTATATAGTTCAGATACAGTTAAAGAAAGCTTTTAAGGTGCTTAGAGCACTCTGTGCAGAGAAAGAGCTCAGTAAGCATTGCTTTATTATTATAGAAAGAAGAAAGGAAGAGAACACTTACTGGGCACCTACCACATGCCAGAAATTATGCTAAGTGCCTTCACATTTCCTCATTCCGTCCTCGCATCAACTCTAGAAGGTAACTAGTTCAGAGTGATTTGATACTCAGCAACTAGCTCCTAATCTGTGACAGACCATAGATTTAAAATCAGGCCTCCTTTATTACACAACAGGATCCTTCTTATCCTGTGATTCAGTGTTGACTCACAGGAGAAAAAGAATAGATACCACTTCAGAGGTCCATGTCTCTGGGTCTTTCTTCAATTAAAGATCCTCTAAGTATGAGTGGTTGGCATCCTGCCTACATGTATGAGTAAGGGAAGCCTTGTTGCTGGAAGAAACTACCACAGATTTCAGTGGCTTCACACAGAAGTTTACTCTGCTCACATCAAGGCTGTCAGTGTTGATGGGTGGGCAGAAGTGGAACTTCTGCCTTTAAAGACTTAGGCTCCTTCCTTCTTGCCACTTCTGGAGTCTTCTGTTGATTTCTCTACCTACAGCTAGCAAATGAGGGGAAAGGGTGAGTTTGACACATTGGGACTGTTCACGATCCAGGCCTGGAAGTGGACACATCACTTCTGCTCATATTCCTAACTGCCAGAACTTGACCACATGCAAAAGAGACTGGAGAAGCAGTCTGGTTGAGTCACAGCAGGAAAATAGATTTTGTGGCTAGTTAGTCTATGCCATAGTCTATCTTCTGGTCACTAAATATTAATTTCAGTCATCCTTCCATATATAGAACCCATTGTTCCCTTGCCCAGGGGGACTCCCCTAAGTTCCAGCCAATTCCTACATTCAGTTCAAAGTCCAGGACTTTGGGGCGATTGAAAATCCTAATTAGGCTTGGATATGGAGCCTCTGATGACCTCTGAAGTGAAAAAACAAGTTATCATTTTCCACTCCTCACCCCTCCATGGCACTGCATTTTCCCTCTATTGGCAATGGTCAAGCTATATACAGCTTAAATGTTTTTTTAAAAAGGGGCAGAATGGACTATGCAAGGCAGTCACTGGTCCACTATACTTTTGAAATCTTCCTAGCCAGACGTTTTCAAAGAGTCCTTCCCTGATAGCAGAGGAAGTGACTTGGTCAGACCCAGAGTCTGTGCTGTGTCCCCCATTCTCCATGACCCTTGATTTACCCACTGGAAGTTTTTTCCTTCTGTTTTCCTCCATGGTTTCATCTGAAGTGTACACAAAGCAATATAGTCTTTCTGTAAGCTTTACAGCCGTCACAGCCTGCTTCCTGCTCACGTAAGTTCAGGAGCTCGAGAATGTTTTTAAGCCTTAAACAATCAGGATTCTCATTAGTACAAGCCTGTGATTAGTTTGACAATATAATTGACTCAGGGACTCAGCCGACTTCTGACCTGTTTGCTTCTAATAAGTAACCATATGCAAATTCTTCCCTAAACATAATGCTCCAGCCTGATTTCTTTCTATTCTTTCATCCCTATGTTCCCTCTCTCAACTTCCTGGCAGCTAACTTGAACTTCCCTGAAACAATAGGCTTGGATACCAGGATACTCCCTTATGCTGATCTTTGCTCCAAAGTCAGTATGTGAGCAAGAAGTCTTAGTGGACCTCTGTAACTTAGGATCCTGTCCAGTCTTCACTCTTACTGTTTGTAGGACAGTCCAGTCAACTCTGCCAAATCTGTGAGACTCTTGATCTTTGTATTTTTTCCATTCCCTTCAGTCTCTGCATGAAGAGCACTCCTTTCTTGCCTAAGCTCCAATACTGAAGGCACTTAAGAGTAATCAACATGGTTTTCCCTCTAGGTCTTCCCATCCGCTTTCCTCACAGCTTCAGGCTCAGAAGCATGTGGTCTTTCTGTTACTGCAGATGAAATTTATGAAATGTTTGGCTGGAGAGTATCGAGGCTTTCTAACACTCTAGCTTGCTTTATTTATTTCCATACTGTCTGCTTTTTGACCACAAAAGCAACAGCACACATTTTAGGCTTTCATCACACCAGCATCCCACTTTGTGTCCTGATTTCTGTAGGAGACACAGAAGGCTAACTGCTAGAACCAGTAACCCCAAAATATCAGTGGCTAACACATTAGAGGTTTATTTCTTCCTGAGATAGTCTAACTGGCAGCCAGTGTAGGGTAGGGCTCCTGTCTACACAGGTACTCAGGAATCCAGCGTTCCCTACTCTGGTTCTGTCACCACCTAGGCCTTCATTTCACTGCTAGATTTTTCTTTATCACATTTTGTACCCTAGAAGTGTCCTATCACCCACATTTTGTTGGACAGAACTTGTCAAAGGCTATGTCTATTTGCAAGGCAGGGTAGAAAACATTGTCTAGTTATATGGCCAGGGAGAAGTGTGATATGAGTGTAATAAATAATGTGTCTCCACCTCTACTGCCTTTGTTATGAGTTGCTGACATGCCCTCAGTTGCATCTGAGAATCCATGAGGTGGCATGTAACTCAATGTAAGGGAAGCCCCTCTCTCCATGGACACAATCAGTGCCCTTGAGACAATAGATCCATTTCCCCCAGGTTTTAAATTGAGTAAAACCCATATTGAATATTGGAGAACCACTGCACACAATGTGTACTGTTAAATTTTCAGTATTCAACAGTTGTTCAAGTCTTATTCTGCAGAAGTAGAGAGGATTGGTTTGGCTTTCTAGGGATCTGACTCTGCCATAGTACTCCCTGCTGAAGTGTTTTTCTAGAAAATACCCTTTGCACATACAAATTTCTCCCTGTTTTTCCCATGTCAAGATATTTTACACAAAAAGCATTATTATCTCCTTGTTATTACAGATATTTATACTACAAGAGGTATAAGACTCTAAAGTAAAATCAGCAAGATTCTAGCTCATCATATCTAGATGATTTCAAGCAGACTTATAAGAATCAAGTTACATACTTTGATAAAATACACATGCTGGGATCCACTTGTGGAAATGGAACTTGTGAAAAAAACATCCAGGATGACCTTGATGATTGGTCTGGTTTGGGGATCTTTGTTTGGGAAGACCAGGTTGCCCTCATCTCTCTAAATTTTAAGTTAGTACCTTTGGGTTGAGTATCACATGAGACTTTCAGGCTCCTCATTTTGTGGGAGTTTAGGGTTTTGTATCTGGCATTTCTTCCTGGAACTAGGCTGGAGGACCGTGTTCCTCCTTTTATGTGTCTGAATTGCTAAATGGTTCCTTGTTCTTCTCTTATGTATTACCTAGGCCTGTGAGTTCTCTGATAGCTAAATGATTAAAGGCAACTTTACAGTTTCCGGAAAAAAAAAAATAAATAAAATAAAAAGCTTTTCATGGTGGTGTTTTTGAAAAATAAAAGACTTCTAAGGTTTGGAGTTCTCTTTATATGAGAGTACAAAGTAAAGAAGTGCAAGCAGCTAACACACTGGAGACAAGCTACAAACTTGGGGAGATTTGCTAGTGGCACACACTGGGCAAGAAAGACAGAAATGGCAGAGTTTGCAAGCAATTTCCTCCATTCTCATCCAGTGCTATAGAAGGGACCACCCTGTGTCAAAAGGATGTTGATGTTTAGTTATCAGTAATCCAGAAATTCTGGAGCAGGGATGCACATGACCATTACCCCTAGTTCTAGGTGAAGAGGAAGTTGATCAGAGATGCCCTCAAATTCTTCGTTTCTCATGGAAATGATGTACAAGAAATAATGGTTCTGGAGATTTCTTGTGTGGTTAGGAACATTGCTGGCTCTTCCTTTCTTTTGTCTTACCTCTCTTCTTTGTAGCAGTAAGGAGGGCATTGGATTCTGAGTCAAAAAGACCTGAATTCTTGTTCTGCCCTTTGTGCTTACCTAGCTTTGTAACCTTTGGGAGCTTACTCAGCATCTCTGGGAATTTTCCTCTGTAAATTAAAGAAGGAATCTGGGAATTTCTGGGATCCCTGGCAACACTACTGTTGTTATAAAGACTGGTGATGACCTCCCCACTGGGAAGGGGGACCTCCAGGAAGTTTTGACCAGTTCTGGAACCATGGACCATCTTGTGAGGAACCATCGCTTGGGTGATATTTTAGCACATGTTTAAAGATGATAGTTTGGAGGAAATAGTTCTGGCTCATCTTGAGTATTTCGTGGAAGCAAAGGCATCAGTGTCTTGACTTCCTTAACCAAAACATTAAAGAATTACACCTCTTTTATGCATCGTGTACCAGGGGGTCTGGGGAAGGCAGTTGGGGGGCAATTCCTGTGATGCACAGTTGGCAAGATTACTTTCAGAGTAACTGTTACAGCTATGTGATCATTAATCTTCCTGCCCTTGAAAACTGTTAAAACCTGAGGCTGTCTTTTTTCCCACCATTTAAGTAATTTTCCAGGAGAACTAAGGACCTGTCCAGTAGCCTTCAGGTTTCTGATGCTGACTTAAAGGTGAAATGCACCCAGAACCCAGAGGCAGAGTGGTACAGAATTGGTTATGAGAGAAACCTGAGATGGCACCTAGCTGTGCATTTACAAACAGGGAGCCCATTCAAGGCTGCCTGGATCTCACCCAAAAGACCAAGTTACTGTGATCATTTCAGTATTTAAAAATGATATTTTATTTATTTATTTATTTATTTATTTATTTATTTATTGAGTAGAGCAATAGAAGTTTATTAAGCAAGGATACAGAAAAAGCTCTCAGGAGTGAGAGGGGTCCCAAAGGGGTTGCCACTGAGGGCTTTTAGAGATGGTCTTTTATAGAAAGCTGACCAGGGTACTTAAATCTTTTTAACATCACTATTGAAAACACCATTGAGTAAGGACTAGTGATAATACCTTCAATGGCTTACTTCCTTTTTAGGGTCCAGTAATTCTTGTTATAGCAGCTACTTGTGACCAACCAAGACCCCACCTCTGACACCTAGGACAGGATGGTCTGGTTTGTTCTCTTATCTCTGGTTTCCTTTCATCTCCCACATTTTGAATTTTGTGAGCCTGATCCCATGGCCCCCTACCTATCTCTCCCTACCCAGCCCCACCTGTCCCTTACTCATTCCTCCTCCCCTCTACCCCCTCAGAAAAGTAACCCTAACTCCCGTTAGGGAATGGGGCGATGACTGCTCTGGCTGCTTTCTGCTGAGATGGGGCTGCAGGCTGTAGCGCAGTTAGACTCCATCCAGAGGTCGGTCTAGGGGCCTGTGGTATGGCTCCAGGGGGTCTATCATGATGGATAGCAAATGGTACATGCATCAGCACATGCAAAATAATTAAACATAAAACAAGTATTAGGCCAAAATTATGATTGCATCCATCAGATAAGATCCCCAATTACCAATTTCGTCAAATACACCAGTGGATATTTTGAACTTATTTAATTGATCATGGAAGTCGGGTTTTAAGCTGTTAAGTAGAGGCTAAATTGATAAAGTTACTCAACCCACTGTTTGAGGATTGCTGTGAATGCAGTGAGTCTGGATTTTAACCCATGTTTGAAAACATCTTTCCTGTGGCCCATAAAGCAAAATGCAGGGCTGTGGGCCAATGAGAGTATAGGTAGGTGGTTTAGTAACTGGTTGAATGAGTCCAAAGGGATTAATGATTGGATCAGTGTTGACCTAGTCTCCTTGTCACAGGATTTCTTCTTGATCCTGTCCTGTTTGTAATCTTTATTACTGACTTGAGGGAGGATATTGAAAGGCAAACTGAAAATATGGGTCTACTTCAGTGCAATGAAATTTAGCACAAGTAAATGCAAAGTCCTGCACTTGGGATCAGGATATTTGCTTCCTGAGAACAGCATAAAGGAGACATCATTTAACAGCAGGATGTTAAACACCTTTACATCCTGTTATAGTTGGCTGTAAGCTCAGTCTGAATCAATAGTGTGGTATGCCTGCCCAAAAGACTAATGAGGTTCTGGACAGCACTAACAGAACCCAGCTCTGTGCTGGGAGGAGTGCACCTGAGGGAGAACGGGCTGTTTAGGGCCCTGGGCTCCAGAGCAGAAACTGGCAAACTGAGAATGCATGCGGGCATACTGAAGGAAGGGAGGAGATTCACACTGGATGGGAAGAGGACACAAAGGTGGATAGTTCTCTTATTAATCTGCAACACTCTTCAGTGGAAGAACATTTCCAGACTTCTGGGTGCCTGGAGAGGGCAGGAATAAAACTAGTAAGTACAAAATATACTGCAGCAGATTTCAGCCCAACACATGGAATTGCCTAATCTACCTAAACATTAAATAAATGCACTAACCTAGGAGACAGTGAATCTCGCATCCCTGGGGCATCCAAGCAGAAATGGATGAACACTCCATGAGCAAACTGTGGAAGGGAATTTAAGCAACCTGTGGATAGATGATGTCTAATGTCTAACCTTGGCATGTAATGTTCAATGGATAGGGTGTAATAGTTGAAGAGAAGCAGATAGTTTTGGACAAAATCCACCTTCTCTTGGTTTCAGTTTACTGGCTGAAGAAGTTTACTTCTCTTGGTTTCAGTTTACTGGCTAAGTTAATACCTTGAATGGTATTAACACTGGTTCATGAGCTGAGGCTGATATAACTTTTAGGAGGGAGATGACGTCTTTTAGGGTATCATTGTAAAGACATAGGAAGTGTTGTGGAATGAAAATTAGGAAATTGTGATTTTGGGTGCCAGAATCGGTCTTCAGGAGTCACCCGGCAGGTTGCTATGACTCAGTGTCCTTAACTTGTATTTATTCTTAGAAGCTCTGAATTACATGTTGTGCTTCGAACAGCTCTAGGGCAGAGATACAGTAAATTATGAAAACACTTTGCAGGGCTGTGGTGTGTATCACCAAGGAGGAGTTCCTTCGGAGCTTGAATTCCTTTGTTGAACCGATCTCTGTATGAATACAAATAATCATTAGAGAGACAGCTGGCTGCCACTGTGCATCCCCGATAAAACACTCTTCACACATCCCTGTCTTTTCTTCCTGGGAATTTTGCCAGAAGGGCTGGGAGCAAGTGTTTGAGTAAGCAAGTGGGGTCTGCATTCCGCTTCTGTAAGGTCCTGTGGGATGTATTGATTCTCCTACATCTGTAACATCAGGGATGAACATGAGTCTTACAGACTGGGATAAATAGACCATGCAGGGCCCGCACTGCTGAGCTGTCTTTGTTGATCGTGAGGCCAATGAGATTAAAGAAGAAGGCCATTTGCACTGTCAAGAGGAGAAGGTTTCTGGGACGGCTGCCTATTGAGGCTGTTGGGAGGAGCAGACATCAGAGAGAGGAAGGTCTGGGAGGCCAAAATCTGTCCTTTTCTGTTCTTATGCTATCACACCTATGCAGGAATTACAGCCATTCCCATGGTTACAGATATAATCTATGACCTCCACATCTCTGTTCCCTGATCTACACTTCAGAACCATGAAGCCAAGTTCCTACTTGACACCTGCATCTGAATATCACATAGGAACATCACACTTGACATGCTCAAAGATACACTCACCATTCCTCTGACATTACTTCTGCCTTTGCACTTTCTTTACAAGAGAATGACATTGCAATCCACCCAGTCATCCCAGAAAGACTCTTATTCATTCACTCATTGATCTGAAAAAATATTTATTTTACTCCATACCAGACAATGTTTGCTTGTTGTCAATATAATAGTTAAAAAACAAAATCCCTGCCTTTAAGACAGTGCATTTTAGTGGGAAGAGATTTACTGTAGGTGTGATAAGAATAACAACAGATGTAAACCAAAATAGGCACATATATATGAGGTAATATATATTCAGGTAATATATTCAGGTAATATATTCAGGTAATAATATAATCTAAATATAACAGTGAATTTAGTGGGAGGGTGAGGGTTGTGAGGGTGGTCAGATGCTTCTCTAGCCTGGGTTGTCAGGGAAGGAATTTGAGGCAATGCCATTTGAGTGAATGATAAAAATCTGCCATAGGAAGATCTGGAGAAACGTTAAATGTAAAGACCCTATATACATGTGTGTCTGTGTATGCACATACAGTGTAGGGGTGTGTCTGTGTGTGTATACATATTTTGTGTATATATAAATACATATACACATTGCATATGTACATCTTATACGTGTGTTCATGTATACATATATATATACATATGTATGTGTGTATATAAAGAACTAGGTAAAATTACAAAAACCTTATATAGGGTCGAGTAAACAAATTATCAAAATAAATGGGAAAAGATTAACTATCAGTGATTTTTTAAAGAAGATTTTATTTATTTATTTGACAGATAGAGATCACAAGTAAGCAGAGAGGCAGGCAGAGAGGGGAGGGGGAAGCAGGGCTTGATCCCAGGACCCTGAGACCATGACCTGAGCTGAAGGCAGAGGCTTAACCCACTGAGCCGCCCAGGCGTCCCAACTATCAGTGATTTATATTTAAAAGTAAGAATAGCAAAACTTTAAAACCATGACTGACTCAAGACCACATTGAGGATACACTTATCAATAAACAAGTCCGTTCTGAAAAGTTCTTCAATTCCTGTCATCTACGTGTGTACCTAAAGAGAAAGAACTTTTCAGTTTTGTCAAGCACTGTATAGCTACCATGTTTCTCAATAAATCATTGAATTGAGGGACCTCAGGAAAGTCAAGGATCATGCTAATTTTAAGCTTAGCATGTTTAAGGATATAATTCTTACTGACACAGTGAGTTACAAGAAGATCTTAGTATTACCCCCAAATTAAAGTGTGTAAGCTATGAACTACACATTTTTTTTTCATTCAGTCAACATTTATGGGGAGCCTAATGTACTGGGTACTAGACTAAGCCCCATGAAGTATATGATCACCAATTGGACACAGAGCTTTCCCTTTCAAAACTCAGGATCCTGTGGAAGGGAGGAAGATTATACATAAATGACTATAATTCAAGATAGGAAGACATGAGTGTCCTATGTTAAGATTTAAATGTAGCTCAGAGGAGAATGAGAACAATTCTCTCCGGAGGAGATGAGAAAAGACTTCAGGAGTGACATGGGCTTTGAGATGGTCTTTGAGGGATTGATGGAATTTAAATGTGTGGAGGAGAAGGAGGTTTCCAGGAGGTGAAACAGTGAGAAATGGCGAGAATGTACGGGAAGGTAGACATTTAGGGATCTTCACACGTATTCTGATTCTCACTTCATGCTATGCACCTGGTATGACTGTACATCCCTGCCAGTGTGAGGTTTGTCATGGCCACATGGCTTGTTGGTTGATGAAATATAATCAGAAAGGATGTACGTTACTTCCAGGCAGAAAGAGCACACAAATATCCTAATTCCCTGTCCTGCCACAGTGCTCATGGAAGCATGAGTCAAGATGGAACTTCTATCAACCTGGCTCACTTAGTGTTTAATGTTAGACTCTTCCCACTTCTGTCAAACCTGAACAAAAATACCCGTTTTTTTGTTGTTGTTGCTGTTGTTGCTGTTGTTGTTGTTGTTGTTGTTGTTTTTGTGCTGAGCAACTGAAATATTGGGCTATTTGTTATCACAGCATAAGCTAGCCATCATGACTAATACAAGGAATATATGCAGTTCAGTCCAACAAAACTTAGGATACTTACAAGGCAGTATTGGGAGAGCAGTGGCAGATACATTGTTACATAATTACAGTGAAATGTGAAAAGTCCTCTACTCAAGTTTGACATTCTCAGTATAGAAAGATCTTGTAGAGATCAACAATAAATTCCTTAGACCACAATAAATAAGGACAAAGAATAGGCACAGATGTTGATAAATATAATAAATGTAGAAAAATGTTAAACATTGGGAATTAAATAAATTCACATGTAAACATAATGAGGTAGTATTATTTGCCTTCACATTTGGCAAAAATGTTAAGTATAATAGTATCTTCCCATGTGTTTGCAAACTTTAGAAATTTCTGGGGAACAATGGGATAGTATGCATGGATGACATTAAATTTACTTTGACCAAGTAATACCTCTTTAAGAAATATTACTGTGCAGTTTTTACTAGTTAACTTTCTTTGGTTGAAAGTTACTAAAACAAATCAGACATAGTGTGCCAGACAAGGGTGTTTATTGGGAGAATGCTGAGTGAATCTGGGGACACAAATGAATGGTTCAAAAGCCAGGCTCTGGGAAGAACAAGATACCAGAACAGCTTTGGGGATTGCATCAGCCAGAGATAATGGTCTGTCCTTCTAGAATGCTGCCAATCATGTGGCTTGGCTAGGAATAACACTCAAGTTTTTGTGTGTCTCAGGTTAAGAGTCCAAATTCCAAAAATAAATAAATCAGTTTGGGTCTTGTATACAACATTGTACCAATTAGTTATGGTCAGAAAGGCAGGATTCTGCAGCTTAAATATAAAAATAGGGGACATGTGTGGGTGGGGCAGATGGTTCCCAGAGAAGAGAGAAGATTACTCCTAAGGGAGAAATCAGAAAGTGGAACAAAGATTTGTAAGATGCTCACCCTAGGGTTATTTATAGCAGCAGAGAAGGAGAAACCTCATTGTCCAGTAGGAAGGGAAAGTTTCTGTAAGTTATGATCAACTATTATTAAGCCAGTTAACATTATGTTCATGAAGATTTCAATGATGTGAGAAAAGTGCAAATGATACAGTAATCAAGTGAAACAGTTTCTGTGAAAGTTTTAAAAATACCACAAAACCATCAAAATACACATTGAGGTTTAATTTAAGTAGTAGTTAAAATTATACAAAGTTAACACTTCGATTTTAATATTTCCTTTATTTGTATAAATTCCCTACAGTGGTTATGTGTAGCTTTTATAATCAGCAAATGAAACCATCTTAAAGAAGATGTGCTTAATGGAGGCAGTATTTTGTAGTGTGGAAACGAGAGTTAAACACCCTGTGTTTGGATTTTGGTTCTGCCACTTACCAGCTGAGCAATCTTGGTCACATGGATTGACCTCTTTTAGCCTGAGTTTTGTTCTTAAAAATGGAGAAAGAATAGTTCTTACTGCCCAGGCAGTAAGCCCATGTAACACACCTAGCCTGCTGCTAATATCTGATGCAAGGGTAGCTATTTTAATTCTGAAGAGCACAGGTAAGAGACAAGGAATCCTGACTGGGAGAACAAGAGGATGTGATATTTAAACTGGGTCTTGTTTCATTCATATTTCTTGAAACAGGATGCTACTATGAATTGGATTTTTTTGAAAGAAGTTGGAGATAAGCCAAACCCATTAATATAAAACATTCCCATAATATATGGATCTTCTTCACCTTAAAATGAAAAAGGTGGCTTCTGAGCTATGCTCACATGGGAAGATCCATGGGTCTAAGCAATGCAACTAAATGGTCTAATTCTTCCTGTGTCCTCCAGGCCTTGGGCCTCTGCAGTGGGCTAAGCTAGACAAGCATTCATGAAAAGTCGAAATGGTGTGACCTCCAGCCTCAGATGTAGGCAAAATTCTCATTAGTCTTTCTTACTCATGGCACAAGGTTGGCCTAGAGGCTGCAAAGCCAGGACTTTTCTAGTGACTGCTGTCTGTCCCTAAGCGGTGGGCTAATGAAGCTGTGGGGGTGTCCCGTCCTCCGTCCTGTTTCTGCTTTCCTCTGCTCCTTCCATATCTGTACCTAGAAATGAGAATAGGATTCAGAATTTGAAGCTCTCTTATAATACTTTTTTTTTTTTAAAAATAGGCAAATAGTTCTCATATATTTTCCACATAAGCCTTACTATTTTATTCTAAGTTTTTCTGAGCCTCAAGGTACTTCAGATTATTTGTGGATAATGGGAAAAGCAGAGCCATATTAATAATTTAGAGGCCATAAGCATGGAAAAGAGTAATAGTGCCCAGCTGCTGATATTTATTTTTTAAAAAACCCTAAGCCTTGAAAAATTATATTTCAAAGTAACACAAAACTCACGTACACTGAAATTAAAGGAACTTTTTCTTTCATACTTTTGTATTTACACTTTATCATACAACATTTTATTTAAATTCAATTAGCCAATGTCCTGCGTATCCTTAGTTTCAGAGCTAGAGTTCTGTAATTCATCAGTTGTGTACGACACCCATGCTCATCCCCACAAGTGCTCTCCTTAATGCCCATCACCCAGTTACCCTATCCCCCCAACCACCGACCTCCAGTAACCCTTAGTTTGTTTCCTGTAGTTGAGTCTCTCATGGTTTGTCTTCCTCTCTGATTTCTTCCCATTCAGTTTTCCCTTCCTTTCCCTAGGATCCTCTGCACCATTTCTTATATTCTATACATGAGTGGGGGGGGGGGAGGACTTAGAGGTATAACCTTCCAATTTTAAAGACTTTATTTGGTAAAAATGGAAACACTCACTCCACTTTTCCTTCTGAGAAATTAGCACAAAGATAGCATTTTTAAAAGTTTTAAAGTAAAATGCCCAAAGGCTAAACTGTGGATTTAAGGATGCACACATCGGGGATAAACCACAAAGAAACACAGGGATTTGATAGCTGTGGAAGTCAACATAGTGGTTATTGTTGGAAGGGCAGTATGGGCCATGATTGGGATCAGCAGCCAAGAGGGGCTTCTGGGATGGCTGGCAAGAGCCTCTTTCTTGACCTGGATGATGGCCATAAGACTGTTCACCTTAAAACAACTCACTGAAGTCTACATTTGTTTTGTGTTTGATTTGACAGTGAACATTTAAAAATTTTAAAAGCCCACTTTATTGAGATACAACTGACATACAAAAAGTTGTACATATTTGATGTATACAATTTGCTGGATTTGGAGATAAGTATACACTTGTGAACCCATCACCTAGTCTATGCCATCAACATCCATCACATCCAAAATATTCCTCCACTCCCTTTATTTATTATTATTATTTTCATGTGTGATTAAAAACACTTCACATTGGGCGCCTGGGTGGCTCAGTGGGTTAAGCCATTGCCTTCAGCTCAGGTCATGATCTCAGAGTCCTGGGATCAAGTCCCGCATCGGGCTCTCTGCTCAGCAGGGACCCTGCTTCCCACTCTCTCTCTCTCTGCCTGCCTCTCTGCCTACTTGTGATCTCTCTCTGTCAAATAAATAAATAAAATCTTTAAAAAACAAAACAAAACAAAAAAACACTTAACATTATTTGCACTTTTAGCAAATTTTTAAGTATACAACAGAGTATTGTGAACTGTAGACATTATGGGGGACAGTGGATCTCTAGGATGTATTCATGTCGCATAACTGAAACTTTGTCCCTTTGAATTTACACCTCCTGTTTTCATCTACCTCTAGGTCCTGGCAGCCACCATTCTGTTCTCTGCTTCTATGAGTTTGACTATTTTAGATTCTGTATATACGTGGTATAATTTGTCCTTCTGTGTCTGACTTATTTCACTTAGTATGATGTCTTCTAGCTTCTTCCTTGTCACAAATGGCAGGATTTCTTTCTTTTTAAGGCTCAATAATATTCCATTGTATGTATATACCACATTTTTTGATCCAGTCATCCTTCAGTGGACATTTAGATTGTTTCCATGTGTTGGTTATTGTGAAGAATGCTATAAAGAACATGGGAGTGCCAGTATTTCTTCAAGAAACTGATTTCAGTTCTCTTGGGAATATACCCAGAAATGGGGTTTAGAAATATCATATGATATTTCTATTTCTAATTTTTGGAGAAAACTCGATACTGTTTTTTATAATGGCTGTACCAATTTATATTCTCGCCAGCAGTGTACCAGGGTTACCTTTTGTCCATGTCCTTGCCAACACTTACCTTTTTTTCTTTTAATAATAGCCATTCTGGGGGCACCTGGCTGGCTCAGCCGGTGGAGTGTGTGACTCATGATCCCGAGTTTGTGAGTTCAGGCCCATGCTGCGTGTAGAAATTAATAAAAAATAAATAAACTTTAAAAAAAATAATAGCCATTCTAATGGATATGAGGTGATATCTTATTATAGTTTTGATTTGCATGTCTCTGGTGATTAGTGATGTTCAGCATCTTTTCATATACCTGTAGGTAATTTGTATATTTTTTGGAGCAATGTCTGTTCAGGTTTTTTGCACATTTTTAAATGACATTATTTATGGGTTTTGCTGTTGAATTATAGGAATTCATTGTATATTCAGGGTGTTAACCCTTTATCCGTTATGGCTTGCAAATATTTTCTCCCATTCGTAGGTTGCCATTTCACTTTGTTGATTGTTCTTTTTGCTATACAGAAACTTTTTAATTTGATGTAGTCTCACTTACTTATTTTTCCTTTTGTTCCCTGTGCTTTCAGGGTCTAGTCCCAGAAATCACTGCCAAGACCAATGTCAAGAAGCTTTTTCTCTTAATTTTCTTGTAGGAGTTTTATAGTTTCAGGTCTTACATTTAAGTCTTTAATAATTTTGAATTGATTTTCATGTATGGTGTAAAATAAGTGTCCAGTTTCTTTTGCATGTGGATATCCAGTTTCCCAACACCATTTATTAAAGAAACTATATTCGTTTCAAATTATATGTTTTTGGTAACTTGGTCAGAGATTAGTTGACCATATACATATGCTTTTGTTTCTCTATTCTTTTCCATTGGTCTGTGTGCCCATTTTTATACCAATACCATACTACTTTGATTACTTTGTAATACAATTTGAGATTAAGAAGTTGGCTCCAGCTTTGTTCTTTTTCAAGATTGCTTTGACTACTTGGGGTCTTTTGTGGATCCATGAAAATTCTAGGGCTGTTTTTTTCTATTTCTATGAAAAAATGCCATTGGAGCTTTGATAGGGATTGCATCTTTGAATTTGTGTATCACTTTTCATACTGTGGAATCTTAAAATTAATTCTTACAATCCAAGAACATGAGACAGTTTTTCATTTATTTGTGTATTTTTCAATTTCTTTCATCAGTATTTTATAGATTTCACTAGACAAGTCTTTTTTTTTTTAAGATTTTATTTATTTGACAGACAGAG
>NW_019154086.1:56267087-56319587 GCF_002288905.1 Enhydra lutris kenyoni | reverse complement strand
TCCCTAAGCAACCACTAATTATTTTCAGTATTTCTAAATTTGCCTATTCTGGTCATTTCATATAACTAGAATCATAAAATATGTGATCTTTTTTCTAATGGTAGTTTCTTTTACTTAGAATTTATTTTTAAGGTTCATCCATGTTATAGCATATATCAGTATTTCATTGTTTTTATGACTTAATAATATTCCCTTGGATGGATATAGCATATTTTGTTCATCTGTTAATTGACAGGCATTGGGTTGTTTCTATCTTTTGGCTATTATAAATAATGCTACGAAATGAACAGTTTTTATATGAACATACATTTTCAGTTTTCTTGGATATATTCTAGGAGTGGAATTACTGAGTCATGCAGTAACTTTCTGTATAAGTATTTGAGGAAATGCCACATTATTTCTGAAGTAGCTACATCATTTTATATTCCTACTAGTAGAGTATAAAGGTTTCAGTTTCTCCACATTTTTACCGATGATTATTGTCTGTCCTTATTACAGCCATCCTAGGGGGTATGAAGTAATATTTTATCATGGTTTTGATTTGCACTTCCTTCATGGTTAACGATGTGAGGATTTTTAATGGCTAGTTCACCATTTGTATAATCTTCCTTGAAGAGAGATCTATTCAGATCATTTGTACATTTCTAAACTGAGTTTTCATTTTGTTATTGAGTCATAATAGTTCCTTATATATTCTGAAAATAAGTTCCCTATCGGGCATATGATTTGCAAATATTTTCTCCCTCTTCATGGGTTGTTTTTTAATTTTCATGACAATGTCTTCTGAGACACAATGGTTTTTAATTTTGGTAAAGTCCAGTTTTATCTATTTTTTGTTTTGTCATTTGTGCTTTTGATGTCATATTTAAAAATTTTTGTCAAATAAAGGGTCACAAAGATTTACCCCATTTTCTTCCAAAAGTTTTATAGTTTCAGCTCTTACAGTCAGGTCTTTGATCTATTTTGATTTAATTTTTGTATGAGATGGCAATCATTCCTCCACATGTGGGTATCAGCTGTCTCAACACCATTTGTTGAGAAGACTATTCTTTCCTCATTAAAAAGTGTTGGCCTTGCATTGAAACTGTAGATCAGTCTGAGAGTCTAGATAATATTAATTCTTTCAATCATTAAACATGGTGATATCTTTCCATTTATTCTGATCTTTTAAAAATTTCTTTCAATGGTGTTTTATAGTTTTCAGTATGCCAATCTTGTACTTATGCAATTTACTCCTAAATATGTTATTCTTTTGATGCCATTGCAAATGATACTGTTTTCTTAATTTCAATTTCCAGTTGTTTGTTGTTGGCACATAAAAATATAATCAATTTTTGTATATTGACCTATATCCTGCAAAATTGTCAAACTCATTAATTAGTTCTAATAGTTTTTGTCCTTTTTTTGATAGAGATTTTCTGAATAGAAGATAATGTCATCAAGAAAAGCAATAGTTCTTCTTTTCTTTTTCCTGATTTTCTTCCCTCCCTTCCTCTCTCTCTCCCTTTCTTCCTCCTCCCTTCCTTCCTTCCTTGTTTCCTTCCTTTTTTCTTATTTCCTTTATTCTAGTCCAAAATGACCTGGTTAATACAACCCCTAGCACTATGTTGAATAAAAGTGGTGAGAGTAGACCTCCTTGACTTGTTCATAAAATTAGGAGTAAACCTTCAGTCTTTTTCCATTAAGCATGATAATAGCTGTGGGTTTTTGCAAATGCCCTTGGTCAGATTAGGAAATTTCCTTCTATTCCCAGTTTTCTTTTGTTTTTGTTGTCTTTAATCATGAAATGATGTTGGATTTTGCCAACTCTTGTATATTACTAGAGAAAATACTAAATGGTGAAGCTACTTTGGAAAACAGCCTGACAATTCCTTAAAAAGTTAAACACAGAATTGCCATATGACTCAGAAATATACTCTTGGGTATAAATTCAAAGCAATTAAAAACATGTCCACATAAAAACTTTAATATTCATAGCAACATTTTTCATTATAGTCAAAAGTGAAAATAATCCTAGTGGCCATCAACTGATGAATGGATTAACAAAATCTGGTCTACCCATCCAATGGAATATTATTCAGTCATAAAATACAATGGAGTACTGGTATATTCTACAACATGGGTGAATCTTAAAAATATGATGCCAGACACCAAAGACCACATACTGCATCATTATATTTATATGAAATGTCCAGAGTAGGCATATAAAGAGAGAGAGAAAGTGGATTACTGGTTGTCAAGGTCTGGGGGGAAGTGGGTTGGGGAGTGACTCTTATTGTGTGTGGTGTTTCTTTTAGAGGTCATAAAAATGTTCTGGAATTAAATAGTGGTGATAGTTGTACAACGTTGTGATATAATAAAAAAAATATGTAATTGTGTACCTTAAAAAGGGTAGATTTTATATATGAAAATTATATTTTAACAAAAAAATTCTACATATTTGCTAAGCTATATTAATCTTCAGCATCCACCCCAATCTAATGTGTTCAATTCTTCCTTTGAATTTTTAGGCAGAACTCTTTTATGGCAACTCCTGTGGCCTTGTCATACAATTATTTGTGTGGCTTTCAAAGGTTTAAAGGGAATATGTACTGAAATGGGTATTTTCTGTATAGGCTGGCAGGTTATCCACACAGGGATTATACAGGTAGCAGATTTTATGAGCACAGAGAATTTGCTGTGGCCCAATTATTGATTCTAGTCTCACTATCAAGAAATACTATCTTGTCAGTATTCCAGATTCTATCAAACTTACACAATTTGTAAACTCACAAGTGTATGAACATGAGGCCAGAATGCTATTATGTTCATTCTGATTGAGATCAGCTGCCTGGTGGACTGGTCATACCAAGCATGTTCTTCCTCTGGGTTTATACCAACTGGGGTAGAAAAAGCCAGAAATTTGCTTGGTTGTCTTGTAGTCAGAGCAATGCTGTGATTCAAAAGCATGGTACAAAAGGCCCTCTAGTCAAAAGCAGCTTCCCAGCAGGGGTAAAGCAGACAACAGAACTGCATAGTGTTTATCTCCATGGCTCTTCTTTATCCAAGAATCACCTGATTCTTATCCATCTTACCATCTTAAATCCCAGAAACATTTCATCTCTAAGCTGCCTTCTTGCAGACTTTTGATCATTCCTTATGTACTGATTTTGTAGTTTAAATCCTAGAAGGCAGTTTTTCAGCAGCCCTAGATAATGCTCATTTTTTTTTCTCCATGAAACTCTAAGTTCCATAAGGCAAAGATTGACTAACTCGTCTTTGTATCTATTATAGCATCTAACCTAGACTTGCAATGTGTATGATTGAAATGAAGTATAACTTGGGATAATTTACTATCTTCAAAACACATTGATTGGTAATTTTCTTTTCCTTCGTAGTGTTGTGTATGACAGTAGCAGAAGCTTAAAATTCTGTCAGTGTGGCTAATGTCAGTTTCTGAAATTATGTAGCAACACTGTGTATTGAGTAGATCTATTCTAAGGATTATCAGCATTGTTTTATGTGAAGTTACTGAAACAATGATACTTCAAAAATAGTTATTGTAGGGCGCCTGGGTGGCTCAGTTGGTTGGGTGTCTGCCTTCAGCTGAGGTCACAATCTTAGTCCCAGGATGGAGCCCAGAGTTGGGGTGGATCAGAATCACCAGGAGAGCTTGCTAATGCACAGATTGCGAGGTCCCAACCTTAGAGCTTCTGTAGGGGTTAGGGCATAGCAGTTGGTGTGTTAGACCTTCTTCAGTAGGTCTGGGATAGGGACCCAGAATTTGAGTTTCTAATAGACTTGTTCTGAGGTGATGCTAATGCTACAGGTATAGGACTGAGTACACTTTGAGAACCACTGCTCTATTCATACTTCTTGGTATTCATTGTTTGAATTAGTGGCCCAAAGTGTGGTCTGTATCTGCCAGTATCTGCCAGAGCTTTTTGGAAATCAGGAATCTCAGGCACCACCCATGACTTCTGAATCAGAATCTGCATTGTAGCATATGATCCCTCAAGTGATTAGTATGTAGCCAAAATTAGAGAAGCACTGATTTAGAGCACCAAGAGAGGTCACTCACAGAACAGACCAGAGAGGGGTTAAGTGAAAGATGTTCTAATGAAAAGTATCAGAAAACTACAATGTGCTTCATTGTGCTTCTTTACACTAAGCCAAGGGATCAAAGAAACAAGGTGATTATATCAAGTCATGGTCCCAGAAGGACACAGATGGGACTACTCAAAAAGGAAATTAAAGAAACTTCAATGAAGACACTATTTGCAAAGATGTGGGCAGGATCAAGCTAACCTATAATGGATGGTGAAGCATTCAGATATTAATAAAATCAAAAAAGCTGCTACCACCCTTAGCCCTGAAGGAGCAAGACAAGGGGCTGCAGGGGATAGAGGACAGACAAATATCCAGACCTCTTTTTCCTTTCTCCTTTTTCTTTTCATTCTTTTGTTTTTGTTTTTGTGTTTTGAGAGAGAGAGAGAGAGCGCTCACATGAGTCGGAGGAGGGACAGAGGGAGAGAAAATCTTAAGCAGGGAACCCGACACAGGGCTCAGTCTCACGACCCTGAAATCAAGAGTCAGACGCTTAACAGACTGAGCCACCCAGGTGCGCTTTCTCTCTTTTCATTCTTTAGTATCCTCCACTTGCCTTTCATTGGCCAAATCCACTTAGAAGTTAGAAGGCAAGGATGCCTTACCCATATAGTCTCTAGAAGTCAGCCTCCTAAGGGAACAGAGGAGAGTCCAGAAGGGTGAATGGTTCCCCCTTAGAAGAATTACATATTGTTCATGTACTAGTCAGACAAATCAGGTTGGTAGTTATATACTTCCTATATTGGGGAAAGAGTCAATCATCTTGACATAGAAAATCCAAATATTTCCTTTATACCTGCAACCCAAGAATACACTAATGACTTCCACCAAAGGAAAAATATATAAGGCAACGTGTAATGATAAGTTAATGACCAGTGGGTCAACTTGCTGACCATGTTCATCTGCAGAGCTCAAGTGATAAGTTGAGGTCCTGCAATGGAGAAATAAATAGACACCTGATTGTATCAATGACTCTAGGAACTGTGCAAAGGCTTTGTGAGGGGATGGGGAGCGCTTTGTTGGGATAAGCATAAATGATCGAGTGTTCAAACCAAAACTCATATGGGAACGAGAATAAATGGGGAAATTATTCTGTTGAATGATTAAAAATTATCTTAGTATAGATCATCTTTTTAAAGAAGTTTTATTGAGGTATATAATTGATATAAAATATTTAATGTGTGCACTTTGATGAGTTTAGATGCATGCAAGCACATACCATCATCACAATCAAGTCGATAGAAATATCTAACACCTCCCTAAATTTTTTGTGTCCTTTTGTGTTGTGTGTGTGTGTGTGTGTGTGTGTGTGTGTGTGTCTGTGGGTGTGTTAAGAGCATTTAATATGAGATGTACCCTTTTAACAAATTTTGAAGTACACAATACCATACTGTTAACTGTAAGCAGTATGTTGTACAACGGATATCTAGAACTTATTCATCTAGCGTAACAGAAGATTTATACCTATTGAACAATTCCCTACTTGCCCTACTCTCCAGCCCTACTTCCCCAGCCTCTGGCAACCACTGTTTTTTTCTCTGCTTCTGTGAGTTTGACTAGTTTAGATATCTTACATAAGTGAAATCATGTGACTAGCTTATTTCATAGCTTATAAAACTTATATATGAAGTCTTCTAGGTTCATCCATGTTGTCATGTATGTCAGAATTTCCTCCTTTTCTTCAGGATGAATAACTTCCATTGTATATATATAACACACTTTATTTATCTATTCATCTGAACATTGACACTGGATTATTTCTATATGCTGTCAGAAATTAGCATGGATTCTCTTGAAAGCTGATACTGTATGTGTTGCTTACTCTAGGTCAGCGCTTCTCAAATTTTAATAAGTGCATATAAATTGCCCGGGAATCATGTTAAAATACATCTTCTCATTCAGTAGGTCTGGAGTAGGACCTGAGATTTTACATCTTTAGCAAGTTCCCTGGTGATATTGATGCTACAGTCTATAGGAGCACATGTTAAGTTGCAAGGTCCTAAGGTACAGAAAATTAAGAACAATCCTAATTCCACTGAAATTGGAATGTTGCTGTCTTTGGCTTTGCAAAATAGGTAGTAAATTAAAGAAGATCCATGAAAGGAAGAGAGGATGGCTAATGGAGGCAATAAAATATCATGAGTTTCTTGGAGTTCCTAACTCATTCTCCTTCTTTAACCCCCATGACAAAGCTATAGAGTTTGTTCTTTTTATTTCAGCTATTTTATTTTCAACTTTTTATATTCAATAATTATACCGTTTTCGTCCTTAACATTAGCTTCATAACCCTTTGGCATATTTACCCTGCCAACAATCCCTTCAATTTCCAAATGAATTTAGTTTCACCTTATTATGGTTGTTGAAACAGGAATCACAGTTCTAACTGGGTTTGTGTTTCATACTTCCTTGAAACTGGCTTCTCATGTACATAAGTCTAATATGAGACAGGGAAAGAAGTAAATTTGATTACACTGATTTTATAATTTATTTCTGTCCCTTTGAGCAGAAAGCATAATGGCAGTCTATATAATGTCATCATTGAACATCCCCATAGACATAAAATCCTTGAAAGTTTGTTGCCACCATGGTCTGGTGGCACAGACAATAAGTAAAAACTGTGGGTAAAGGACTTAGAGTTGTAGATCCATTGGCAGTGAATCAACCAACCAACACTCACTGAACACCTATTATATACCTTTCATTGTGGCAGATGTTATGAGAATATAGGAAAAAAAAACAAGGATTCTGCATCTAGAAGATAACAATATCAGAGGAAAAATCAACATGTGAAACAGTAATAAATTGTAACTGGTCAGGGAGGACTTTGTCATCTCAAGTTGGTGCTATACTATACACCACATACAAAACCAAATCAAATCAAACCGAACAAAACAAAAAGGACATCCGAGCACTGATACACAATTTCAGACATGAAGTACTTGCTCCTCAAAACTCATTCCTTCTCCTCTCAGTTACCAGCTTTACAAATTGATTCTGTTCTTCCTTTGCTACTGACTGGTTGTGACTTATCTTCTCAATCCCAACTTTAGAATAATCTGGGCTCCTTTCAACCCTTTTGGTTCTCCACCCCCCTATAATGCCTCAAGCTACCCTGACTAACACCTTGTTCCCAAAGACCAGCCCATGTCACGGTCAGGGCTCCTATAGGGTAGACCCAAGGCAACGAGTACACTACATAGAAATAATATTGAAATTATTCCTTGAAGAAAAGAGTTTGCAGAGTAAAATGTTGGAGAGAGTTGTTGGTGTTGGTAAGTGTGGTTTTTAAGCAATGGCATTGATAAGGAAGGTGTTGCAAAGACAGGTAATAATATCAAATACATGCCAGGGAAATAACATTGGCAAGCCATTCAGAAAGTGCCATGATGTGATCTTTCTACAATGAAACTTTACCAGTTGCTTTTCTGTGTGTTTTGAGGTCACTGAGTACAATCCAGCTTGCAGTGAAGTTCTGTGCAGAATAAACCCCTAATGTGACTGGCGTCAGATTCTGCTTTGAAGTAGATGTGATCCTAACTTTATGTCCTGAGGATTCTCAAGAATGGGAAAACCCTAGTTATTTCCAAGCCTAAAAATTTCCTTAGGCTATCTACAAGACCCATAGGTCTTAAGGTGGTAGTAATACTATTTGGGACATCAGGCAGGCATTGACAAAGAATTAGATTAAGCAGACTGCTAATGTTTTACTAAAATATTATAATTTGGGTCACAGATCTTCATGGGCTTTTGGACATTTGTTTGTTTCCTCAGAACACCACTCAGATAACTGTCAGGGAAAGAGACTAATAGTCTAGCAAGAAGATTCAAATTTAAAATGGAATACTACTAAAATGTCATATTGTCCAATACACAAGGGCAAAATAAATCCAGAACATTTGGTTTGTATGGAAACCAAAAAAAACAGAGACAAATCCCTGCAGTGACCCATGGAGACTTGACACATGCTGATGCCCTACATCCATCATTTTGGGGAGAACTCCCAGGTTGATTCTATACATAGTTCAGCAGTGGCCACATCTGTTCTCTTTCACTAAGATGTAACTGGGCTCTGGCTTGATCAGCTGTCTCAAGATTTTAAGGCCCTTTTGTCCTTTCCCAATATAAATAGCAAGGCAAGGCCTTTTGACTTCACTTTGGAATACTATCAAATCCCAACAGGTGTCGGCCTTTGCTGACCTCTGGGGCCTTTCCCCTTTCAGGGAGGGGACTGTCTGCTCTTCCCAAAAGGAGCTGCCCCACAACCTGACACCACAGGATGACAGCTGGGCTCCTCTTACTACACATGCCGGCAAGGAGGGGAGCGCAGAATAGACAGCCGAGAATACATGGCACAAGCCGCTCCTCCCCATAAAACACCCTAATGGGTGGGAAGGGAAAAAAAAAAAGAAAACGGAACCAGAGAATCTTGTTTCCTATGAATACATCTACTATACATGTAAAGGATTTGGAAAGCTGCAGCCTGTCATCAGAAAAAAAAAATTACCTAGAAGTAAAGGTAATGTCTTCCTAACGTGGTAAATAAAAATGAAAATCAAAGTTGTTCAAATCAAAGCTATTTTCACAAGGAAGGACTGAAAATGGTGATGCTGGATTTATTATTTATTATTATTATTATTACTATTACTATTATTATTTTGGCCATGAGGCATTGGCTCTCAAATTAAGATCGCCAGATTATACAAATAAAGAAGAACATGGTAGTTAAATTGTAATTTCAGGAGAAGAATAAAAAATTTTTGTATAAATATGTTTCAGGCAATATTTGAGACATACTTACATACCAAGGAGTGTGTTGTGAACCTGAAATGCAAATTTAACTGGGTGTTTTGTATTTTTCCTGATCATTTGACTCTAAATCCAGCAATCTGTTTCCCTTCCTGATTCCCAGTTATTCTCCTCCTTAGACCAACAGAGGCACCCCCAAGCTGAATGTAACTGCTTTCCAAGTTTTTGAGAGAAATGGGAAACCCTCAGGCCTCAATTGTATAGCTGGGTTGGACTGTTAATGCTGCTCCCATCTTTCTACTCACTTCAGTTTTCATACAAGTTTAAGGAATCATTTGTTTAAGAATACCTTAGAAATAACTGCTTTGTCTGAAGAACTGACAAGTGTATTAAATAAAGATTAATTTGATTACTACTGTCTCATGCTGGGTCAAGCATGATCTGGAAGGAGAGGGGCTGGTGACGTCGTCTGTGAGGAATGTTCTGCTTATTCTGCTTCTGCTGGACTATGGAATTACACTCAGTACAAAAAAGAATAGATCAGTGTGGCCTGCCATTCAGCTCTGTTGAATAAACACTCAGTGCTCACTGTGTGCCGTCACCGTGTATAGTACTCATTGTGGACTAGATGCTGAAGATGTAGAAATGGGTAAGCAAGCCATTGCCCCAAAGTGCTGACTCTCCTGCAAGGGTACAAAATGAGGGAAAGATGACTTTATTTGGTAGCGTCTGGGAAGGTTTCACAGAAGACATGATAGAAAGAGCGAATCTCCTTCTTGGGGAGAGTGTACAAGGGACCAGAGCTTCTGGGAACGCATAAGAAGTAGCTTATTTTTATGGGATTTCTCTAGCCTTGCTAGTTCTCTTCTGTGTACTTGTGAGCTTATTTGCTTCATTCTGTGGGAAACATTGTTGTATTTCCTGCATGATAGTAGTACCTATTGCCAAATTTTAGAAAGGTAACAAAGTTTTTTCTATGGGGCACAGAATCCATGGCATTAGAAGTTTATGAACTTCTAGAAATTATATATAAACATTTATAGGTGTAGATAATATAAATTTTTCTAGGGAAGTGGAGTTTATATATATTTTTTAATTCTCCTAAGTGTCCTATGACCTCCCAAACGTTAAAAACATCTGTCACAGAGAAATCAATAGAATGTTCTTCCAAAAAAACACAGCTCATTATAATCATAAATTTACTTTGAGAATCAACTTCCTGCAGAACTGTTACTATAAGCTTTGAAGAAAAAAGAAGAGGCGCTGTGCTTGCATAAATGTAATCTCAAGGTTTGGAGGAAAAAAAAAAATGAGGACATGTGATGAAAGTATTTATTATAGAATCATACTGCAGAAGGGATACTGAGAGGTTTTCTGTTCCATTGATACTGAACTTTGGCTCACTGAGGATCTCCCTGGCTCCATGAATCTCCAGGTAGAAGATTCAGTACCTGTCTCAACATTTTCTACATTTAAAATACTCCTATAAGCAGACTCTTCAAAGTAAAGGTTAATAAAATTTGGAGTAGGCCCCTTAAAAATACTCAGATTCACCTTTTCTCCCCTTTTTATTCTTTCACAGTTCTTCATAATCTGTTTGTAAGAGAATATTTATTCAGTAACTATTTTGTCATTACAACACTCTATGAAGCATTAGATTTTTAAATGCCCACTTATACAGTGAGATATCGAGACCCAACAAAGTTAACTTACTTATAGCAGGACAGCTAGAAAGGATTTCTGAGTGTAGGTTGTCAAAAGAGAATGGCAGCAGGTAGGTATGCAGTCAGGTGGACAGGTCCACGCTGAACAGAGTAGCTGAAAGGAATTGCATTCCACTTGGTGAGGCCACTTACAGGGGTGATCTTTGAATTTGTACGTCTCCTAACCAGGCCCATGATACACTGACTGGAAATGACTGTTTTTAGTGCTTTTCATTTTATGTGTTACTGAATGTAAATGTTATAATTAAAAACAGTATAATTTTGTGTACAATGCAACAATGGAACATATTATCGTGGTGTTTCCTGGACTTTGGATATTTGACAATAAAATCACTCTTTTGGAGCCAAGTGAATCAAAGAGCTACTGATTTTATTCTGGTTGAATGATGTTGTTTGGATGAAAACAAAACTAACAAATAAAGATGAGATCAAACATTTATCCAGTAGATATTGCAGTTTGCTGATTTATTCTGGTCTAGCATTAGATCCTTGAGCAAAGGCCACTAATATCAATTTCCATGTGCTTGTCTACATTTCCCAGCCTTCCTTGCTGTTAAATGGGGCCATATGCCAGGCATGTGACATGTGTTGATTCTAGATCGAGGCATTTAAAAGCCACAGAGCCACCACCATCCCTTTCATCTCCTACTCTGGTGACTTTGGAGGCCAAAAGCTCCAAATGACATAGCTATGAGATAGAGGGGAGATAGAGCCCACACTGGGCTTTCGAAGAATGAGAAGTAAACATTTGATGTGTCTAGTCTCTAAGATTTGGGGAGTTGGTTGATCACAGCTGCCCTTAGAGTATAGTTACAGTATCAGCTTCCCCTGGAAGCTTATTAGAATTGTAGTGTCTCTTTGTTTTGTTGACTGTTTCCTTTGCTGTGCAGAAGCTTTTGATTTTGATGAAGTCCCAAAAGTTCATTTTTGCTTTTGTTTCCTTTGCTTTGGAGACATATCTTGAAAGAAGTTGCTGTGGCTGATGTCGAAGAGGTTACTGCCTATATTCTCTTCTAGGATTCTAATGGATTCCTGTCTCACGTTGAGGTCTTTTATCCATTTTGAGTTTATTTTTGTGTACGGTATAAGAGAATGGTTGAGTTTCATTCTTCTACATATAGCTGTCCAGTTTTCCCAGCACCATTTATTGAAGAGACTGTCTTTTTTCCACTGTATATTTTTTCCTGTTTTGTCGAAGATTATTTGACCATAGAGTTGAGGGTCCATACCTGGGCTCTCTACTCTGTTCCACTGGTCTATTTGTCTGTTTTTATGCCAGTACCATGCTGTCTTGGTGATCACAGTTTTGTAGTAAAGCTTGAAATCAGGTAACGTGATGCCCCCAGTTTTATTTTTGTTTTTCAACATTTCCTTAGCGATTCGGGGTCTCTTCTGATTCCATACAAATTTTTGGATTATTTGCTCTAGCTCTTTGAAAAATACCGGTGGAATTTTGATTGGAATGGCATTAAAAGTATAGATTGCTCTAGGCAGTATAGATTTTAAAATGTTTATTCTTCCGATCCAAGAGCATGGAATGGTCTTCCATCTTTTTGTGTCTTCTTCAATTTCTTTCATGAGTGTTCTGTAGTTCCTCGAGTACAGATCCTTTACCTCTTTGGTTAGGTTGATTCCCAGGTATCTTACGGTTCTTGGTGCTATAGTAAATGGAATCGATTCTCTAATTTCCCTTTCTGTATTTTCATTGTTAGTGTATAAGAAAGCCACTGATTTCTGTACATTGACTTTGTATCCTGCCATGTTGCTGAATTGTTGTATGAGTTCTACTAGTTTGGGGGTGGAGTCTTTTGGGTTTTCCATATAAAGAATCATGTCATCTGCGAAGAGAGAGAGTTTGGCAATCCACGGAATGGGAGAAGATATTTGCAAATGACGGTACAGACAAAAGGTTGATATCCAGGATCTATAAAGAACTCCTCACACTCAACACACACAAAACAGACAATCATATCAAAAAGTGGGCAGAAGATATGAACAGACACTTCTCCAATGAAGACATACAAATGGCTATCAGACACATGAAAAAATGTTCATCATCACTAGCCATCAGGGAGATTCAAATTAAGACCACATTGAGATACCACCTTACACCACTTAGAATGGCCAAAATTAGCAAGACAGGAAACAACATGTGTTGGAGGGGATGTGGAGAAAGGGGAACCCTCTTACACCATTGGTGGGAATGCAAGTTGGTGCAGCCACTTTGGAGAACAGTGTGGAGATTCCTCAAGAAATTAAAAATAGAGCTTCCCTATGACCCTGCAATTGCACTACTGGGTATTAACCCCAAAGATACAGATGTAGTGAAAAGAAGGGCCATCGGTACCCCAATGTTTATAGCAGCAATGGCCATGGTCGCCAAACTGTGGAAAGAACCAAGATGCCCTTCAACGGACGAATGGATAAGGAAGATGTGGTCCATATACACTATGGAGTATTATGTCTCCATCAGAAAGGATGAATACCCAACTTTTGTAGCAACATGGACAGGACTGGAAGAGATTATGCTGAGTGAAATAAGTCAAGCAGAGAGAGTCAATTATCATATGGTTTCACTGATTTGTGGAGCATAACAAATAGCATGGAAGACAAGGGGAGTTAGAGAGGAGAAGGGAGTTGAGGGAAATTGGAAGGGGAGGTGAACCATGAGAGACTATGGACTCTGAAAAACAATCTGAGGGTTTTGAAGGGGTGGTGGGTGGGAGGTTGGGGGTAACAGGTGGTAGGTATTGGAGAGGGCACGGATTGCATGGAGCACTGGGTGTGGTGCAAAACAGTGAATACTGTTATGCTGAAAATAAATTTAAAAAATTTAAAAAAAAGAATTATAGTATCTCTTTCTCTAGCCCAGTGATACTAACCAGGATCTATATTTTGACAAGGTCTCAGGGTGATTAATATACATAATAATTTGAGAAGCCCTGTTGTAAACTCTACCAGAAATTCTGGTAATGTGGACTAGTGCTGCTCAGGTCTGGGAATTCCAAACTTATTTTAACACCAAAGTCACTAGCATAGATTTCTAAAAGCACAGAGATATGAGACCTACTGGATATGAATCTCTAGAGGTGAGCCCTGAAGTCCTCATTTATTAAAACTTCCCAGTGATTCTGATAATTAGGTAGCCTTATAATTTTGTTATTTTAATTGGGAATATAGATAAATTCATATCATTAGCTTAATTTTTGCTGTGTTATAATACTAATGAGTTATATAAATCTTTGGAGTTTAGTAGACATTCTATGAAGAGGCCCTAGAACTTATCTGTAGAGTTGATGGAATTAATCATTTTTGTCACTTGCTTTCTGATCTTGGGATGCAAAGTGACTCTCCTCTTTTCTTAGCCCCAGAGACTCTGGGAAGCAGAGTACTTAAGTATTGGGGAGGGTACAGTATTCAACTGGCACTACCTTTTCCAACTAAGAGACTTTCCTCAGCCCTTTCTGGGCTAAACTGTGTCTTTGAGTTTAAAAAGACCCCGCAGCTGTCTCCACTGAGCAGCTTCCTTATCAGAATGAGACAGCTCCATTTCCATTTGTGTGCAGACATCAAAATACTGGCTTTTCCCTTCTTTATTTCTGTCTCTCTTCTTAGCAGGTTGGAACTGCACTAAAAAGGAAGCATTGTAATCCAGTAAACTCACCAAAGAACCGGAGAGACCTGCTTCGTGAAACAGCAAGGGTCCCTCTTTTTAAACTTCTCACTGGGATGACTGTTATTTTGCAAATCATCTCAAAAAAATCCTGTCTCCTTGAACTAGATCAGCAGCCTTCAGATCCCTGCATACCTCCTCTTGGGCTCCCAGCCTTCTGTACATGCTCTATAAGCACATATCATAACAGGAAAATCTTTCAAAAAGGTTTTGCATAGCCATCTCCTCATGACAATAATAATTTTAAATGACAGAAACTCCTCATTTTTTAATAGCATGGTAAATTAAAGACTCATCCAAGATGAGGGGCACGGCTGAGCAGGTATTGCCTGATTTTGTGGCGGCTCTGAACTGTGTTTAGAACAGAATATTTTCAACAAGAGCATAAGCTATGGAAGCTGACAAAGATGTGTCATTTACTTAGGACCTAGGGACATGGAATGAGGCTGGGGATGAGGAGGAAGCGGAAGTCACCACAATTCTGGACTTGAGGGAAGAGGGAGGAGGAGGAAAGGGATGGGATGTAGGAAGTGGAAGGAACGGATCCTGAGGGGAGAGGAAAGAGAGCAATGTTGAAAATAGGTGTATCGTCTTGCATGGATTAAGAAGCAAATCCTTCTGGTGGAAACAAACCAACCATAAAACAACAACAAAAACCAACCTGTGATTTGTTTTTCAGTACCCATAGTGTAGATACACACAAAGCAAATTGGGTGGAAGGTAAACAAAAATGTATTTCAAATCAAACAACTGGTTGATAATTGATTAGTATCGGTGTGGGATGGTGGTGGTGTTAACAGGTTCCTATGTCGATCTCATCTTAAATGATCATTTATTCCTCTTACACAGGATAATTGAACATGCAAACAATTTAGTGGAGACAAAGTTATGAACTAATGGTAATTTTTTTTTTTAACTGCTTCCACAAAGTATAGTTCTCCACAAGGATTTTATCTCCGTCTCTTCCGCTCTCTCTGCCCTCTCTGGTGACTTAGGTTTTGTCACCATTTCAGCTCAGACTCTTCTCTGACCTGGAGTCCCTCTAAACTGAGGTTGTCTTTGGCTCTGTTTTTCTTCTCTTTCTTTGTATTGCTTTCTTGTGTTCTACCTTGCCCTCTTGGCTGTGATTTCCCTTATCATCTGCTGCTCCCTGGGGGCAGCATTTCTTGCCTTCCTTGAATGTGTTTCTAACAGCTAACCCAGACATGCCACCTAGTGCTTCTATATAGGGCCTGAGAGGGGCCTCGTAGTTTTGCAGGAGAAAATGTGATTCTGGACTCCCTCCATGAGCAGTGCTGAATTTCTCAGAACTCACAGGGAGTCCTGTGAACCATCAGAAGCAGATACAAAATAGTTCTTCTCTCACAGAGAAATTCCTGGGTTAGAAGCTCAAAAACAGGGTTCGTCAAAGCCGGGAAGCTACCAGTGTGAGAGAAAACATGAGGTTGAAACCGCAGAGAACTTGATTTTCAGAATGAAGGATAACCAGACCTGTGTAAGAAAGGCAGAAAGTTAATCAGGAGATGCAAGATGGAAATGCATTACTGGTCACCTGTAGAGAGAGAGCTAAAATGAATCACAAGAGTCTTGATTTCCAGTTCTGTGAAGGGAAGGAGAGAAGGAAAGAAGGGAAGGAGGAAGGGTGGAAAGAGATAAAGTAAATAAAATGAAAAGATATGACAGACCCAACCTGAGTTAGCATTAGCAGGCCAGAGACAGCTATCCTATCAAAGGCCTGATTAAGAGGTTGGCCCATGGCAGGAGTCTGGGAATTTGGAATTTTGGAAGCTTCTCATAATTTCCTGATAAGAAAGTCTCACTATGCCTAAACTGTTTGTGAAAATGATGTGGTTTATGTTGAATGCCTTTGTGCTTCGTGGAAGTCTGGATTTTGGTACGTGCTCAGTAGAGGGAGCCTTTGTGACCTTAAGCTCTGAGTCTCTAATGGACTTTCCTGAGAGATAGCATTTCAGTGTGCTGTCACCCTTCCTTGGAGGAGAAACTATGTAACACCACACTGGGAGAGGATTTTTAGAACCTTGAGCTTCATTTTCTCTGGACTTGACCACATGCACCTTTTTCCTTTCCTGATTTCGTTTTGTATCCTCTTGTAATAAATCATAGCTCCAAGTACAACTATATGCTGAGTCTTGGGAGTCCTCCTAGCAGATCATTGAACCTGGCGCTGGTCTTTGGGGACCCATGACACATTGCCTTTCTGCAATCATTTAATTCCTTCAATTTTAAAAACTATGTGTTGACTTTGTAAACGACCCAAGAGAAATTTTGATTCATCTTTCCTTTACCCACTAATTTCAAGTTCGTTTGAAAAATGAAGTCAAAATAAATAGTCTTTTGAAATGTTTAGAAGGTAAGACCAATGGGGAATATTAATGCTCTTTAGATTATATACAACTAATTAATTCACAATCAAATGTTATAGAAATCCTAAACGAGAAGCAGGTCAGAGCACAGTCAGAAATTTGGGTGTGAGGTTTGGCTCCGTTATCTTAATTACTCTGTGGCTTTATAAAACTTAACTTTTCTGAGCTTAAGTTTTTCCTTTCTCTCATTTTTTTAAACCTGTGAAAAAGGAATGGTACTACACACTTGTTTTGGAGAGTTAACTTGAAATAATTTATGTAATATATTTTAAATAGTCTGCCTGGTACATTCTAAGGGTTTGATCGCTGGTATAGTATCTGTCGTCAATGAACAGTGCAGTAAGAACAACTCAAGGATGCCAAGCTCACTTGTGAGACCATCTGGGAAGCAGACACCAACACCTGACTGGACATTGGAGGCTCTCATCCCATCTAGAGCAGCCCAAAGAGGTGTCCTATTTATGTATGTATGTATGTATGTATGTATGTATGTATGTATTTATTTATATGATGTTCAGTTAACCAGCATATAATACATCATTTGTTTTTGATGTCGTGTTCAACGATTCATTAATCGTGTATAACACCCAGTGCTCATCACCACACGTGCCCTCCTTATTACCCATCACCCGGTTACCTCCCGTCCCCCTTCCTTCTGTAACCCTCAGTTTGGTTCCTAGAGTCCAGAGTTTCTCATGGTTTGTCTCCCTCTCTGATTCCTTCCCATTCAGTTTTCCTTCCTTTTCGCTGTGGTCTTCCATGCTATTCCTTATGTTCCACATATGAGTGAAACCATATGATAATTGTCTTTCTCTGTTTGACTTATTTCACTCAGCATAATCCCCTCCAGTTCCATCCCTGTTGATGCAAATGGTGGGTATTCATCCTTTCTGATGGCTGAGTGATATTTCATCATGTATATGGACCACATCTTCTTTATTCATTCATCTGTTGAAGGGCATCTCAGCTCCTTCTACAGTTCGGCTACTATGGACATTGCTGCTATGAACATTGAGGTGTATGTGCCCCTTCTTTTCATTATATCTGTATCTTTGGGGTAAATACCCAGTAGTGCAATTGCTGGGTCATAGGGTAACTCTATTTTTAACAACTTGAGGAACCTCCACAGTGTTTTCCAAAGTGGCTGCACCAGCTTTCATTCCCACCAAGAGTGTAAGAGAGTTTCCTTTTCTCCATACCCTCTCCAACACTTGTTGTTTCCTGTCTTGTTAATTTTTGCCATTCTAACTGGTATAAGGTGGTATGTCATTGTAGTTTTGATTTGTTGAACATTTTTTCCTGTATCTGTTAGCCATTTGTATGTCTTCTTTGGAGAGGTGTCTGTTCATGTCTTCTGCCCACTTACTGACTGGATTATTTATTTTATGGGTGTTGACTTTGAGAAGTTCTTTGTAGATCTTGGATATCAACCCTTTATCCATAATGTCATTTGCAAATATCTTCTCCCATACCATGGGTTGCCTCTTAGTTTCCTTTGCTGTGCAAAAGCTTTTTATCTTGATGAAGTCCCAAAAGTTCATTCTTGCTTTTGTTTCAAGAAAAGAGACTTTTCTTGAAAGAAGTCACTGTGGCTAATGTTGAAGAGGTTACTGCCTGTGTTCTCCTCTAGGATTTTGATGGATTCCTGTCTCACACTGAGGTCTTTCATCCATTTTGAGGTTATCTTTGTGTATGGTGTAAGAAAATGGCCTAGTTTCTTTCTTCTGAAGTGTCATTTTAAAACCATTCTAACCTACCCTAGGGTGACCCCCCCCCCACCTCACAGACCTCCAGCCAAGTGCTCCTTGTGCTCACTCCCAATCTCTCCTGCATGATCTTTGTCTTTTGCAACTACTTTCAGGGACAAGGGAGACTTTTGAGGTTTCCTTAAATCCTTTCTGCAAGTTTCAGGTAGTGCCATGACCCAGGAAGTGTAGAGTGATCAAGGTAGAAAGACACATGGTTCTTTCTCTTTCACCCCACCTGACCTTGAGAAAGTCACATCTCTGAATTTCACTATGCCTCACTGTAAAATAGATTAATTAAAAATATCAACTCTCTGTCACCTCATTTGACACTTGTTGAGAAAGAAGGCTTCAGAAAATGTTGGTAAAAGTGCTTTGGAAATTGTAAAGTACTATAGAGCAGATCACTTAGGGCCTGCTCTGGGTTTTTTCTAGGATGGTCATAAAAATCATTATCCATAGTTGTTTGGGTATTTGGCAGAGGAAAATGACAGGAGCCTGGGACTTATTGCCAAAGGAGATAGCATGCTATGACATTAGTCTTAAAAATATAAATTGAGTCCTGGGTATTTAGTTAGATGCCACAGAATCTGACAGAAAAATTAGATCCCTCTCTAGCCTGAGCTGGAGTAATAATAGATAAGGAAACCATTGCATTGGTATTTAATTGTAATAACTGGTATCATTCCTTTTTTTTTTTTTTTTTTTGGTACAATGAAGCAACACAGTTATTTGGGATTGATTTATTGCTTTGTTGTGAAAACTTGTTTTTCATTGATTTTTTTTTTCCCCTTCAGTGCTCTTCTTCACTAATTGATTGATTTGATTGTTAGAGCTTTGACTCCATCTCTGAAGATGGATTAGAATAATTATTGCAGCCTGTTGGTTAATCATTCCACCACACAATTATTGCTGCTGTTGTGCTGTGCACCAGCACTTTATTAGCTGTAGTAATTGTAGCCAAGTTTAATAATTTAGTGACATACTTGGAGATGACAACTTAGTCATTATGCAGGGACACTTCTGTGGAACCTGCAAGCTCCTGGGTAAGTGAAAGGGCCAGTCCCATTTCTCCTGTTTGCTGGCCTTTTAAGAGGTGTTTGGACTTTCCTTCTTCCAGACAGCTATGGCCCAAACCTTCCAATCTGAGGAGGTGGAATGGACATTCCACAGCTCAGGGGACACCCAATTGTTCAGGAGCCTGAGCCTACATAACTCTAATACCTTCCCGAAGGGCTGCTGCCCCCAAGCCTTGGAATTATGTGGATGCGACACAGGAAGAACATAATACTGTTCTTTGTTCATTGTAGCTCATGATACTTTTTGATAAGCCTGTAAAGCTCCTTCCCCCAGGTGCTTTTCCCCTGAAATCAGAAGCAGCAGAGCAGGGTAGTCTGCAGAAGTAAATATAACAGTGGAACATCAGGAGGTGAAGCATCCTTTTTCCTCCCCTCACCTTGTTGCGCTGAGTTGGGTGAATTCTCCCCACCACTCCAGCAAGCCCACACAGAACTCACCCTTTCCACCTCCCTGGGAGGAGAGACTATAACAAATGCCAGATACTGCTCTGGATTGATCTTTTTTACAACTCCAGATGGGCTCCTCATCCTACTTCAGCTGCACATGAACCAAATACTAAATTATTCACTCCGTGTTTTCCTTCCCACCTAATGAAGACAGCTACACTTGATTGTGAAGATCTGAGATTCTCATAAAAGAGCATTGTTTGGTGTTAAGTTGTATTAATAGTCAGCTATATCAGTGTTGCCTATATTGTAAGCAAAACACTTTGGAAGCTAATTCTGATTCCCTACTTTGTTTTCTACTTTAATCACAATTTCAGCATCTACTAAATCAGGTGGGAATGAAAGAGTTTTTCAAAAGCGTTCGCTATAAATTTTTCCCTTCTATTTTCCTTTTCCCATCTCTCTGTTTCTCCCCCCCCCCCCCCCCCCCCCCCCCCCACAACTGACTTCACTATTTATTCCTATTATCTCTCATGTTAATATCCTGGATTTTGGAGTTTATAATTTGGACAAATGATAATCTACACACCACGAGTAGATAAGCTGTCTGGATTTGGTTTGACATTCATAACTATACAGCTTCTGTCCTTATTTTGTTTATTTGATTTTTTGACATTGAGGTATAAGAAAAATATTAGAATATGAGAGCTGTTATATAAAATCCTCTCTGATGACTTATGCTTAGAAGAAATTAATTTTACAGGATTTTTTGCAATTACAATTTCTTTTATTGGTTTTTGTTAAGCTTAAGAATTTTTTCCAAGTCCAGCTACATCTGTATCAAGGAACATGTTGGCTGATGAACAAGTTGCTAAATTTGCAAACAAATGCCATACACAGAGACCTGGCAGTAATCCCTAATATGACAGCAAGCCTTCTCTGTTTCAGTAGAGCATGTTGACAGGGAGAGATGCCTAGGTGTGAAGAAACTAATCTTTATTGTCTTTTCTTCAATGGACTTCAGGCACAGATAGATCTTGTTGTGATTTTGCAAGGTGGGAAAGAGGATGCAACCCTGTTTGACTGTTGGAAAATCAATAATAACAGCTAACTTCTGTAGGGTGAGCTACCATCTCCTGACCTTCTTGCACTTCCACCGATCTTCAGAAAATATGTCTAATTCAAGTTGTTTCTAGGAAAGCATAACAGATTCTTTCTCTTGTGAGTTAAGTGAGAAGAAGCTAGGACCTCGTAGTCCTTTTTTCATCAAATGTGTAACTTTAGTAGAAACTTAAGGCATAAGGATTTTTTGATCTGCTCTAATAGAACTTAAATATGATGCATTTTGCCAAGATACCATATACTTTGATTGGGTATTTAGTTTGTGTAGAATTATCCATAGCATTCCATCAACTTTTCCAATAATAACAACAGTGCTATGGTAGGCTGCAAGATGGCTCCCCAAATTATTGAGGTTCCCATCTCTGGAATTACGAATTTTACCTTTTAGGGCAAGAGAGACTTTGCAGATGTGATTAAGTTAGGGGTCTTGGGGTTGGGAGATTATCTTGGATATACCAGGTAGACCCTAAATGTACTCACCAGTGTCCTTATAAGGAGCAGGAAGAGGGAGATTTGACAGGGTAGAGGAGGCCCTGTGAAGGAAACAGAGAAGCAGAAACAGAGAGGGGTGCCACACCTTAGGCTTTGAAGGTGGAGGCTGGAGCAATGAACTTAGAAGCACAGCCAGTTGATGGAAGGTAGAAAAGGTAAGGAAATAGACCCTCCACCAGAACATCCAGAGACTGTGTGGCCCTATCAACAACTTGAGTTCAGCCCAGTGAAACTCCTGCCCCCCAGAACTATATGACAGTAAGTCTGTGTTGTTTTTAGGCACCAAGTTTATGGTAATTTGTTATGGCAGACATAGGAAACCAACACAGGCAGTATCACGTGTTGACCATTTGCTGTTTTATGTATTTGCTGTTTTCTTTACTAACAGTGAAGAACTGTGCTAAATAGTCCACATGAGTTTTTTATAATTTTATACTCACAAATCAAGGTAAGGTAGTATTAAAATTAGTCTCATTTTGGGGCGCCTGGGTGGCTCAGTGTGTTAAAGCCTCTGCGTTTGGCTCAGGTCATGATCCCGGGGTCCTGGGATCGAGCCCCGAATGGGACTCTCTGCTCAGCGGGAAGCCTGCTTCCTCCTCTCTCTCTCTGCCTATCTCTCCCCCTACTTGAGATCTCTGTCTGTCAAATAAATAAATAAAAAAAAATTAGTCTCATTTTGCACATTAGGAAACTGAGGCTCACAGAAGAGCTGGGATTAACCCCATATCTGTCTGACCCCAAAACTGCTTCCCTGAACTTGTACAGGGAAGATGTGTCCTTGAAGTGTTAATATTCCAGGAGAAAACTGCTGCTGATCCTGGAGGTAGAGCTGTTCCTGCTGATCCTGTTCCGTTAGAACCCTGTCATGCTAGGGACAACGCTCCTCATGTGTAAGAGAGAAGATCAAAATGATCCTCCATTCATTCTTCAAACATATTCTGAGTACAGAAGGATAACACAGAATCCCTGTCATCTTGCAATTGACAATGTTGTGGGAAAAAGAGAAAAGCAGTTTCAAAGGTGAGTCTTTCATAAGGGTAATTTTAGGCATGTGCTTATGGTGGTAATGCTACTACTATTAAGCTGGGGTGGGTAACAGAAACGTCTTCCGGAGGCAGTGACATTGAGTTGAGCCTTGAAGGAGGTATAGGAATTGTCTAGGTAGGAGAACGTCTTCAAGGCCTTCCAGGTAGAGAGAAGCCCTGGAGTAATGGAAACCATGGAGCCTTGAGCAAATTGTGAGTCGCTTGTTGTGGCATTAAGTACAGTATTTGGTGAGAAGAAAGGGCACAGTAGGTAGGCTGGTGATGTGAGAAGAAACTAGAAACTAAGTCAGGAGCCAGAGGTCACAGAGACCCTTGAAAGCTTCCATTCCCACGATCTCCTTTTCCTCAGATCACACTCTCTTCTTAACTCATTTAAGTTCCGTTAGTTCATCATCTCTTCCACTACATCTAAGGGATGTCTTCCACACCTCATCCTATTTGACCTCCAAGTGCAACCTGAAGACTATTCTCCCTCTTAAAATGTTCTCTTTCTTCTCACACCTGTGATACCATGTGATGCCTCTGGCTGCTTCTCAGGCTTCCTTATGAGTCCATACTCCTCCACCCAACCCTTAAACGTTGAACCTCCCCAAGGCTCAGTCTGAGATTCCTCTTATTCCCTCACTTTACTATTCTTTAGACTAGATCAGGCTTTTCTGCTATCTGCTTTCACAACACTGAATCTCTTTCATCGTAATACCCCAGTTTATATTTTCAACAGAATCTGTGATGATTAACATCTCCATCCTACATTCCTCACAAGAGACTGTAAGCCTAGGAAGGTGGACAATATTTGATTTTACTCAGTTTTGTAGGAAGATGTTTGGCTTCATGTACGCACTGAGTACTGGTTAAATAAATAAATGAATGGGATTGTATTCTGGTGGAGAAGAACCACTGAGACATCTCAACTAGGTCAGATTTGCATTTGTGATTAAACACTGGCTCTGGTGTACAGAATAGATAAAAGACAGACTGGAGGCAGTTAGAAAGTATTGTGATAATCTGAGTAAAAAACACTAAGGAAGTAGCTGTGGAGAGGGAGAGAGAAAACATATTTGAGAACTAATTATGAATTAGAATTTGTAGAACTTAGTGACCAACTGACTGTGAGGATGAAAGGAAAAAGAGAAGACAAGAATTGTACCTAGGTTAATGGCTTTGTGACTAGCTATGTGGTTATGCAATTTGGTGAGCTAGACACTAAAAGGGAGAAGAAGCTCTTTGTAGATGAGATATCATGAATTTAGATTTGGAATATTAAATTTGAAATGCCTGTTGTGGACATGTCTGTGGGATTTTGGGATGTGGGTCTGACACTCAGAAGAGGAGATATAAATTAAGAAGAAATGTGGATTTGTATTCACTTTCCATTTTTTCTTTTGTTGTCCCAAAGCAGGTATCAAATAGTTGAAATGAGATGAATGGTTGATTGATTTCTTGCTTCCTTTCAAAAAGGAATTGAAGTACAAAAAGCAGCAGTACAGGGCATAGTTAAATACCCTCTGTTGGGAGAGAAATTTTCATCCTAACTCTGTTACAAGAAAGCCAGCATGGCCCCTCTTTTCACCATGAAGATGAATGCATGGGTCTCATGGTAGAAGGATAGTCTGTAGTGAGAAGTTCAGCCTCAAGCAGGTTTGTTGAGACTTGCTGGAAGAGGTTTATTCATACAATATATCTAAGTATTCTCTAAAAATGGTACCAAAAAAACTATTATTCATTCACCTCTCCTTCCAAAAAAAAACAAAACACCCTATTATTCGTAACATGAGTTTTGCAGTTTTAACGTTTAGCTTTTATTGGGGGAAGACAGGGGTGCTCTGATATGGGCTGCAAGAAAATGAGCTAAAAGAAGAAAAGAGCAAGTCCATCTTCTGCTAATGAACTCTTTCCATATTCTGGTGAGATTCGCAAGGCTTGGTGGGTGCTTTTGTCAGAAGCTACCATTGCTGTATAATCTTAATACGTAGAATTGGAAATAGAACTTAAACAGAAAACTTCAAATCTATCCATCCATAAATACTGGCCAAACCTCTTCAAGGCAGGATGGTTTGGAATGGTCCTATATTTGCATGCTGACTTTCTTTTGTCCTCATATCCAGCTACGAAGTTACGTCAACTGGATTAGATCCATTAATGTCTAGATTTTGGTCCCTATTTTAGTCCTGTCTCAATAAATGTCACTGTAAAGATGTTTCTCTTTATCTAGTATTGTAAACTAGAGTGACATAGGATGTCAAGGATTTTAATTATAGAATAGGTAAATATTAGAGGTATGACTGATCCATCAGGATGAAGGGAGAGGTTGAAAGTGCTCTCCTCCACTCTTTATTAAATTCCCTCTACCCCCTCTGCACGGTAGCCATAGGGATTAGGGTAATTATGGCAATGGACTGGAAAATGAGATGGGATTTCTGAGAAAAGACTTAACTTATTATAAAGTTTGGACTTCATTAAATGTTGTTTAAGCCCTTCTCAGCTGAGCTTCGATTGGATCTTTTTTTTTTTTTTAATTTACTCTCCCAGCATGGCAGATACCATATTGCCAATAAAACCCCCTAATATCCTGTGGCCTGGTGGTCCTTCCTCTAATGTAGAGTACTCCAGGATACCATGAAGCATAGCAGCAGGGGACATGGTCTCTGAAGCAGTCATGCCCTTTGAAGGACAGTTTGGGTGAATTTAAAAGCCCTTTCTTAGGCTAGGTGTGTCCAGGGATCCTTCACCACTGTGACATCTAATAAAAATATGTTTGCAGACTGAAATGTAAATGCTACCATCAAATGGCAGGAGAAGACGCTAGTCTGAAATAGAGGAACTGAAACTGGTTCCTTTCAAAGTCCCCATAGGTTAGATGGAAAGAATGAAGTTGCTTCACATCATGACACTTTGTCATGATGTCACGATCTCCTGCTTGTGTTGGTGTTCACTGTTGTAGTCTTTTATCCCTAAAATATTTGAGATTCAAAGTATCAGTAATTCTGAGCATTGCAATTGGCTGATTTCCTGTATTCCTACTTTGCAAAAGCTTAGGAACTCCTGTTGGCTACTGCTTCCCTAGTCAGAACTATGTGGGTAGTTCCTTGAATATGTCCTCTCACATAATGTATTCTATGCCTTTTCATTCAGTTTAGGGAAATTCTTGGCTAAAAGCGTATTTATATGTGAGTGAGTAAAGAAGTTAGTACTTCAAGAAGAGCCAGTAGAAGGATATTTAATAACTCCCATTTATTTTCTATACAATGCACCATTAAGTGAAAAAACAACAACAACAAAAAAAAAACAGGCACTGTCTACACTAGATTCTCAGCCCCATTGCTACTAAGGCATCTTTTGCTTCAATAATTTGAATAGTAAATACCTACCCTATTTTAAGAGTAAAATGATCTCCCATGATCCAGCCCTTTGGAACCCACCTGCTTCAACAGGCCTGAGGTGGGTGACTTCCTCTTATACTCAAATTGGTTAGCAGTAATAATAATGAATTATAACTTTTTCTTTCTCACTTTGGGTATGGGATAGTGGGCTTTATTTAGTCCTTGTCAGAAATACTATAAAGTAGCAACCATGTAAAAATGTTCACTGTAATATTCAAGATAAAAACCACAGGGCAACTCCTATTTTGCTGTCTCATACCGTAATTATCTTGAGGATGGAATAGCCCTACTTCTCCTAGTTTATCTACTTCCCAGCTGTTATGGGTTGAATCATGTCCCCACAAAAGTTAGATTGACGTACTAACTCCCAGCACCTGTATATGTGACCTTATTTGGACATAGGGTCTTTGCAGATGTAATCCAGTTAAGATGAAGTAATTAGAGGGAACACTAATACAATATGACTAGTGTCCTTATAAGAAGAGGGAAATGCCATGTGAAGACAGACACACATAGGGGGAATGCCACTGATGACAGAGGGAGAGGTTGGAGTGGTGTGACAATAGGCTAAGGAGCACCAGCAATCAATGGCCACCCACCAGAAACCAGGAAGAGGCAAGGCAGATTCTCAGGAGGGAGCATAGCCCTGTTGGTGTCTGGATTTTGGACTCCTGTCTGCCAGACCATGAGAAAATAAATTACTGTTTTTGTCAGCCACTCGGTTTGTGGCACTTTTGTTATGGCAGCCCTAGGAAACTGGTATACCATGTGAAGGAATAATTATCATGTGACACCGAGCTAAAAAGCCACAATACAGGATATTTCAGGGATCTCTTAAACATCCTACCCTCCAATTCATCCTAGTTCTTGGGGAACAATGGGTATAATACACCTTAAAGCATCATAGAATCTTGTATTAGACCATTGTTCAAACAACAACATGAAAGAAGGGGGCTGGCATTTATCTGATCTGGAAAAGCCTGAGAGTGATAAAATGATGATATTCAGTGTGACATATACTAGTATCCATAGCTTCTAGGCAAGGATGCTTTTACTCTAAGAGTTTGGAACTTACCATCCAAAGGTTTAATGGGTTTCTGATTTACATAATATATTACCTTTGTTGATGGATTTGCTTAATTTCTGAAGATAGGTCATCTTCATCTTATATTAGTTTTTCTGTATAGTGTCAGATAAAATTGCTTCCCCTCAGTGTGATCTGTATCAAAGTAACTACTCCCAATCCATCTCAACTCACTGGATAATCTAAGAACAATAATCCTGGCGTTTGTGAGTTTTAACCCATATATTCCTGAATGGAATATTTCTTTTCCTCTGTGGCTTGGAGGCCAGAGCCTTCATGTGAGTACTAACAGTAACATTAGATGGTTTAAGTTAAACAGACACTTGTAATTTATCAACCAATGTTAGATTTGTCTTAAGCTTTTTTTTCAAGTGTCAGAGAACATTTTTAAGAGCCCATAATAAATAAAACACCAAAGTTGAGCCAGAAAAAAAAGGATACCCTTGGTGTAGTGGTAGCTAGAAATGAGACAGTTATGAGTGTAATACAACTGATTGTAGAACACAAGTGAACTGACATTTCTGACATGATATTGAATAACTTCTAGTCTCAATTCCTTTTTTAATAATTTTTTTGTTATGCTATATTAAACACCAAACATCATTAGTTTTTGGTGTCCTGTTCCATGATTCATTGTTTGCATGTAACACCCAGGGCTCCACGTAATACATGCCCTCCTTGATACCCATCACCAGGATCACCTAACCCTCCACCCCCTTCACATCTGAATCCCTCAGTTTGATTCCCAGAGTCCACAGTCTCTCATGGTTCACCTCCCCATCTGATTTCCCTTTCATTTTTCCCTTTCTTCTCCTAATGTCCTCCAAGCTATTTCTTACGCTCCACAAATAAGTGAAACTATATGATAATTGTCTTTCTCTATTTGACTTATTTCACTCAGCATAATCTCTTCAAGTTCCATCCCTGTTGATGCAAATGATGGGTATTCATCCTTTCTAATGGCTGATTAATATTCCATTGTATAGATGAGCCACATCTTTTTTTTTCATGATAATTATAGCTTTTATTCCTATAAATGGGTAGTGATCATAGATGGTATTTATAGCTGTATTTTACCACTACCCATTTAATATTCCCTTTGCCTTTTTTTTTATTAATCATTTTTTTAACTTATTTTCAGCATAACAGTATTCATTGTTTTTGTACCACATCCAGGGCTCCATGCAATCCGTGCCCTCTCTAATACCCACCACCTGGTTCCCCCAACCTCCCACCCCCGACCTCTTCAAACCCTTCAGATTGCTTTTCAGAGTCCATAGTCTCTCATTGTTCACCTCCCTTTCCAATTTCCCCCAACTCCCTTCTCCTAACTCCCCATGTCCTCCATGCTATTTGTTATGCTCCACAAATAAATGAAACCATATGATAATTGACTCTCTCTGCTTGACTTATTTCACTCAGCATAATCTCTGCCAGTCCCGTCCATGTTGCTACAAAAGTTGGGTATTCATCCTTTCTGATGGAGACATAATACTCCATAGTATATATGGACCACATCTTCCTTATCCATTCGTCCGTTGAAGGGCATCTTGGTTCTTTCCACAGTTTGGCGACCATGGCCATTGCTGCTATAAACATTGGGGTACAGATGGCCCTTCTTTTCACTACATCTGTATCTTTGGGGTTAATACCCAGTAGTGCAATTGCAGGGCCATAGGAAACTTCTATTTTTAATTTCTTGCGGAATCTCCACACTGTTCTCCAAAGTGACTGCACCAACTTGCATTCCCACCAACGGTGTAAGAGGGTTCCCCTTTCTCCACATCCCCTCCAACACATGTTGTTTCCTGTCTTGCTAATTTTGGCCATTCTAAGTGGTGTAAGGTGGTATCTCAATGTGGTTTTAATTTGAATCTCCCTGATGGCTAATAATGATGAACATTTTTTCATATGTCTGATAGCCATTTGTATGTCTTCATTGGAGAAGTGTCTGTTCATATCTTCTGCCCATTTTTTGATATGATCGTCTGTTTTGTGTGTGTTGAGTTTGAGGAGTTCTTTATAGATCCTGGATATCAACCCTTTGTCTGTACTGTCATTTGCAAATATCTTCTCCCATTCTGTGGGTTGCCTCTTTGTTTTCTTGACTTTTTCCTTTACTGTGCAGAAGCTTTTGATTTTGATGAAGACCCAAAAGTTTATTTTGGCTTTTGTTTCCTTTGCCTTTGGAGACATATCTTGAAAGAAGTTGCTGTGGCTGATATTGAAGAGATTACTGCCTATGTTCTCCTCTAGGATTCTGATGGATTCCTGTCTCACATTGAGGTCTTTTATCCATTTTGAGTTTATCTTTGTGTACGGTGTAAGAGAATGGTCGAGTTTCATTCTTCTATATATAGCTGCCCAGTTTTCCCAGAACCATTTATTGAAGAGACTGTCTTTTTTCCACTGTATATTTTTTCCTGTTTTGTCGAAGATTATTTGACCATAGAGTTGAGGGTCCATATCTGGGCTCTCTACTCTGTTCCATTGGTCTATGTGTCTGTTTTTATGCCAGTACCATGCTGTCTTGGTGATCACAGTTTTGTAGTAAAGCTTGAAATCAGGTAACGTGATGCCCCCAGTTTTATTTTTGTTTTTCAACATTTCCTTAGCGATTCGGGGTCTCTTCTGGTTCCATACAAATTTTTGGATTATTTGCTCTAGCTCTTTGAAAAATACCGGTGGTATTTTGATTGGAATGGCATTAAAAGTATAGATTGCTCTAGGCAGTATTTAAAATGTTTATTCTTCCGATCCAAGAGCATGGAATGGTCTTCCATCTTTTTGTGTCTTCTTCAATTTCTTTCATGAGTGTTCTGTAGTTCCTCGAGTACAGATCCTTTACCTCTTTGGTTAGGTTTATTCCCAGGTATCTTATGGTTCTTGGTGCTATAGTAAATGGAATCGATTCTCTAATTTCCCTTTCTGTATTTTCATTGTTAGTGTATAAGAAAGCCACTGATTTCTGTACATTGACTTTGTATCCTGCCATGTTACTGAATTGCTGTATGAGTTCTAGTAGTTTGGGGGTGGTCTTTTGGATTTTCCATATAAAGAATCATGTCATCTGCGAAGAGAGAGAGTTTGACTTCTTCATTGCCAATGTGGATACCTTTTATTTCTCTTTGTTGTCTGATTGCTGTTGTTAGGACTTCTAATACTATGTTGAATAAGAGTGGTGAGAGTGGGCATCCTTGTGTTCCTGATCTCAATGGGAAGGCTGCAAGCTTTTTCCCATTGAGGATGATATTTGCTGTGGGTCTTTCATAGATAGATTTGATGAAGTTCAGGAATGTTCCCTCTATCCCTATACTTTGAAGCATTTTAATCAGGAACGGATGCTGGATTTTGTCAAATGCTTTTTCTGCATCAATTGAGAGGACCATGTGGTTCTTCTCTCTTTTCTTATTAATTTGTTCTATCACATTGATTGATTTGCGAATGTTGAACCATCCTTGTAGCCCAGGAATGAAGCCCACCTGGTCATGGTGGATAATCTTTTTAATGTGTTGTTGGATCCTGTTTGCTAGGATCTTGTTGAGAATCTTAGCATCCATATTCATCAGTGATATTGGTCTGAAATTCTCCTTTTTGGTAGGGTCTTTGCCTGGTTTGGGGATCAGGGTAATGCTGGCTTCATAGAAAGAGTCTGGAAGTTTTCCTTCTGCTTCAATTTTTTGAAACAGCTTCAGGAGAATAGGTGTTATTTCTTCTTTGAAAGTTTGGTAGAATTCCCCAGGGAATCTGTCAGGTCCTGGGCTCTTGTTTTTTGGGAGGTTTTTGATCACTGCTTCAATCTCGTTACTAGATATCAGTCTATTTAGTTTGTCGATTTCTTCCTGGTTCAATTTTGGGAGTTTATAGTTTTCCAGGAATGCATCCATTTCATCTAGGTTGCTTAGCTTATTGGCATACAACTGTTGATAATAACTTCTGATGATTGTTTCTACTTCCTTGGTGTTAGTTGTGATCTCTCCCTTTTCATTCATAATTTTATGAATTTGGGCTTTCTCTCTTTTCTTTTGGATTAGTGTGGCCAATGGTTTCTCGATCTTATTGATTCTTTCAAAAAACCAGCTTCTAGTTTCATTGATATGTTCTACTGTATCTCTGGTTTCTACCTCATTGATCTCAGCTCTAATCTTGATTATTTCCCTTCTTATGTGTGGAGTTGGTTTGATTTGTTGTTGATTCGATGAGCCACATCTTTATCCATTCATCTGTTGAAGGGCATCTCGGCTCCTTCTGCAGTTTGGCTATCGTGAACTTTGCTGCTATGAACACCTTCTTTTCACTACATCTGTATCTTTGGGGTAAATACTCAGTAGTGCAATTGCTGGGTCATAGGGTAGCTCTATTTTTAACATCTTGAGGAACCTCCACAGTGTTGTCCAGAGTAGCTGTACCAACTTGCATTCCCACCAACAGTGTAAGAGGCTTCCCCTTTCTCCATACCCTCTCCAATGTTTGTTGTTTCTTGTCTTGTCAATTTTTGTCATTCTAACTGGTATGAGGTGGTATCTCAGTGTGGTTTTGATTTCAATTTCCCTGATGCTAATGATGTTGAACATTTTTCCCTGTGTCTGTTAGCCATTTGTATGGCTTCTTTGGTGAAGTGTCTGTTCATGTCTTCTCACCATTTTTTGACTTGATTGTTTGTTTTATGGGTGGTGAGTTTGAGAAGTTCTTGATAGACCTTGGATACCGGCCCTTCACCTGTAGTGTCATTTGCAAATATCTTCTCCCATCCTGTGAGTTGTCTCTTTGTTTTTTGACTGTTTCCTTTGCTGTGCAGAAGCTATTTATCTTGATGAAGTTCCAAAAGTTTATTTCTGCTTTTGTTTCTCTTGCTTTTGGAGACGTGTTTTGAAAGAAGCTGCTGTGGCCAATGTCAAAGAGGTTACTGCCTATGTTCTCTTTTAGGATTTTGATGGATTCCTGTCTCACATTGAGGTCTTTCACCCATTTAGAGTTTATCTTTGTATATGGTTAAGAGAATGGTCAAGTTTCATTCTTCTGTATATAGCTGTCCAGTTTTCCCAGCACCATTTATTGAAGAGACTGTCTTTTTTCCATTGGATATTTTTTCTGCTCTGTTGAAGATAAGTTGACCATAGAGTTGAGGGACCATATCTGGGCTCTCTATTTTTTTCCGTTGACCTATGTGTCTGATTTTTGTGCCAGACCCATTCTGTCTTAGTGATCACTGCTTTATAATATAGCTTGAAATCAGGCAATGTGATGCCCCCAGCTGTTTTTCTTTTTCAACATTTCCTTGGTGATTCAGGATTTTTTCTGGTTCCATACAAATTTTAGGATTGTTTGTTCCAGTACTTTGAAAAATGCCATTGGTATTTTGATTGGGATGGCATTGATAGTATAAATTGCTCTGGGGAACATAGACATTTTAACCATGTTTACTCTTCTGATCTATGAGCATGGAATGTTTTTCCCTGGGGAATTCTACCAAACATTCAAAGAAGAAATAGTACCTATTCTCCTGAAGCTGTTTCAAAAAAATAGAAACAGAAGGAAAACTTCCAAACTCATTCTATGAGGCCAGCATTACCTTGGTCCTCAAAGCAGGCAAAGACCCCATCAAAAAGGAGAATTACAGAGCAATATCCCTCATGAATATGGATGCCAAAATTCTGAACAAGATCCTAGCTAATAGGATCCAGAGTACATTAAAAGGATTATTCATCACTACCAGGTAGGATTTATCCCTGGAATGGAAGGGTGGTTCAACATTCACAAATTGTGTGATAGATCAGTGTGATAGAACACATAAATTAAGAAGAGACAAGAATCACAGGGTCCTCTCAATTGATGCAGAAAAAACATTTGACAAAATACAGCATTCTTTCCTGATTAAAACTCTTCAGAGTGTAGGGATAGAGGGAACATTCCTCAATTTCATAAAAACCATCTATGAAAAGCTCACAGCAAATATCATTCTCAGTGGGGAAAAGCTGAGAGCCTTTCCCTTAAGATCAGGAACATGACAAGGATGCCCATTCTTGCCACTGTTGTTCAACATAGTACTAGAAGTCCTAGCAATAGCAATCAGGCAACAAAAATAAATTAAAAGTATTGAAATTGGCAAAGAAGAAGTCAAACTCTCTTTTTGTAGATGACATGATACTTTATGTGGAAAACCTAAAGGAGTCCACCCCCAAATTACTAGAACTCATACAGCAATTCAGTAATGTGGCAGGATACAAAATCAATGCACAGAAATCAGTTGCTTTCTTATACACGAACAATGTAACTATAAAAAATAGGGAATCAGTTCCACTTACAATAGCACCAAAAACCTTAAGATACCTTGGAATAAACCTAACTAAAGAGGCCAAGGATCTATATTATAGGACACTTACTAAGAAAATTTAAGAAGACACAAAAAGATGGAAAAACTTTCCATGCTCATGGATCCAGTCTCTGTTCTTAATACAATTTAGACTCTATAAATAAAATTGTACCATGCAGTTGAACACAAAATGTTTTCTATTTATACTTTTATTTTATTTCATCATTTTATTTTTAAAACCACTTTACTGAGATATGATTGACACGTAAAAAGCTGTACCTATTTAATATACATAATGATGAGTGTGGGCATAAATATATATCCATGAAACCATCATCATTATTAAAGCCATAAACATGTCTACCACCTTCCAAAGTTTGATTCTGCCCCTTTATTACTAATTGATTAATTTTTGGTGGTAAGAGTACTTAACCTAGTATCTGCGCTTTTAGACAATTTTAAGTGTACAGTACAGTATTGTTAGCTATTGGCATTATGCTGTATAGCAGTATATCCCCAGAACTTACTATCATAATGGAAACTTTGTGCCATGTGACTATCGCTTTCTCATTTACCTCCGACCTCCACTCCTTGGCAATAGCCATTCCACCTCTGCTTTTATGAGTCTGACTACTTCAGTTTCCACATGCAAGTGAGATTATATAGTATTTGTCTTTTTGTGTTTGGCCTATTTCACTTAACAAAATGGCCTCCAAGGCTGAATAATATTTCATTGCATGTATATACCACATTTTTTAATCCATTTATTCATGGGTTGACAATTAGGTTGTTTCCATATCTTGGCTATTGTGAATAATGTTGCAGTGGACATGAGATTACAGGTATCTCTTAAGATCCTGCTTTTATTTCCTTTGGATAAATACTCAGAATTGCTATTGCTAGGTCACATAATAATTCCATTTTTTTAATTTTTTGAGGAAACTCCATACTGTTTTCCATAGTGATTATAGAATTTTCATTCCCACCAACAGTATACCTGGGTTCCCTTTTCTTCACATATTTGCCAACACTTCTTATATATTTATTTATTTTTAATAATAGTCACCCTAACAGGTATAAAGTGAGATCTCATTGTGGTTTTGATTTATATTTCCCTGATGATTAGTCATGTTGAGCATATTTTGGCTATTTGTACCATTAATTCTTTGGGGAAATGTCGTTCATATCCTTTGCCTACTTTTTAATCAGGTTATTTTTTGAGTTGTAGGAGTTATTTATGTATTTTGGGTATTAACCTTTATCACATGTATGGTTTGCAAATATTTTCTCCCATTCCATAGGTTGCCTTTTTATTCTCTTGATTGTTTCTGTTGCTGTGCAGAAGCTTTTTAGTTTGATGTGATCCCACTTATTTATTTATACTTTTTGGTCTGTGCTTTCGGTGCCAGATCCAAGAAATCATTGCCAAGACCAAAGACATGAAGCTTTTCTTCTGTGTCTCTTTCTAGGAATTTTATGGTTTCAGGTCTTATGTTTAAGTTGAGTTGATACTTGTGTATGATATAAGATAAGGATCCAACTCCATTCTTTTGCATGTGGTTATAGAACTATCACAGTGATGTTTAATGAAGAGAATATGCCTTCCTCATTTTGTATTCTTGGCACTCTTATCAAAGATTAGTTGACACATATATGCATGGATTTATTATGTCTGGGCTCTGTCTTCTATTTTGATGGTTTGTGTATCCTTTTTTATGCCAGGCCCTGGTCTGGTGCTGAGATGGACCTGATACCTGGGTCCCTGGGTCCTATTTCTCCATCTTGTTCTGTTTAAATGTAGAGATACAATCTGTATCTTATTACCACTCTAGTAGCAATTCTTCCAAATAGACTTGGAAATTATATATGATAACTCATTAGCATGCATTCTGCTTTCCTAAGAAAATTTTAAAATTTCAACAATAATTTCTACTCAATCCTCAACTTGAGCTTTTTGAGCTGTTGCAGCACAGTGGAAGTCTGTTTCCCTTAGTGGCTCATTCTTGTGCACTTTGTGCCCTGGCTTCAGAAATATAATTAAATATTGTATGGTCTCAGAGTACTTTGCTCTAATCACCCAAAAGTCAGGATGTAAGCAGAAGCTTAATGCAGTCCATCTTTTCACTTCATATTTTCAAAGTCCTTCTGCTAAAAAGGCTCAAAGGGCCAAACCCTAGTCCATGGAGTGCTCCAGTTATATTAGATTCATTGTTCTGAACTTGAAGTATGAGAAGGAGTTTCTTTGAGAACTGTATTACCCAGGGTGACAGTGAAATCAAAAGACTGCCTGGATACTATTTAAAGATTTATTTTATACTCTGTTTTACTGGAGGTGCTCCATTATACTTTGTCTATACAATACAATCTATATCTAACGTGGACAAATTATGTCTATACAACAATATTCTAGGCTGGTTTAGGAGACGTATACACCAACTATTTTTAGTATTTGTTTTAATGTATTAATCATAATCTCTGAGTACTGTAATAGGACAGTTTGATCTTTTCTGTAGTTGGATATGTTCTTACGTAGCCTAGCCTCTTTCTATAGATATTTTTCAAGTGTATAATTTTGTAATTTTATATATTAGACTCCCCTGGCTGGTCTCCATACACAGTACACTGTAGCATGGGAGATGTGTACCTTATTCCAAGAGACTCTGGGTCAAATTTTTCTTTATAGGTTAGAATATCCTATTAATACCATAATGTAACTATTTAACCAATTTTTGGTAGATTGAAATAATAAATTACAACTTAGGTGAGCCCTATCAAGATATCTGTGAATCTTTCTCAAAAATATGCATTTCAGAGAATTGCAGCTAATAGAACATGTGATACTTAAGCTCCTATAATAATTGTTTATTTAAAAATGAAAATTTGTGATTTAATGTTTTATTCGTGGACTGAGAGAGAGAGAAATATATGACTATTCATCCTATCTGATGGACTTAGTGTGGATGTTTCACTGCTAATTATACCTGCCTTTGAGAAGCTATACCAGGGGGCAATGTACTTTCTCTCCTCGAAACACATTCTAGTTTTGAGAAAAGTTTGGAGAGCCCCATCTGCTCTAATATGTAAAAGAGGGAGATGTATACGGAACAGAAGACTGGAATCAAAGTGCTAATATCTGAATGTAGAGTAATGGTTTTTAACGTTAAGACAAAAGGGAATAGAATACCACTAGACTAGTCTCTCATTCTGTTGGTTATTTTAATGTTTGCTTTACAGCATTTCAAAAAATGCCTATTTAGAAAAACAAAAGAAAACAAAAATTAAGTCTAATCAGAGAGAGAAGCCACTTCAAAATTGGCGAGTATTTACATAGACACACACAGATTGTCTCTCTTGGTGTACCTTTCCCCTTCCCTTCCAGAGCCAGCAGCATTGACATGACTAATCCCTTTAAGATTCTTGTCAAAATCCTAGAGGAAAACATAGTCAGTAACCTCTTCGGCATTGGCCACAGCAACTTCTTTCAAGACACGTCTCCAAAGGCAAAGGAAACAAAAGCAAAAATAAACTTTTGGGACTTCATCAAGATCAAAAGCTTCTGCACAGCAAAGGAAACAATCAACAAAACAAAGAGGCAACCCACAGAATGGGAGAAGATATTTGCAAATGACACTACAGATAAAAAGCTGATATCCAAGATCTATAAAGAACTCGTCAAACTCAACATACACAAAACAGATAATCATGTCAAAAAATGGGCAGAAGACATGAACAGACACTTCTCCAAAGAAGACATACAAATGGCTCACAGACACAGACATGAAAAAATGTTCATCATCATTAGCCATCAGGGAGATTCAAATCAAAACCACATTGAGATACCACCTTACACCAGTCAGAATGGCCAAAATCAACAAGACAGTAAACAACAAGTGTTGGAGAGGATGTGGAGAAAGGGGAACCCTCTTACACTGTTGGTGGGAATGCAAGTTGGTGCAGTCACTTTGGAAAACAGTGTGGAGATTCCTTAAGAAATTTAAAGTAGAGCTACCCTATGACTCTGCAATTGCACTACTGGGTATTTACCCCAAAGATACAGATGTAATAAGAAGAAGGGCCATCTCTACCCCAATGTTCATCACAGCAATGGCCATAGTCACCAAACTGTGGAAAGAACCAAGATGCCCTTCAATGGATGAATGAATAAAGAAGATATGGTCCATATATACAATGGAGTATTATGCCTCCATCAGAAAGGATGAATACCCAACTTTTGTATCAACCTGGACAGGACTGGATGAGATTATTCTGAGTGAAGTAAGTCAAGCAGAGAGAGTCAGTTATCATATGGTTTCACTTACTTGTGGAGCATAAGGAATAACATGGAGGACACTGGGAGATGAAGAGGAGAAGTGAGTTTGGGAAAATCAGAGGGGGAGACAAACCATGAGAGACTGTGGACTCTGAGAGACAAACTGAGGGTTTTGGAGCGGGGGAGTGGGGGGTGAGTCTGGTGGTTGGTATTGTGGAGGGCACATATTGCACAGAGCACTGGGTGTGGTGCATAAACAATGAATTTTGGAACACTGAAAAAAAAATTAAATGAAAAAAAAAAAAGATTGCAGTCAAACATGACCCTACCATGAGGCATTTTCCAAAGTTAAAATGTTTTTCTAATCGTGTTCTCATTGGATCCTGCATGCTTCTTTCTAATATCTTAATTGCTTAGTTGTTTTTATTATGGTGTCTACACATGGCTTGAGAGTTATATGGTAAATGAACATATCAGGCTTATCAAGTACCCTTTGAAGGCCATGTGTTTGGACAGGTGGTTGGGGGGGGCACCTAACTTTAGACCCACTTAACATTGTCACATGATGAATCAAATTATAGAATACATCATAGCTTAAATTTCAAACAGACACTATCACTTTCAGCAAAAGTGGGAATCAACAGGAATGTTTCTACCAAAGACTTTGTAGGAGCAAAATGAGAAAAAAGAAATTCCTTCAAGAGCAGGAAGATTATTATTTGTGGGATGACTATGATTATTTTTCCCATTCATCTACGTAACACCATGTCTTAGTTGCATGCTTTCCAATGGGTCTTGATGCTGGCTTCCCCATGTTTCCTCTCTGTGTAATGTGGTCTCCCCCCAGGTCAAATTATCTGCTGCAGGGAGGCTCTCAGGCTCTTTATGGCAGCATTTGCATATTTTTTCATTTCCATAGAAACATCTCCACTGACTCAGAACCGCCTCTGTCCTCTTAAGACAGAGAGATTTAGCTTGCAGACAGTGAGCTATGTGTGACATAAGATGGACGGGACTGCTTCCCTGCAGGCCTCACCTTGTAAGGCTCTCCTTTTTAGAGGAATTGATGATGGTCTGCCTCGAGGTTATTTATTTATATTTTGCTCCATGACCACTTTTCCAGTAATGAGTTTAAATATAGGCAACATAAACCCATCTGGAAATAAAATTATGCACTAGCTTCACGATAAAAGATAATTACATTATAATCAAGCTGTCATTTTTGGAGATAGTAGAAGATGAAGCATGCTATAAACTGACATGTAAAGTGTATAGATCGTTCTTTCAAATATTCTCCATGGTGGCTGGGACCACAAAGATTCCTACTGCATAATATCAGATTTTGTAACTGGAAATTTTCTGGGAGTGGCCAAACATTTAGTTTCTGAGAGTAATGGCTACTAACACTCAGAGGGCTAATGGTTGTGCTCTGGCTTAGACCACAGCTTGGCTACACCAAAACTGCTTGGGTTGTGTCCAGTTTCAAAGCCTGAACCTTCATTTTATTATTTTATGAAACTCGTCTTTATTCTTTGGCTCTTCTTTTATTTAGGTTGATAGGAACTTGACACTGGGATCTTTCTGATGTGTTTAAACAGAATGTGGAGAGTTGGCTGACATGGCAGAAACTTATAGGAAAAAGAAAAGACTGTCATTGATGTTACTTTCGCCGCTCTGAGCTCAGTTGGCTCTTGAAACAGTGCGATGGGTCACTGGTTTTTCATGGATTGGAGAACTTTTCTTCTTCCTTGAGCTCAAGATAGGCACTCTGGTAAAAGGATGCAGACTACCTCCAGCCATGTTTTTGGCTAGACCATCAGGAAAGGAAGAATAGCATAACTGAGATGGAAATGGAACAGAACACTAGCCAGAAAAGGCGAGCCTAATACTTGTCCTATATCACTGCTTCTGCCATAGTAGAAAGCCCAGCATCTCAGAGCAAATATACTACCCAAAGTGTCCCAGGAAAGTAGGTTTCTAGATACCACCATTTCCCAGAGGGATTGGAGGATAATGTCTATACTAGGACAGCATCTTGCTGTAGACCTCCTGGGACTCCATAAGTCCTTGGCTGCTGCCTACTGAATAGTCATTGACTTTAAGTCACTTCTCTGTGTTTCCCAGCTTCTCTGAACCCTAAGCACTGATTTCTTCAATCTGTACTCAACTTTCCCACCCTTAACCCTCAACCTTATTCCTTGGGGAATCCTGAAGAAGACAAGCAACACCTTGCTGCTCCAAGTGTGGTCTTCAGACCATCAGTATCAGCATCATCTGGGAGTTTGTTAGAAATGCAGAACATGAACCCAGTTTCATATCTCCCCAGAATCAGAATTTGCATCTTTATAAAATTGCCAGACAATTTATATACACGTTGAAGGTTGAGATGCAGTGTAATTAGTAGGTTCAATCTTTTTTTTTTTTTTTAGAATTTATTCTTTTGTGAGAAGAACTTTTTTTTAAAAAGATTTTATTTATTTATTTGACAGACAGAGATCACAAGTAAGCAGAGAAGCAGGCAGAGAGAGTGGGGGGGGGAGCAGGCTCCCTGCTGAGCAGAGAGCCTGATGTGGGGCTCAATTCTAAGACCCTGGGATCATGACCTGAGCCAAAGGCAGAGGCTTTGACCCACTGAGCCACCCAGGCACCCCAGTTCAATCTTTTTTGTGCAAAATATTTGACTCAGTGGATCTTGGAAATGCAGTCTATAAGTAAGCAATCTATAGGTCTGTGAGCATTAATGATGGAATGATATACAAAACCTTAACTGAAAACAAAATGAGAATGGACAGAATGGCTGTGATGAGTGTGCTTTTGCCTTGTGGTTTCTTCATCATCAGATATAGACTAGGATCCATCAAAAAATCAGGCGAAGGAAAGAAGGTAGGAAGGAAGACCCATCTTTTCTTCCTCCAGAAGGAAACTTCTCTTTTTTGAAGTGAAATTTTATAAACATCACAGAGAAACAGCATGTGTGGGACACCTGATTCTGTGTTTACCAAAGATAAGATATGGGTCTGTCTTAGACTCTGCAAAAAGAAATTATACAACATATTAATATGTTATGGAAATCTTTCCTTAAGCTGGCTCCACACATTAACCTTGAACATGATGTTTCAGAGGGTTAAAATAGGCAGGAAGTTAAAGGAAGTGAACAATTTAATTAGAAAATGGGCAGAAGAGAACATGCATTTCACTGAAGAAGGTATACACATGGAAAACAAGAAAATAAAAAGGTGTTCAACATCAGTAGCCATCAGGGGAATGTAAATTAAAACAATAATGAAATGTCACTGGGGCACCTGGGTGGCTCAGTGTGTTAAGCCTCTGCCTTCGGCTCAGGTCTTGTTCCCAGGGTTCTGGGATGGAGCCCGCATTGGGCTCTCTGCTCAGCAGGGAGCCTGCTTCTGCCTCTCTCTCTGCCTGCCTCCATGTCTACTTGTGATCTCTGTCTGTCAAATAAATAAATTTTTAAAATCTTAAAAAAAAATGAAATGTCACTATAATGCACATATCAGAATAGCTAAAATTTTAAAAAAAAAGTAACAACACAAAATGCTGACCAAATTGTGGATGATGAGAATGTAAAATAGGATAGCCACTCTGGAAAATAGTTTAGAAATTTCTTAAAAGCTAAACATATACTTCTCATAAGACCCATGATAAATGTCACTCTGGGCATTTATCCCAGAGAGGTGAAAACTTCATGCTTAAAACCTGGCCCTATTGAGACTCATTGTACCTACCAGGAAAGGGGTCAGGTAGGTGTCTGGGCCTGCCCCTCTCTAACTCTATTTCCACCTATTAAAGTTTTGCCCATATTTAAAAAGCATAAAGTAAAATAGGGATGAAGGACAGTCATACATTCCTGCTCTCCACCAGAGAAGCTACCAGAATTAAGGTTTCTATGTTAGCATAGAATGGCAAGCAACATTGCTGAGAAATATTCATCAGTGTCTCTTTCTATTTTAGTAATCCATATCAAGGTTTGGGCTGTAATGAAAAATAAACTGAAATGATAAAAGAGAAAGAGGGAGGCAATCTTGGGTGCGGTAAGAATGTGAGATTTGAAAGCAAAGTCATTTAGACTGAAAGAAGTCCAAAGGAACACTCATTGATTAAATACCCACCCCCATCTCTACCTGTAGAAATAGATTGTGTGCTAACCCCATGCCTCAGGTCATGGAATATATCACTGAGTTATGGGCAGGGCCCTGACTGCTGCCTCTGTACCCCTAACCAGATTTCTGTTCTCCCTGACATCTCTCCCCTTTGGGAATACTACGAAATACTAGTATCTGGTGTTTATTGTACACTTACTATATTTCAGACCTTGATTTTAGCACTTTATGTATATTAAATAATTTGTACCCAAGTACAAGAGAGGTTTCAGAACCTGTGTTCTTAACCACTGATTTGTACAGCTGGTCTAGGTAGGTTACATTAGAATATATTACTAGATTTGGTTAGGACCATGGCTACAGGGGAGAAGCAAGAGACAGGGTAGGGAGTATAGTGTACAGACAAGCTGGATTCAGTCTGGTCCCCTGGCTATTTGGAGCCCAAATCCAATAAAAACCGACTAGCGGAACTTTTCAAATAACTCCATCTCTGGTTTATTCTGATTAAGGCCCAGGGAAGCCACATCTACATGGGTGGGTTCAATAGTAGGTAAGCTGGAACTAAAGAGGCAGAATAGTGGTTAAGAGAAATGAATCAGATGTGGGTTCAGGGCCATGTCCATCACTGGCCACCTCCCCTGCCTCTGTTTCCTCATTTGTCATATGCGGCATCCATGTCATAAACCTAGGGTAGAGATTAAATTAGTTAATAATCAGTTTTGAAACATGACAAGCACTTAATAAATATTAATTATTAATATAAATACTGTTATTATGCAAAGCAGGAAATATGCCCAGTTTATGTTTAAATTTTAATTTAGGCTGTTTTCAGTTATAGACATAAATCCTAGCTCTACCACTTGGTGACCATGTGAACAAGCCTCCTCTTCTTTTAAGTGGTGATAATACTTACTCCATAAAGTAAGAATAAGAAGAGATACCATATATAAATTACCTGGCATGCAAGTGAGCACTTAAATATTATTTAAAAAAATCAAAGCAGACAACAATAGCTAATATTCTTCATGTGTCAGCTCCAGATACTCAGCTAATTAGGTAAGACACTTATCAGGATAATTGAATAAATTTTATTTTTGGACCTCATTAAACTCAAAAGTCCCTTTCTGTCTTATAAATTGAACTTTTGGAAGATGATCCATTTGAATTGCAATTAGATAGCAGTCGTCTAAATAATTAAACAATAGGGTATCTATGTATAGCAACTATTAGGGTTTTTCGCTATCTATTTTAAAGACTTGTGGGTGCGTGCTATGCAAATGGATTTTCAGGGATTTTTTATTAGCATAAATAGACTGAAATTTAAGTAACTCAGGCAGCACAGACACTGTGAGTCATAGTATTTTCATTTTTTCTGGAATGTCTTGAGTTCTATGACAGCCATATTTCAGGAACCTGGTAACAGTGGGGCCCTTGTAAAGGATCCAGGAGATCTGAAAACATGTATTGCACTGAGTGTTTTTACCTCAGATACTCAGATGTGCCCTGAGGTACACCCTTTCCACCCACAGAGTTTCATGGAGATGAGACATATTTCCCCATTCTGCATGATACGCGGAACAGCAGGCTTGTCGGATGGGCTGGTAACTATTCTTTCCTTGATACCAGGCAAAAGGCACTTCAGCTTAATTGATATTTTATAATCAGTATTTCTCACTATAGAGTTAAAATCATGACTATGGTCAGTATCAGAAGTCAGAATCCAATAACAAAGGACTTGTGATAAATCAAAATATCAAATCAATTGGGAATATACCTTCTTTGCACTATTTAATCCTATCACCTTCTCTTACAAACTACAAAAAAAATTTGCCTTATGCATTATGAATTTATTTAGAGGAGAAATCTTTTGCAATCTCTCTCTCTCTCTCTCTCGTTCTCTCTCTCTCCTTCCCCATTCCTCGACTCTGACCTGAAATCTCCACATAGGTGGCTTATTCTATGTCTCATGCATAGAGCTGTGGGTCTTTGTCCCCTCCCCTCCAGTTAGCTCACCCTAATTCCACTCTGGCAAATGCATGGGCAGCCATATTTTGAAACTTCTCTTCAGGCCCAAGTGTGTCAACTCCAGTGTCTTAGACTTGAAGCTTTGTCTTTTTAATGGATTTCTGTTTTTCCTCTTTTGTCCCTCCTATTCTTCTTTGACTTACCAGCCAATGGGGAGTAGGGGAGAGGGCATGGGTTATATTATTAGATCCAAGTTTGAATGCCAGCCCCATACTTCCGTGATTGTGCACAAAGTACCCAACTTCTCCACACCTCTGTTTTCTCCACTGTAAAACAATAATAATGTTACCCATGTCAGAATAAGCATTCAATAAATAGGAACTTTTCCCTGCTTTTCCAGACCCTTCTTCCCTTCCCTTGTATCTTCTTCACAGAAGAGTGGAGCTCCCTGATGTTTTCCTTTGTCTCTTAGTCATTTCTAGCTTAGTGGTGTTCTTTCAATCTGTCCTGGACTCTGGTTCACACTCCAACTCTGCACTCACTAGCTCTCGAGAGTGTGTCCCTCAAATTTCAGCCATACTTTGATAATCCTTTGCTCTGGATAAATTCAAACATCCATTTACTCTGGGTTATTGAGTACTGATGACTCAAATCACATGATAGTACCTCATACTGAATTTTAGTGGTGATTTCCGAGAATGTTGTATCAATAACAACCCTTTTTATTGTGGGTAAGCCTTGACACACTTCGGGTGAAGTAAACTACCATTCCCTTCTTGAATCATTTATTAGTATGACACAGTTGACATCCAGTTAAACTAGCAACCGATGTAGGAGGCACAGGAAAGATGGAGTTTTATAGTTTATCAAGTATGTCATAGTGGAACTTTAATTTTTTTAAAATGACTTTTTTTAAACTTACTCATTTGACAGAGAGAGCACAAGCAGGAGGAGCAGCAGGCAGAGGGAATGGGAGAAGTAGGCTCCCCACTGAGCAGGGAGCCAGATGTGGGGCTCAATCCCAGGATTCTAGGACCATGACCTGAGCAGAAGGCAGGTGCTTAACTGACTGAGCCTCCTAGGCATCCCCAGAAGTTTATCTTCTAACAAAAATTCTCTTGACCATAATGATGACCCCCAAATTATTTTTACCTCAATAGAGTTCTAAAAGTTTCCTGATAGTTCTTTCGTTCTTTCTTTCCTGGCTTGCTCCTTACTTCTGTCTTCAGTCCTACAGCTCTTCTAATCTCCTGCTCTTCATAAGCAGCCAACTCTACTCCAAACAGCATCCCTTAATTTTATTTTGTTTTTTAAAATATTTTATTTATTTATTTGAAATTAAGAGAGAGAGATCACAAGAGGTGGGGAAGGGTAGAGGGAGAAGCAGACTCCCCACTGAGCAGGGAGCCTGATACAGAACTCAGTCCCAGGACCCAGGGATCATGACCTGAGCCAAAGGCAGGCACTTAACCAACTGAGCCACCCAGGTGTCCTTGCATTCCTTAATATTAGCCATTCATATAGGTTTGTAATAGTACCTGTGTGAGTTTACTAAAGCTGTCATAAGAATATACCATAGACTGAGTAGTTTGAACAACAGAAATTTATTTTCTCATACTTCTGGAAGCTAGACATTCAAGATGAAGAAATCAGCAGGCTTGGGGTCTTCTGAAGTCTCTCTCATTGACTCAGAGATGCCTCTTCATATGGTTGTTCCTCTGCACGCACATCCCTTGTGTCTCTCTGTGTGTCCTAATCTCCTCTAATGAAAACACCCGTCAGATGGGATTAGGGCTTACCCTAACAACTCAACCTAATCATTTTTAAAGGCCCTATCTTCAGATAACGTCATATCCTGTGGTACTGGGGGTTAAGGTGTCAACATAGGAATCTGGGGGGTACAATTCAGCCAATACAGTACCTCAATTTTTCCATTATTTTGGGAGGACAATTATCCACGGATCTCTCATGTTTCTGAACATTTTTACAAACAGGAGGCATTGACTGCCCTTTTATTCTGAACTATCAATTTAAGGATGCTTGGGGAGTGAACAGCCTTGGGAAATAGAAACAATCTCTCCTGGGCTGTGATGCTTACTTTCCAGTCAAAAGATTCAAGTTCTCTAAGCTCAGAGTTCCTTAGTTATGATTCAAACTGCATGAGTAGCATGTTTCCAATCTTAGGAGAGAATCCTTCAGTCCTTTACCATTAAGTATAATGTTAATTGTAGGCTTTTTGTAGATGCTACTTGATCTGGTCGAGGAATGTTCCATCTATTCCTGTTTGCTGAGAGTTTTTAAATTTTTTTAAATCAGGGATGGACTTTGAATTTTGTCAAATATTTTTCCTATGGTTATTGAAATGATTGATTAGATTTTTCTGTTTTAATCTGTTAACATGATGAACTACATTCATTTTTATTCAAATGTTATACGTTTTTATTTATTTTATTTTTTCATTGTTTCAAGATTCATTGTTTATGCACCACACCCAGTGCTCCATGCAAAAAGTGCCCTCCTTAATACCCACCATCAGGCTCACCTAACCCTCCACTCCTCCAAATGTTATACTTTTGAATATGCCTTGTGGTATATTCAGGGATACCCTCACTTGGTCATGTTGTATTCTCCCTTTTTATATTGTGTTAGATAGGCTAAAATTTTTTAGAAATTCGTGTCTATACTAATAAGGGATATTATTTTTCTTGTAGCTTTGTCTAGTTTTGGATCACAATAACTCTGGCTTCATAGAATAAATTGAGAAATATACTCTCCTCTTCAATATTCTGTAAGAGTTTGTGTAAAATTAATATCACTTCTCTTAAGTCCATAGTAGAATTAAAAGTTCTCTGAGCCTGGAGTTTTCTTTGTAGTAAGATTTTTCACAGTAACTTTATTGTTTTAATAGATTAAAGTCTATTCACATTATGTATTTCTTCTTAGTAACCATGGGTAGCTTGTATATTTTAAGAAATTTATACATTTCACTTAAGTTGTTAAATGTATTGACTTAAAGTTGTTCATTAAATTCTTTTATTATTTTTAATATGTATAGACTACTGATGTCACTCCACATTACTGATACTGGTAATTTGTGTCCTGTTGCTTTTTCTCCTTGTCATTCTAGTTAAAGGTTGGCTAACTTTATTGAAGTTTGAAAAAGCAGCTTTTGGTTTTACTTATTTTATGCTGTAAGTTCCCTCTCAGTACTACTTTAGTTGAGTCCCACAAATTTCTATGTTCTTTTCATTTCCTTTTAGTTAAAAGTATTTTCTGATTCCGCTTTTCGTACCCCCTTTGTCTCTTGAGTTACTTAGAAGTATGCCACTTAAGTTCCAAATAATTAGATAGATTTTCCAGATATCTGCCAGTTGTTTATTTCTAGTTTAATTCCATGTGGTCAGAGAACATACATTGCATAAATATTTTCAAATTTATTGGGATCTATTTTATACATCAGAATATGATCAAGCACGGTAAATTTTCTGTGTGCACTTGAAAAGAATGTGAATGCTTGATTTTTTGTGTGTCATGCTTAGTAAATGGTAATTAATTCATGTTGATAGATAGTACTCTTCAAGTTTTCTATCTCTTTACTGATATTCTATAACTAATTAAGAGAAAGGTATTGAATTTTTTACTATAATTGTGGATAAGTTTATTTTCCTTGCACTCTCTCAGTTTTGGTTTTATGTATTCTGGACTTCTGTTATTAGGTGCATGAAAGTTCAGGATCACTATGTCATCTTCATGAAATAACTATGTATCATTAGGAAATAATCATCTTTATCTCAGTAATATTCTTTGCTCTGATACTTTGTTTGACATTAATAAAAACATTCCATTGCATCTTTCTTTTGAATCTTAGTAGCATGGTATATCTTTTTAATTTTTTTCACTTTTAATCTATTTATGTCTTCATATTTAAAGTGTATTTCTCATAAACAGTATGTGGTTGATTCTTGCCTTTTTATGCAATCAGTGACCTATAATATAATTACTGAAGTGTTTGGGTTTAAATCTACCATCCTCTTGTTTTCTATTTGTCCCATTTTTTATTTCCCCCCTTTTCCTGTCTTGGCTTTTTGATTAAGTGATCATGTCTTGTAATTTCATTTTATTTTCTTTGTTGTTTTATTAGCTATAGATCTTTTCATGTTATTTTAATGACTACTTTAGGATTTTTTGTGTCCACCTTTCATATATCATATTCTACCTTTGAGTGATGCTAAATCACTCTCCCTAACTTACAGAACTTGAGTAGTACTTCTGTTTCTCCTCTCATCGCCTTTATGGTGCTGTCATTTGTCTTATATATATTATAAACTCCACAATACATTGCTATTACTTTTATTTTATGTAGTAATTTTTGAAAGGTGTGAGATAGAGAAACACATTTTATACTTACATATATACTAATTTTTTGTTATATCCAGATTTCATTTGGGATGATTTTCCCTATCATTTTCTTGTGCTTGAAGAGTTTCCTTTAATATCTCTGTTAGAGTAGGTCTGCTGAATTCTTTCAGCTTTTGTATGTCTGAAAAACTTTTTAGTGAGAATAGAATTCTAGAAGATACTTTACCCCCCAAACCCCTCCACACACCATTTCCCCTGACTTTAAAGATGCTTCTCCACTGTCTTCTGGCTTACATTGTTTTTTTTTTTTTTAAGATTTTATTTATTTATTGGACAGACAGAGATCACAAGCAGGCAGAGAGGCAGGCAGAGAGAGAGGAAGGGAAGCAGGCTCCCTGCTGAACAGAGAGCCCGACGTGGGGCTTGATCCCAGAAACCTGAGATCACGACCTGAGCCGAAGGCAGAGGCCTTAACCCACTGAGCCACCCAGGCGCCCCCTGGCTTACATTGTTTTTAAGGAGAAACCTGGCATCCTTATCTTTCTCCCTCAGCACATCATATGTACTCTGGCTGCTTTTAAGATTTTCTCTATATAACTGGTTTTAGGAAAATTTGAAAGGCTTTGGCCATGATTGGTTCAATCATTTTTTTTCTGTCCCTTAACCCTCCTCTTCTTCCATGCTTCCAGGTAAATGTATATTAAGCAGCTTGAAGTTATTCCATAGTTCAGTAATACCATTTCTTCTTTTTCAGTCTTTTTCCCCTTCTCTTTTCATTTGGGATAATTTCTTTTACTATGTCTTCAAGTTCAATACTCTTTTTTTTTCCCGTGCAATATCTAATTTGTCACTAACTTTGTTCAATGAGGTTGTCATCTCAAATGTGTTTTTCATCTCTATAATTTCAATTTTGATCTTTTTAATATCTTATAAACTTTGACTTACCATGATTATGACTTCCTCTAGCTTTTAGAACATATGAAATATAGTTATGGAAGCTATTTTCATATCCTTGTCTGCTAATTCTATCATTTTTATTGTTTTTATGTCAGTTTTGATTGATTGATTTTTCTTTCTGTTGCCTGTAATAGTTTCCTTACACAAATGCACTCATCCAAAGACATAAGGAGATGCTCTGCACATTTCTGCAGTTCTCTCTTTGTGTAGCTCTCTACTCTCTGGTACTTTGCTTTAGTAACTTCTGCTACCTTGGCTTTCCTGGACTTCTAGCTCCATCTCCTCAGCTGATAGGGTCTGCTGGTCTCCACATGTGTTTATCTCCCTGTTCTAATACCCCCAAACTCTCTCCAGGAGTAAGGTAGCAGTTATAGCTCAAGTCACTTATTTTTTACCTCTCCTTCATTGCTTATTGCTAATGTCTTGACCATTTCAAAAATATTTTGTCCAGATTTTTAGTTGTCACAAGTCAGAGAATAAGTCCAATCTCTATTATTCCATTTTGGCAATTAGTTATTTATAAGACATTCCTAACAGGTCATACACTTCTGGTTCATTTTAACAAACAAACAGTAATAACAGCTTTCTCTCCTTCAGTGGATTATAATATCTCTGGCTTATTTGTTGCTATATTTGTTCAGTATCCAACAGAGGAGCTATCCAGAATAGATATCTAATAAATATGCAGGAATGGAGAAATGATAACTATAACAAGAAGAAATGAATTATTTTAGATAAAAGACAATCTATGAATTAGAGACTAATGTTGTGATGGGGGAGAAAATGAGGTAGGGAAGAGGGATATAGAAATTGGGTGGTTCAAAGTTGGAGCAGAGGAGAGCCAGGATGAGGTGGTGAGGATGAAATAGGAGAACATGTTCAAGGGCTCACCAAAAATAAATATAAAGAAATTATGGGAAATTCAAGGGAATAAAGGGTGGTGATGGAAGGAGACATATAATATGAATGATAGGTCGAGAAGAAAAATGAACATTTTATTTTTAACCACCTCTCTAAAATTGACATGTACTAGTTATTTTGTATGATTTAATAGGCTTACCAGAATTACTGCCACTTTATTCTTCAGTGTCCCACTTATAAAACAAGAGTAACAATAATTATGTCCTTATTCCTAGGGGTTTAGTCAGTGTATTTTCTATAGCCTGTGGGATAAAGGCCAGGAAGTGATTCATATTTCACTACTCAATTTCTGGCTGATTATCTAAAATTCAAATGTCTCCTCCTTTTTTCTTTAAAAAATTTAGTTTAGTTGAACAGGATTTGGCCTTGGCCTTTTACCCAAACACTTTAGAATGAAAGCTGTGTTGAAATTTGTTATGTGGTTATCTTCAGTTAGGCTATGACTCAATGATTGTGCTCACCAAAACATGAAGATGTAAAACAATAAGGAGTACAATTGCTAATACATCTCCGTGAGAAGCAAATTAAAAATGTTTTAAAGAGCTGACAGTGTGGGATCATGAGAAAGAAATGCCTCAAGAAATGTTCTAGCTATTATTAATTTTAGTTTTGGAATAGGAGAGACACTCAAGATAGGCAAAAACCATTTCATGGAAAAAAGAATCTGAAAATAAGTGTGGATATTTGGGGGATTGCCCTTTGGCAGGGAAGACTGGCTTCCAATTTGATTCTGAATAAATGCGACTTTCTTTGTGTGGGAAGATGAGTACATAGCAACGGATAAAAAATAATGTCCTTTGTGAATCACCTTGGCCAGTTATGATCTCAGCTCTTTGCCCCAGTAATACCCTCCTTCAAATGACTAAGCGCATTGCCTGGGAAGGTGAGATGATGCAGAGGAGCCCTTGGTCCTGAGCCTTCAAGTCGAGCCCAAATCTCCAAATCTCCTTGGAACATCTTGAGAGGAAAAGCTAGTCTCTACTCAACCATAGATACAGCATTCTCTTTAAAGAACAACCTGGATCTTACTAGAATTCAAGAGGTCCTTGGTGACCTAGCCAAGACCTACTTACCACCTCCCCAGGGAACATGTGCTCCAGCAACACTAAACTATTGCAGTCACTATATAGGCTAACATGCTTTTCCAGACTTCCAGAACAGTATCATTTCAATTTGCTGCCTAGCAGTCCCTCCCCATTTCCTTTCCCATCAGCAGGCAGGCAAACTTCTATTTGTCTTTGAAGACACCTGAAATGCCTCCTCCTCTGTAAGAACATTCTTTACCTCAGCCTTAGTTGCCCTCCCCCTCCCTTTTTCTTGGAAATCTCACCAGGCAGGGCTCAATTAAGACTCTTGAGGCCCAACCAGTAGAATAATTATGCAGCCTCCCCTATGTATAATACAAATAAGACATGACTAAATCCTAAAATAGTAAATAGTGTTCCACAAAGGCCTCTTGAGTAGAAAAATGAATCCTTGAATATTTTTATTTGTAATTTAGTAGCCATTCATTTTTTTAAAAACAACAACTATTTTCCAAATAGCCCATGGTTTTTTTTTCCCTCTGTGTAATACTACTTCATAAAGGAAACATTTAATAGTATAAAACTTTAAATGAAAGGACAAAATAACCAAAAATAGAAAGTGGTAAAAATGTATGTTTAACTTCTAGGATTGAAAATCTTCTTGTATTCTAGGTATTAAAAGTAATTCCTGGGTGAAATTCTTGGGGGACGGGTGGTCCTTAATGTCAGAATACGCCCATCCATCATCTTACCATGCCTGAATATGATCATCATCATTATTATGATCATTATTGCAGCATACTGAAGTGGAACATTCTAGAATGAGGAATTGTGTTAGGGAGAAAATCTGATGGCAGATTGGAAGGGAACCGAGCACATTTGGGATAGTCTGAGGACCCTGGAAGGCTTAGAATGGAGACAAAGGGGGAGGAAGATAATGGAGGTGGATCTTGAACATAAAATATCCCTCTTAATGGTGGTGGGTGACACCACAGATTTCTAAAAAAGGAGTCTAGGGTGCCTTGACTCTGCTCCTACCTTTAGACTCTATGCTTGAGGTCCTGCTACTTCTCCCTGAATATGGAATATTGTAATAATAAAAGAATAAGATCCATTGGAGCCTTATTATGTGCTAGGCAGTGTTGCAGGCATTTTACATGTACTAGCTTTTAAATTTTCATTAAAAATCCTATGGGATAGAAACTATTACAATTCCCATTTTACAAATGAGGAAGCAAGTATAATGGATGTAACTCTAGGCAAGTTGGCTCTAAAGCCCTCACTTATTTAACCTCTGCAGTATTACCCCTGTATCTTTTGAGTGGAGGATGAGAAGGGTCTTTGAGACCACATAGCCCAGCTCCCTCATTGTATAGGCAAGGTCTGGAAAGGTTAAGCAGTTTATGTGCTATCACTCGGTTATTGGGGGGTGGAGTTGGATTTGAACCCAAGCAGTCTGTTTGGTAGCCCTTGCCCATACCTTTGCAGGACCTGAGTTTGCATACTTGGCCATCAGTGCTGTGTGCACAAATACAGGAAAATGGCCCAAGGATAAGCATCTTCAGTTATAAAAGGATAAAAAGAAAGAAAGAAAGAAAGAAAGAAAGAGAGAGAGAGAGAG